>NW_022103899.1:32011233-32014314 GCF_000313985.2 Echinops telfairi | reverse complement strand
GGGAATAATGCATACTACGAAAGCTCTGCTCAGCAGAGGTTTTTTCCATTTTTTGTGGGGTACTCCCTCATATGGTTTAATTTACATAAAGGTCTAAAACAGACCGAATTCTCATCTTGTTTGCAGTCAGGATGGGGACTCCTTTGGGAGGAAGGTAGTGACTGGGAAGAGATAAAGGGAGCCCTGGATATGCTGGCCATCAGGAACATCTGGGTAGCAACTAACAACAACAACAACAACAATACTCAAACTGCTGGTTATAAGATTTTCTTTACTTTTATATATGTCTGTTTTGTTTCAGGTACATATGTTGTAAGTTAAAAAGTAAAAAGCAGGTCAACAACAACAATAACAAAACCCCTTTTCCAGAGGTTGAATTTTCCAACAGAAAGCATTAGGGGATGTGTAGTCAGAAGGATGTATTCTCTTACAGGCACAGTGCTGTCATACATTTGGAAAGGTCCCTGAGAACACTGGTTTCAAACCCCTGATTATACAGAGAGGTAAGGTGAGTGGCTGAAGTCAAACTTCCAAATATTGTCGGAGCTGAAGCTACAAGGCAGGGCTCTTATTTTATTTATCCTGGGTGGATGTGGGAGCAATCAGGCTGTGAAGACTCTTCCTCATGGGATCTGTGAGTCCCCCTTTTTGGCCACCCCCAGGAATCCCTGTCAGTGTTGCAAACTTGGCTGAAAAAGAAGAGTGTCCAGTGGTTAGCTCTGCGTTGAACTTTAACCTGGTCAATGCCCAATAAGAAGGAGTCCGGCTGCCTTTGCTTTCTTCAAGCAGATGCCCTTTCCCTTTTCTTCTATGCGTTCGTTGCCATTTGCCTTTAGGCCTGTATCTTGCTCCATGGCCAGTGACCTTTACCTGATCTTCAATTCTAAGTCTAGTTCTCACCCAGGGCCACTGCAACTTGCTACTCTTCCCTGGCACTGAACTTGGCAAGCTTTCTTGGCATTGATTAGGCCTCATCTTTCAGTGTGTATTTACTGCCAGAAGCTCTGAGTTACAACCTCACCCAGGAGGCCTGCACGCATCTTGCTGGATCTGCCTCAGCCCTGCAGAAGAGAGAAGCATTGTTGTTTTCAACCAAGGATCTACAAGTATCCCCTCTCTTCTACTGAGACTTCCACCTCTGCTCTTAAGGTCTGTTTTAGAGTAACATCATCTGGTAAGGGCAAGATGAGAGTGAGTTCTCTACCCTTTCCCTCTTCTAAGATTTTAGAGAAAGAGTATGAAATGAACACAATGGAAGCAGCCAGCCATACCCAAACACACCTTGAAGGCAAAATGTCTGCTCCTATCAGAAAAAGACAGAGCATGGATCTGGCAGAAACTGACTGATGGTACAGACGTGTCTAGAGAAGCCGTGTGTCAGTCAGAAAGGGAACTGGTGAGTGCAGAACTAAAACTATGGACCGGCCAGTTGGGGAGACCATAAAGCTGGTCTGAATGTTCCACGGGCAGTGGGTCCCTCGGGACCCAGCCACTGGTACTTGCAACTGCTGAGGTTGTCTAACTACATTGTTCTTGCTCAGTAGATTTTCATCAGAAGAACCGGTTCTAGAATATCTCATCTTTCTGACAATAATGTATCTCCTTGCCAATAGAAGTACTGACATTCTGCTGAGAAGTCTTGGTATTTTGTGAATTTAGTCCATATAAGTCAGCTTTCCTAACTCAGGCAAATCCTGGAACACTAACAAGATAGACTTTTTGGACCAGTAAGTCTTCTGGCCAGACCCTGGACCGTGAAAAATTCATTAAGATAATGCCACTTTGGAAAGCTTCTTGGTGGGGAGCCAGCTGGCCATTTCCTGGCAATATTTAACATGGCACTGGGCCCGCTTTCAAAATCCTGATGATACCTAACTGGATTGAGAGGGAAAGAGAGATATAGAGATGAGGGTAGTCCATTACAATTGGAGACCATGAAATGAAAATCAAATTTTATTGAAAATGGATCACCTATATGCCTCTTAAATTGGGCTAGATACCCTATGGGGGTGAGCAGCCATGTGCTAGGGATGAAGGAAGGTAAGGGATAAGACTCAGCACATAATTCTGGAAGACTACATTTTTTTTTTTACAGATTTGAGGAGGTGGTGAAGTTAAAATCTTAACTGATGAGGGGAAAACTCACCACTTCCCTCAAATTATTGCTGGCTGATGAGAGACTATATTTTCCAGCTCCCCTGGCATTTAACTGAGATCATGTGACTAATTCTTGGTCATGGAAGGTGAGGGAAAGGGATGTCAATTCTGGGCTAAAATAGCAAAGAAACGGTCTCTTTCCCCATCTGTCCATTGAAGGGAGACGACTCAGAGACCCCTAAAGGATGTTAGGGAAAGACTGGCCCTACACAGCCACACCCACCTGGACTTTATGTGATTCTTAAACCAATGAGGGTTTGGCATTGCTCTGTTATAGTACATTGCATTACTCTTATAAAACTGAGAAGTAACTTAAGCATATTTATATGAAAGCAAACAGTTATTGGATACAATGCAAATTTTATGTGACTGCTGAAGCCAAAACTGAAAGCTTCAAAGACATAATTTGTTTGGGACAGGTTGTTGGCTTATCTCCACATGCCCAAGCTGTAGCCTCTCCTGAGCTGTTGGGGAAATTTGATGCAAAGTTCAAAAGCATCAGAGGAATTCATGAAATGAGGGAGTAAAAACCCTGGTGGAGCTCTAGTCTGTAGGGTCTATAGTAAGTGCTCATGTGGGACAAGATGGAAGTAGGCAATGCTCAGCTTCAGGTGCCTCCTCTCCAGCCCCCACCTCACAACTCAAATTGGCCCCTGGTAGCCTCTTACTACTGGTTATAGTTTGACTTGTGTCTCTCCAAAAGGTATGTTGGCATCCAAATCCCTGGCAGCTGGGACCGTGTTTGGAGATAGGCTCTTTGAACATGTCATCAGTGAAGTTAGCATGAGGTCATACTGGAGTAGAGTGGGTCCTAACCCAGTAGGAGTGGTGTCCTTGTAAAAGAAGAGACACAGGGAGACATGTGGGGGAGGATGCCAAGGGACCATGGAGGCAGAGGTCGCAGCTGCAAAACCAGGATTACCA
>NW_022103899.1:31994951-32010098 GCF_000313985.2 Echinops telfairi | reverse complement strand
GAACAACAAAATAAAATATAGAAAAGTCTCAATCCAAAAGTAAGCAGAAAATAAAAAGTAGAACAAGTTAACAAATGGGTCCAGAGGGAAAACGGATGGTAAGATGGTAATTTTTTAAGATGTTACATTTTAACCTAACTAGATCTGCAGCAAATCCATTTTCCAATGCGCTCTAAGGACAAGGCTGAACACACCTTCTTTTCTCCTTCCACCCCCACCCCCCAAAAAACCCTATGATTCCAGTTACTGTCTCTATAAATTTACCTATCCTGGATTTCATATCAAGAAAAACATATCCCAAACAAAACTGGTGGGATATTTTTTGTATGATTTATTTTATAGGAATTTCAGGGTAGGTAAATCTAGAGATAGTAACTAAATTAATAGTTACTTAGGCCTATGGCAGGGGAACTTGGGGGTGGGGTGGGGGGGCTAATAATAATGGATACAAGAATGAAAGAAAAGTTCTAAAATTGTGGTGATGACTGCAAAACAAAAAAAATTTAAACCATTGAATTGCATGGTATGTGAATTATATGTCCATACATCTTTGTTTTAAAGAGCAGGCTAGACAGACAAGCACACAGAGAGGAGACAGACACTATGTGACGACAGAGACTACTGACTCCACAGGAGACTACTGACTCCACAGGCCAGGAAGGCCGAGGCTTGTTGCTGCCACCAGAGGCTAAGAGGGATAAAGCTGGACCTTCCCCTGCAGCTCATGCCCTGAATTTAGACAGCCAGCCTCCTGCACTGTAACAGAAATGAATTTTGTTTCTTTAGAGCCACTCGGGTGATCACTTTTGTGACAGCAGTGTGACATAATGAAGACACGGTTCTACTTGTGGAGGGAGAGCCCCCTCCCTGCTGTCTAGGCTGCTTGGCCTGTTTGGCTGTGGCCAGCCTTGACCCCTGCCCTTCCCTACATGTCGAGAGCAGGCACACTTCAGTCCTCTGCTGGCTTCAAGGGGCATCATTTACACCTACTCTCCTTCCTCCCCAACATCCTTAAACCATGGCATCCTGACAGGACCACAACTCTCTCTCTCTGCAGGGGCCCAGCAGTCTCTGCTAGCATCCACATAGAATTTCTTGTCACCAAGCTACCTCAGAGCTTGTTATAGATTGAATGAGGTCCTCCCAAAAATACATGGTGTGCATCTTAACCCCTAAGCATTCGACGCTGGCTGCAAGTATGGTGGTTCAAACCCACTAGTCACTGCTTGGGAGAATGATGAGGCTGTTCTCTGCTCCTGTAAAAACTTCCAGTCTCTGAAATTCTAAGGGGCAGTTCTACATTGATCTGTAGGGTCACCGTGAGTTAGGATCCCTGGGATTATAGTCACATTTGGAAATGGGTTTTCATATTATGTGGATGAGAGGTTGTTAGCAGAGGGTAGGTTTGAAGTCAATCTCCTATGGGATATAAATAGAAGATTAAGCCTCACCAAAGAGCTGGGGACAGAGATGCCAGTGCACAAGAAGATCACCAAAGAGCCAAGGTATAGAGACTGAAAAGGGAAATGGGCCCCCTCCCCCAGAGCCAGTGGGGAGAAAGCCTTCCCCTGGAGAGGTCACTCTGAATTTGAACTTCTGGCTTCCCTCACAGTGAGAGAATAAGCTTTTCTTCAGCAAAACTGTCCCTGGGGGTGTTTTTGACACAGCGGCACTGGAAACAAAGACAGACCGGCTTCTCCCAAGTGCTGCAGGGCAGGCTAACGTTCCATGCTTAAAGGGGAGGGGTGCCACAGGGAACCCCGCCCAGGCACCCCCCACCCCAGCCATTCCACACAGGGTGCTAGGCTGGCCAGGGCAGAGCCATCCTCCTGCCATCCAGCGGTAGGTGCTTGGCTAGGTGTCTGGGGCTGCCTGGACAGAGCTGCAGCTCTTTAGGCAACTGTGTTGTTCGGTGAGGTTGAAGCAGGTCCGGCTCATAGGGACCCTGTGCACAGCAGAATGAAACACCGCCTGGTCCTGCGCCAGCCTCACGACTGTTCTTCTGCTTGAGCCCATGGTGGCAGCCACTGTGTCCAGCCGTCTCATCAAGGGCCTTCCTCTGTTTCGCCGCCCCTGGACTTTACCACGCAAGATGTCCCTCTCCAGGGACTGGTCTCTCCTGACAACATGTCCAAAGTAGGTGAGACCAAGTCTTGCCATCCATGTCTCTGAGGCGCATTCTGTGGGCACTGGGAATTGGGGGGTCGGAGATGTACTTCCAGGTTACGGCCGAGGGCCAGGTCCACTTCCTAACCCTCGGAGGTGGGGCTAGAAAGCTGTTGCTGGATGAACAGAAGGCAGCCCTCCGCCTAGCCCACTGGGGCTACCTGTTGGGCGCTGGCTTTCCAGAAGGCTTGGCGGTGGGCCTTGGCGCCCTCCATGCTGGCGGGGGCACAGTGGGAAGGGCTGCAAACATATGATTAGTTACGGAAAACTTGGATTTTGCAGAAAAGAGCCAAGTCGGTGGAAGGGCGGCAGCTGCTGCACTGAGCAGACACCCTGGGAACGCCGTAAACTATGGAATCGACATATTTTCACTGTTCCTGCCGAGCCGGCCAGCGCCAGCCGTCATTGCCGGGCTTCTCCGGAGGCCGCAGGAAACCAGGGCGGGTGATCTGTTTGGATTTGGCTGAAGAGTTGCGCGCTGCGAAATCGCAGAGACAGCTGCCGTCGGTGCTTTCTTCAAGCGTTCACTCCGCAGCCCGCCCTACCCTGATCGTCTTGGGAACTCAGCGGAACTTAATGGAGAGCCGGCGCCTTGACTTCCCGTTCTGCAGCATTGCTGCATTTGTCCAACCGCATCATTGTTTGGGGCGTGAGAAGGGACGGCAGCTTTATCCTCTTTCCACCTCGGGCATTTGTTCACGGAATCCCGGCAGAACCATGGGCCATGTGTGTCACCTGCTCTGAGCTACACACACCTTTGCTGCTGCCAGAAGACACGGGACGGGAGGGCAGAGGAGAAATCTAATTCTGTTCACACGGGGAATTTGGTGCGGAGGGAAGTCTGCGGGCAGGCTCCGTGTTGTTGGTGCTCATAGAGCCTCTTGGGTTGATTCCAACTCCTAGCAGGCACACGGGACAGACAGGAGAACTAGCCCGTCGGCTGTTCTAGGCTGCACCCTTTATAGCACACATCCCCATGGCTTTGTCCTTGGGGTTGCTGGCAGGGTTTGAACTGCTAGCCTTCTGGTTGGCAGCTGAGTATGTAACCATGGAACCACCAGGGCACCCAGCATTCCTTTGGGTACAAAGCAAAGCACTGCTTACCCCACCTTTGTCAGTTTCTGGGTCAGGTAAGGGTAAAATCTGGGAGTAGGCCTTGGCTGATCACTCTCAATCTCGCTCTCGCTCCCTCCGCCCTCCCCTTTAGGTCCGCATAATTAGAGAACTCATAGTTTTTCATTTGGTCATGTATGAGCATTCATTCACCAACCATATATATATTTTTTTAATGTACAAAGCCACTGTCGATCTATCATTTCACATATAAACATATGCGAATTAGTCTATGAAGCCCATAGAATCATCTACCTATGTGGTTCTTCCCCTTTCCAAACTCTTACTTCCACCACCCCGACTAGCCAGCGTCTTGAGTTCTGCATTCACCCTGACTCTCCTTTGCTATCTGTGTAGTTTTTATTTCATTATACCCGTCAGGGTTTGATTATAGAGACAGAGCCATCGGAATGATACAACAGACTATGGGATTTATTAAAGGGATTTGGCTTTAGGTAGTTGCCAGAGCTAGTTGTTGTACGAACTACTGATGTACGAGGTGTTTGGCTGTTTCTTTTGTATCTAGTGCTAAGCTTAGTCTCGAAATTGGAGACAGTGAATGGGGAGAATCAATGGAGTTAATTGGACAGTGGTTCATTCATGGCCTTGTGGGCCAGGCCTCATAAGTTGAGGAAAGGTCCGGGGAAGCTAGAATTGTGGACCCATCTGCTGCCCCATCCCAACGCCATCAGCCAGCAGATGACTGACAATGTGTGTGAGCTGTAGCGGTGTCTGGTGCTCTCTACATCCACCTTCTGAGCATAAGGAAGGTTTCCTTCCAAACATGGTCAAGAATATCTTTTGCAACACTTGCTAACCCAAAACTATTTAAGGAACTAAACTAAACATAACTAACAGGTGACAAAGCACAGGTGCCCCACATGCATCCATCCATATTCCTACAAAATGCATTTTTAAATGTTAAATGTTATAAAGAGCATATTATATATGTTTCATGTAACACTTAATACATTTAAGGAGACTTAATACATATCCATACTGTTATGCATAGCACACTGTTCATTCCTGTTGGTGGGTCTATTATATTCCACTGTGGGGATATACCATAGTTTATGTACGTATCCCTCGCTCTTGTTGATGAGTATTCGAGTGGGTTGCAAGCTTTGTTCTTGTAGACAGGTTGCTGTGAACCCTCTAGGCACTGTCCCCACAGGTCTGCCCAAGGGCAGAGAGTGGCATTGCTGGGCCAGCAGGATGGTGGGTTTGAGTTGGGGTTTTGCTTGGCCAGTCCCAGTTTTGCTTGATGTTTGCATTGTCTCCCTTTCGCTTAGAGCAGGGGTTCTCCACCTTCCTCATGCCGTGACCCTTTCATACAGCTCCTCACATTGTGGTGACCCCCCAACCATAAAATTATTTTTGTTGCTATTTCATAACTGTCATTTTGCTACTGTGATGAATTAAGCAACCCCTCTGAAAGGGTCATTTGACCCCCAAAGGGGTCGTGACCCACAGGTTGAGAACCATCGGCTTAGAGACTTTTATAACTTTGACATAGCTAATTGTGTCAATATTTCCCCTTTCTTTTAATTTGCACTTTAAAAATATTGTTCAAGAAATCTCTCTCTACCCCAAGGTTTAAAAAAATATTTGCCTGCTATTTTTGCTAAAGGTTTAAAATTTTGTTTTGTTATATTTAAGTCCTTACTTCTTCTCCTGGATTTAATTTCGGTTATGTGGTATGTAGCAATCCAATTTCATATTTTGATGTGGTACTATATATTGTATTATACAGATAACCTTATTTATCCAGCTCGATTGATTTTCCCACTCACCTGGCATGCCACTACTTCTGTCGTGTATCGGAATTCCACGCAGGCATAAGTTGATTTCTAGGCTCTTCTTTCTGTCTCATTGCCCCACTGCCACTGCCACCCTGAATTACTGTGTTTCAAAAGAAAGACGTTAACTGGGGGACAAGTCTCCCTCTATGCTCACCTTCATCATAAACTACCCTAGGGTTTTTGTTTTTCTTTTTCACGGGGATTTTCAAATCAGCTCATCAGGTTCCATAAAAGCAAATCTTGGAATTTTGATGGGCCCTGCATGGAATTGGGGAGATGTTACTGGCTTCCTATCTACAGCACGATACAGCTTTAAATGTACTTGGGTCCCCTTTATTGCCTATTGATAAAGTTTTATGATTCTCTTGGCAAGTCTTACACACATTTGTAGATTTATTTCTAGGGACTCATTATCCTTTGACACTATTGTAAACATTGTCTTCTCTTTAATTACATTTTGTAGTGGTTTATTACTAATGTACAGAAATGCAATTGACTTTTGCTAAACTTTCCCATTATTTCTGATAATTTGCTCATAGATCCTTTTGGTTTTTTGACGTAAATAGTTATATCATTTGAAAAACAGTATTATTTCTTCCTTTCTAACCCTTGTTTCATGATCTTCAATATGATGCTGAATTGAAATAAGACGGGGCTGTTTTGCTTCATTTCTGGCTTTAAGCAGAATTATCCTAATGTCTTCCCATTAAGGATGATATTTTGAATTTATTGCTTTAGAGATACTCTTTATCAGATTAAAGGAGATTCCTTTATTTCTATTTCATAAAGAATATCCTCTCCTTGGTTTACAATCTCAAGAGCTCCTCAGTGTCCTAGAATGAATGTCACTCTTGAAAGAAACTTTCTGGGCCGTGGTTCTGATTTCCTTTTGCTCCTGAAGGTCCAGCACTGTCTCTCCTCCCTCTTCTCCCCCCATTGAGCTTCCACATCATGTCGGTCTTCTTATTTTTACATCATTTTATTGGGGACTCGCACCACTCATCACCATCCATCCATCCATCCATCCATCCATCCACGGTGTCAAGCACATTTGTACATTTGTGGCCATCATCATTCTCAAAACATTTGCTTTGTACTTGAACCCTTGGTATCAGCTCTTCATTTTTCCCCTCCTTTCCCACCCCCCTCCCTCATGAACCCTTGATAATTTATAAATTATTATTATTTTTTCATGTCTTACACTGTCTGACATCTCCCTTCACCCACTTTTCTGTTGTCCGTCCCCCAGGGAGGAGGTCACATGTAGATCCTTGTGATCAGTTCCCGTTTCTACCCCACCTTCCCTCCACCCTCCCGATATCGCCACTCTCACCACTGATCCTGAAGGGATCATCTATCCTGGATTCCCTGTGTTTCCAGTTCCTATCTTTACCAGTGTACATCCTGTGGTCTAGCCAGATTTGTAAGGTAGAATAGGGATCATGATAGTAGGGGGGGAGAGGAGGGAGAAGCATTTTAGAACTAGAGAAAAGTTGTATGTTTCATTTCAACTCTTTAAAATCCTCTTTCTTTCTTTAAAAAAAAATCATTTTATTGGGGGCACATACAACTTTTTAAAAAAATCATTTTATTAGGGGCTCATACAACTCTTATCACAATCCATACATCCATCCATTGTGTCAAGCACATTTGTACATTTGTTGTCATCATTTCCAAAACATTTTCTTTACACTTGAACCCTGGTATCAGCTTCTCATTTTCCCCCTCCCTCTCCCTCCCTCCCTCCCTTCCTCCCTCATGAACCATTGATAATTTATAATTTTTATTATTCTTTTCATGTCTTATATTGACCGATGTCTCCACCCACAAAATCCTTTTTCTACTAGTCCCTTGCACATTCATTTCTTCTCACTTGAACACTGTCTATTCCTTTCCATCCATTTTCTTTACAAATTCCTTCTCATCCTTCCTATCTCTGCTTAGATAACACTTCCACCAGGCAGGTTTCTCTGACTCCCCTCCCTATGCCTTGATGTGTGGTCCCCTTTTAAGCTCCCACAGGATCCTTTACCTTTGTTATCATAACATTTACTAAGCAAGAGACAGACTGACTTGCTGAGTCTCAACTAGGCTGTAAGCTGTGTCTGGACAAAAGAGATGTCTGTTTATTCACAATTGCCTCCTCAGCCCCTACTTGGTGCCTGGCACTTGGTAATGCTTAGCAAATCCAAGACAGCTTTAAAAATTCATGGAAGACTCATGTTTATCACAGCACTAGGAAAAATGGATAAATCAACTCTGGTACGTATATACAATGGAATACTATGGAATGTTATAGAATAATGTTGTATCCGTGAAACACTTCTAAACAGGAATTAACCTGGAAGACTTTATGCTGAGTGAAATCAGTCAACCACAAAAGGACAAATACTGTATGAGACCACTATTACAAAAAGTCAAGAATAGGTTTTCACATGAAAAGAAACATTCCTTGGTGGAAGGGAGAGGGAAGGAGGCGATGTCATGGGCTAGAGAGTAGACAAGTGTTAACTTGGGAAGGCAATATACCATAGCAGGGAGTTTGGCCAAAGAAAAACAAATGAGGGAGGTGGGGTCAGACACTGGGAAATTTTCAACAGTTAAAGCTAACAAAGTCCCTGTAAAGTTACTGAGATAGATTTAATCTTGCAATGGTGCCAATCTATGAGAAGATGGTTGGATAAATACGAAGGCTGGCCAGGTGTGGGAAACAGTGTGAGACTATGCCTACTAGTATATATAGATTTGACAAAGGATATCTGTATATGTGTATTTACCTTTGCTGTAAATATGCCAACCAATATGGTGGCACATTCAAGGGGCAAAGTTATGGAAACTTCTTAGATATAACGGGACACCTTGAGGGAATGAGTTGCTGGACTTCAGGCCTCAGAACCATAGTCTTTGGGCACACCAAGGCCAATTGGCAGAACATAGTGGATAAAGACAATTGTTACATACTGTTTTGGTGTGTAGTGACTGGGGTTTTAGTAGCTTGTGGGCAACCATCTAAGGTGCAACTATTCTCTCTGCCCATCCAGAAGAAGGAAGAGTGATGGAAATCGGAGAGCATATGGAAGCAGTTAGTCCAATGAAGTGATGGAGCCTACAAATATCAGTTTTCACAGCCCTGAGACCAGAAGAGCTGGCTGGTCCTTGGATGCATTTTCAACTGTTCTGAAAAGGATCACGTTAGAAGGTCTCCAGTTGGGTGGGAGAAAAATATGGTATAAAACTCAAAGTCATAAAAAGATGGTGCTTCCTGGTCAGATAGAGTCTGGAGGAACCCCCAAGACTATGGCCTGAAGTCACCCTTCGGGTCTGGAGTGGAACTCACTCCCGTATGAAACGGCAACCTTTAAGTTCCAAAGGGAAGCATTGACCCAAGAACCAAGTTCAGAGGCTCAGGAAAAACGGCGGCCTGGAGACGAGAAACGGAGGAGGTGGGAGAAGCGATGGCACTTTGAGGGGATTGCAATGGATGAGTGGAAACAAAAGAGTATGAATTGTTGGCTGTAAAATTGATCATTGACTCTGTAAACCTTCATCGAATTCACATTAAACAATTGGTTTTTTAAGACTTTGGAAACATGGAATGAAAAGATAATGGATTCCCCACCTCCTGCAAACTTTTTGAAGCTGCCTTGTGTTTGTTGACCGACTAGGTGAATGTATTACCCAAGGTTCTGGGGAACTAAGGTTTATTTAGAGGCTGAACTAGGGTGAAGAATGTTAAAATCCATTTGTGGTCTCTCATTGTTTTTCTACAGCCCTCTTGTGGCCTCTGATTGTTTTAAGCCCTGAAGTCTAAGAACGAATGGACCTTGTTTGTTTGCTCCAGATGTGCTCAGACCAAGACATCTGCATGGATCAGCAAACAGGGAGCCACATCAAAGGAGGAGGAAGATGGTACCAGCTGACAGAGCTACCCAGGCCATCAATGATGGGGTGGCAGTTTAGAGAGTAGGGTGCTTCCCATGGTAGGGCTAGCTCTGCTCTTGGTTAAAAATGATGCTAGGCTTAACTCGGTTGGGTTTCATCTGGGAGCACAAAAAGAGAGTCAGGGGGATTAGCAGGAAATCCCCAAACCTTCTTACAGAGAAATTCTCAAAGTGTGGTCCAGGTTCCCCAGTGGCCGGCAAGGCTGGTGCCCTACGGGATGAATGCTAATGAAGTATCCATGTCTCAGCTTTTGTTGCTGGTATGAATTAGTCATGTCCTTCTCATGGTCCTCACTCAATGTCTCGGTTAAGGCAGGGCCATTCTTCTGAATTCTGCATGGGGGACAACAGTTGTAGGCGAGATATCTTTTGTTTGACCCAAAAGGATTGTGGGTGGGGAAGTTTGAGAGCCATTACTCTAAGGGTGGCCAAAGAAAGGAGAGAAGCTGGGAACTCAGCCCCTGGTGTCTCTTTCTCTGTCTCTGTTGCCCTGCCCCTATGCTTCACGAGGCTGGCGGCTGGCCTCTAGCTTCCAGCTGCCTGGAGTGAAAATTGTAGGAGGGGAAGTGGAATTACTCAGAAAGTGTGTTTTTTTCTGAGGCTGCTGCCGGGCAGCCACCATTAGGTCAGCAGGAAGTCTCTGCTGATGACAGTGGTGATAATGAGGGTCAATGAGAGCTTAGGTCTCGTTTGAACAACTTTGGATCAGACTCTCTAATAGCAGTAGCAGAGTCTCTAGAAGCAGGTGAGTTAATGCTCCCCTCTCTTTTTGCTCTGGAAAATTCATTCCTTCGTTGGCTGAGCCATCCCGTCTTCTTTGAGCAATTACAATGGCCCAGGTGAGAGCCAGACTCGGAAAGAGCACTGGTCACAAGACGGACTTGGTTTCTGAAGGAGGGAGCAGACGGGCTAATGGGGAATTAAGCAGAGGCTCAAAGCAATGCTTAATTCCAAATTGTAGAGTGTGCTCTAAGGCCAAATAACAGGGTGTTGTAGGGGGCGCGGGGGGGCCTGCTCTGAGAAAAGCCAAAAGTGGAGGGAAGAACATGTCAGAAGGAAAAACCCATGTGCAAAGACACTAATGCTGACAAAACCCTTCAGCAGCCCAGAGAGCGATGACTGTCGTTGGAAAGAAGTGACGGGGGAGTGATCGGCAAGTACAGGAATGCAGAACCGTGAAGGCCATTCTGCGCTTGATCTTAAGTGCCGTGGGAAGCCAGTGGAGAGCTTAAACCAAGGAGCTTGTGTTTTAGACAGATGGCTTTGGCATCTTTGCGAAAATAAATGGAAGGCAACAGTGCAAACAACGAAGGAAAAGGAATGATGTCTGATACGTGCGACAACCCAGAGGGACCTTGAACACCTTAGGTCGCATAGTGTACAGTTCCCCCCATAGGAAACATCCGGAATATGTAAATCCACGGAGTGCTACACCAGACTGGTAGCTGCCAGGGCTGGTGGGCATGGTGAGGGTTGAGTGGGGCATAGGGAGTGACTGCTTACTGGATCAGGGTTTCCTTTTGAGGGGCTGAAATGTTCTGGAACTAGGTAGTGAGGCTGGTTGCACAACATTGTGAGTGGGCTAAAGGCAACTGAGTTGTACACCCTAAAATGTTCTTAAAAAAAAAAAAAAGAACATGAAGAAACCAGTTAGGAATCTATTGGTAATGTTTCTGTGAGGCTTCAGGTGGTTTGGATTGTGAAGATGGAGAGACATGGAGTGTGGGAGGCAGAACTGAGAGTACTTGGTGATGGATGGATAGTGGGAGATGAAGAAGGGGTGTGTGTTAAATATTTCCAAATTTCTGGCTTGAGCAGCTAGCTGGACTGGGAGGAAAGCGCTGGGAAAAACAGGGATAGGGAGTGGGGGGAGGGGCGAGTGGGGAGGGCAGACCAAGAGCTCCTATTTAGACAAGTTGCAATTGAGATGCCAATCTGACAGATGCTAGGAAGGCAGTGGTGCTCCTGACGGCAAGCTGGATTTGAACCATGGATTAAGGAGCAATGGGTCTGTGGGGGTGGGGTTAGGGTGAGGGGATTTGAGGAGCAAACAACGAATGTAGGAGTGGGGAAAGAGCATTAGAATGGATTGTGATGATGTATAAACAACGTTTTAAAAGAGCGATTTATCTACGGTAGTGCATGATTTGTGACTATTATGTGAAGAAAACGACTACTAAAGAAAGAAACCAAACATGACCAAGGGTTACCAAGGGTGGAGGAGGAAGAGTTTTTGCCTGGGGAGTATTGATTTTATGTTAATGTGATGGAATAATTTGGAAAAGGATATCAATAATAGTTGTACAACACGAAGAGTATAATCAATGGCACTGAATTATACATGGAGAAGTTGCTGAATTGAAAAATGTGTTCCGGTGTATATTTTTGCCACAATAAAAAAAAAAAGATTACATGAATAACAATGAATATAAAGAAGAAGAAAATGGTTTAAAATTGATTGTAAGAATGATTGTATAACTCTTCTCGATATGATTGAATTATTGAATTGTATGCCATGTGGATGAAGTGCTACTAAAACTGCTAAAACCCAAACGCGAACAAAACCAGCTCTATCCGGCTGATGCCGCGCCTCATGACCTGTGTGCACCAGAGCAGAGCAGGCTCCTCGAGGCTCTGAGATCTTGATGGTCAGTTTCTAGACCTTTCTTCTTGGGTGCCTCTGGGTAGACTTGAACCTCCAACCTTTGGATTTGTGCCCTCTAGGGACTCCGGAGGGCAGGTATATGGGGGCTTTAAAAAGTTTGTGGAAAAAATTCCTTTATCTTTTCATTCTATTTGCCCTCGAACGTTTTGATGCTCCCTTATCGACGGCATTTATAGGGATGCGAATCGGTGCAGCCACCGAGGGGAAGGCTGTGGAGGTGAGGAGAGGAGAGGGCCAGGACTGAATGAAAGGCGCCGGTGGAGGGCAAAGCGCCATTAAAGCAGATTAAGGCGAGGTCAGAGAGGAGGGGGCCAGACGGTGAGAGCATACACAGTGCTGAAGGTCAAGGAAGACGCAGTGTCTGGACGGTGCAGCGATGTTTCTGAGCAGCGATGACGAAGGAGGACAGTAAATAACATCTAAGTACTCACTGGATGCCAGACACTAAGCTAACAGCTCTACCTGAGTTCTCTCAATTAATCTTTTCTAGCATTTTATAGGGTTGTTGCTATTAATGTCTCATTTTACATAGGAGGAAAGTGATGCCTAGAGATGTTGAACTTGCCCAAATCACGTACCGGTAAACGATGGAGCCAGGTTCTTAACCCTGGTTCTCTCTGACGCCAGAGGCTGTCCACTCGAAACCTTGACTAATGGCCCATTCAGGCAAGGATGCTGTCTTAGAATTTAGATCGAAAGGTCTCACCTTATTGGCAAATAAACACAAAACAGCTTTGTTTTCCCAATAACTCCTACCAGCTGCGCCTTGTCGACTCTGAGCGTGTCCTTTCCCCCTGGGGCAGCCTGTCCCCTTAGTAACTGCTCAATTGGATTCCAGAAATCTCCACTCGTGTCTGCTTATTAGAATAGTTTCATCTGGTTACTGGCATTTACGCTCATTCATTTTGCACTTTCAACGTCAACTTCAGAATCTGTTAAGTATTAATTGTCTTCTCCCCATCACTCGTGAGGTTTCTGGCCCCGGTCTGTTGGAGAGGAGGTGGGGGTGTGGTCTGTTTCCAGTGTTCCCTCTTCTCTGTGCATTTCCCTGAGGACTGCCTGCCTGCCCACCTCTGTGACTACTGGGGGGGGGGGGGCTTGTTTGTCTCTTCTCGGAGGTCCTCACCCTGGTGCTGCTTTGTTGTTGCTTAGGCCATCAAGGCGGTTCTGACCCATAGTGACCTCATGCACAAGAGAACGCAACAATGGCCAGTCCTGAGCCATCCTCACAATTGTTCCTACCCCGTTTCCCCGAAAATAAGACAGTGTCTTGTGTTAATTTTTGCTCCAAAAGATGCGCTAGGTCTTATTTTCAGGGGATGTCTTATTTTTCCATGAAGAAGAATACGGTACACATTTATTGTTTATTGTTTTGTTAAAAGAGGCCTCACATTTCCTGTCTGCTCCGGCTGTGCTGCGACCAACAGTGGGCTGTGTGGCGGCGCCCCGCTTCTACAGTCCAGAGCCCAGAGTTAGGGTAGCTTTGGGGAGGGAGGGCTTATTTTTGGGGAGGTCTTATTTTGGGGGGATGCCTTATATTTCAGCGAGAGGCAAAACTGTAAGTAGGTTTTCTTTTCGGGGGATGTCTTACCTTTGGGGAAACGGGAAATCGCTCATTGTTGTAGCTTCTGTGTCAATCCATCTTGTTGAGGGCCCTCCTCCTTTTTCCCTGCCCCTCCATTTAACCAAGCAGGATGCCTTTCTCTAGGACTGATCTCTCCTGAAGCTATGTCCAAAGTAAGTAAGACAAGATCTTGCCATCCTTGCTTCTAAGGAGGACTCCGGCCGTACTTCTTTGAAGACAAAAAAGATTGTTTTGTCCTTCTAGCAGTCCATGGTTCTTCTGCAGCACTGTAATTCAGACACACTGATGCTTATTCAGTCTTCCTTATTCAATGTTCAACTTTCACGTGCACACGAGGCAATTGAAAATACCATGGTTTGGGTCAGGCACACCCTCGTCCTCAAAGTAACATCCTTTGCTTTCCAATACTCTAAAGAGGTTCTGTGCAGCAGATTTACCTAATGCAATGCATCTTTTGATCTCTTGACAGCTGCTTCCATGAGTGTTGGTTGTGGATCCAAGAAAGACAAAAGCCTTGACAACTTCAACCTTTTCTCCACGAGTCATGATGTTACCTCTTGGTCCAGTTATATAGATGTTGGTCTTCTTTACTTTGAGTCATGATCCTTACCTGCAATCCTTGATCTTATCAGCAAATGATTCAAATCCTCCTCACTTTCAGCAAGTAAAATTGTGTCATCTGCATAGCACAGCTTTCAAACAAGCCTTCCTCCAATCCTGATGCCACATTCTTCTTCATATAATCCCGTGATTATTTGCTTAGGATACAGATTGAATAAGTATGGCGAGAGGATACAACCCTTTCTTGAATTTAAACCGTGCACTATTCCCTTGTTTGGTTTGAACAACGGCCTTTTGATCCATGTACATTTTACACGAGTGCAACAACTGTTTCTGGAATTCCCATTCTTCTCAAGATAATCCATAGATGGTTAGTAATCCACAGAATTAAATGCCTTGGCATAGTTAGTAAAATACAAGCCAACATCTTTCCCTGCTTTGAGCCAAGATCCATCTGGCATCAGCATTGGCATCCTCTTCTGAATCAGGTCCGAACCGCTGACAGCTCCCTGTGTATACTGCTGCAACCATTGTTGAATTATCTGCAGCAAAATTTTACTGGTGGGGCTTAAAAAAGTCTTTTACTGGCATGTGATATTAGTGATATTGTTTTATAGATTGAGCATTCTTCTGGGTCACCTTTCTGTGGATTGGTTACAAATATGTATCTCTTCTAGTCAGTTGGCCAAATAGCATTCTTCCAAATTTCTTGGCATAGACTAGTAAGTACTTCCAGAGCTTCATCAGCTTGTTGAAATATTTCACTTGGTTTTTTCCATGACCTCCTGGAGCCTTGCTTTTGTCTAATGCTTTCAGTGCAGCTTGAACTTCTTTCAGCACCATTGGTTCTTGATCATATGCTACCTCCTGAAATGGGGGAATGTGAATTAGTTTCTTTTTGGTACAGTGACTCTGTGTATACTTTTCTTCTTCTTTGGGTGCTTTCTGCATCATTCAATATTTTGCCCATGGGATCTTTTCAGATTGTGACTCAAGTCTTGAATGTTTCCTTGAGTTCTTTCTGCTTAAGGTATGCTGAGCACATCCTCCTTTTAGGTTTTCTAACTCTAGGTCTTTCATTATAATATTTGGGTTTGTCTTCCCTAGCTGCCCCTCGAAACTTTCTTTTCAGTGCTTTGACAGTATCTGTTTTTCAATTTGCTTTAGATACTCTATGGTTAAGAGGAAGTTTCAGAGTCTTATCTGACATCCTCTTTGATCTTTTCTTTCTTTAAAAAAATCATTTTATTGGGGGCTCATACAACTCTTATCACAATCCATACATACATCAGTTGTGTAAAGCACATTTGTACA
>NW_022103899.1:31990678-31991876 GCF_000313985.2 Echinops telfairi | reverse complement strand
GTCCTGATGAGTCAGAATTGACTCAATGGCAAGTTTGGTTTTGATTTTGATGAGCCTGGGAGCATCTTTCTGACATCCCCCAGTCAGTGGCTGCATGCCACTCTCTGATACTTACCCAACTTGGTCATTATCTCAGTGGTTGGGTAAATCTGCAGCCCAAGTCTCTATAATCCATGGCCTCACTACTAGACCTACACTGGAGAATGCTCTATTCACATCTTTACTCACTTTTTAGTTGGGTATTTTATGAGTGATATGTAGTTCGACCTTTTCAATTTTATTGTTTTAGATATAAGCCCCTTAGCAGGTGTATTATTAGGAAATATTTTTTCCAGTTCTGTGGGTTGTCTTTTGACTTTCTTGATTGGTATCATTTATAGCAAAATGCTTTCAGTTTCAATGAAGTACAATTTGCCTTTTGTTATTGCTATTTGTGCTTTTCAGAAGCCATGGTCTAATCCAAGGTCATAAAGCTTTTCACCTGTATCTTCCAAGAGTTACATAGTTTCATATTTCTATTTAAGTTTATAATCCATTTAGAGTTAATTTTTGTGTATGGTGTGAGGAAGGGGGCCTACCTCATCCTTTTCATGTTTCCGTGCCATTTGTTGAAAGCACTTCTTCCTCTCATTTCATTGAGACTCAGGTTAGAACCATTTAGTCATGAAATTAAGGTGCATTTCTGAAATCTCAGTTCTGTTTCATTAATCAATATGCCGTCCTTGTGCCAGGATCCCAGTCTTGATTACGGTAGCTTTGTAGTGAGTTTAAAACGGACATCTGTGAGTCTTCCAAATTTCTTCTTTTTCAGGGTTGCTTTGACTATTCTTAATTGCTTGCATTTTTCATGTTAATTTTAGATCAACCTGCAGTTTCTACGAAAAGCTAGTTGGGATTTTGAGAGAGTCTATAGATAAATTTGGGGAGTATTGCCATCTTCATACTAAATTTCCAATCCATGAACATTGAGTGTTTCTCCATTTATTTAGAACTTCAATTTCTTTCAATAATATTTTGTAACTTCAGCCTTGCACTTTTTATTTTTAATTATTTGCTGGTGGTGGTGGGGATGCTATTGTAAATAGATTTCCCCCCTCAGTTTTATTTTTACATTATGCATTGTTGGAGCACCAAAATAAATTTGATTTTTAAAATCATTTTATTGGAGGCTCATACAGCTCTTATCAGAATCCATACA
>NW_022103899.1:31963743-31990223 GCF_000313985.2 Echinops telfairi | reverse complement strand
TTAGTGGTGGGAGGAAGCATTAAAGAACTAGAGGAAAATGGTATGTTTCATTGGTGCTGTACCGTACCCTGCATCTCTTCCTTGTGACCCTTCTGTAAAGGGATGTCCAATTGTTTACAGATGAGCTTTGGGTTTCCACTCCACACTTCCCCTCATTCACATTGATATGATTTTTTTTGCTCTGGATCTTTGATGCCTGATACCTGATCCCATTAACAGCTCATGATCACACAGGCTGGTGTGCTTCTCCCATGTGGTCTTTGTTGCTTCTCAGCTAGATGGTCAAAATACATTTGATTAAAAAATTTTTAATTTTTATATTTGTACTTATATCTTCTAATCTTATTAAACTGATTTGATTAGTTCTCATAGGTTTCTTATGGATTTTTTATGTACACAAGGATAAGTCAATAAGTATTGCTACTGGGTTTTCAGTTCACCCATGTACAGGTTTATTCCAAGCAAACAAATGATGTTTAAACATGCCTCTGCAAGCAATGTATGGCGGAAAGTAAGTTCTCTGGTATGACAGTTGCCTTAGTCTCATTGCCTTAGTCCCCCCCGCCCCCCGCAAACTTACTGTCATCCAATTTGTTCCGACTCATGGTGACCTTATAGACCAGGGTAGAACTGACCCTGTGGGTTTCTGAGACTGTAACTCTTTAACAGAGTGAAAGCCCAGTTGTGATAGGTAGGTCTATTGTGTCAACCTGACCAATAGGAACATGTGGGATTAATGAGGTGGCTGTTTGAATGGAGGGCAAAGAGATAAATGGTTCAGCAAGCCCGGCCCATTTCTCTCTTGCTCTCTGGTGATCTTGGTGAGTTTTCTGCCTCAACTTGTGAGCAATACTACCTGTGGGACACCCAAACCTTGGATCGTGTTGCTAGAGCTTGAGGTTTCTTCAAGACCTACTTCACCACACTATTTCTGTGTACATCGCTTGAGCTTGGGACTGTCAGAACTTGTAGTCTGGCTGACTGTTGGTGACCTGCCCTGCTGTTTTCTAATTGTGACTGCACTGTCTGCCTTGCTCTACAGAAGAATCAGTTGTCTGCTTCTTTGACCTTGGACCCAGTGGCCCTCATGAGTTCAAGGACTTCCAGTATATTAACAGTTTAATGAAAGTGAGTTGAACTGAGTCCTCTGTACTGCTGTGTGGACTGATTAGCTGTTATATTCCTTCATGCTGTATCTATCTATCTATCTATCTATCTATCTATCTATCTATCTATCTATCTATCTATCTAATCATAAGTGTCCTGGTTTTGTTTCTCTAGAGAACCCTGTCAAACACCAATCCTTCTCTTGTGGAAATGCTGCTGACCTTGCAGTTAGCAGCCCAGCACAACCAGTACATCACCAGAATTGTTCTTTAGTTTCATTAAACTAAACCAAACTCACTGCCATCAAGTCAACGCCGGCACATAGGGATCCTCTAGGACAGGGTAGAACTGCCCCTTTGAGTCTCTGAGACTGTGACTGTTTAAAGAATAGAAAGCCCCGTCTATTTCCCACAAAGCAGTTGGTAGTTTCTAACAGTGAACCTTGTGGTTTGCAGCCCAACACATAACCACTGCACCATAATCCTTTTCGTCCCATTAGGGTGCCTTTACAACAAAATAAAACAAATACTTTGTGCCATGAACAAGACTAGTTTGAGGTCAGGGTTATTATCAAGACTCCAGTGGACGTTTTCTCAAATCATTGAAGTTTTGCAACAAGCTTATGGGACTGCTGACCCACATAAAATAACAGTTTTTAGACTGATCCAACATTTTAAAGAACAGAAGACTGTAAAGAAGAGCCAAGGGAGGAAAGACTGTCAAACTTTGATCAATGAAGAAACTGTAGTTTAAGTTCACAATGTGGTGGAAGAAAACCATAGAATTACCATTTATGCGGTAGCTACCGAAGCTGGACTCTCACATGATTCAACATTCTGCATCTTAAGCAAAATCTTGACCTCAGTAAGCTTTTGACCCCAGCAGTGCTAAAAGCTTTGCACGAAGATCAGCTAGCTCAGAGGTTCCTACACTTATTTGGCCTACCTTTTCAGAAGAAAAAAATTACTCAGCACCCTTCTGGAAATGAAAACTTGTATTATAGCCTTAACCCAGGATAAAGTGTAGGCATCTGCTTTTGCAGCCTTTCTGGATGACGCAGTGGGTCTGCTTCGTCTGCTCACTGCAGGGTCAGCAGTTGGATACGATCAGCTGATCCGAGGTTGAAAGATGAGCCTCTCTACTCCTGTAAAGAGTTACCGTCTCAGAAACACAGGGGCCATTCTAGTCTATACCATAGGGTCGATGAGTGAGAATCTACTCGATGGCAGTGAGTTTGGACTTTTGTTTTGGATTGTTCCAGGGAGTGGGATCACGAACTTTGGGCACCACAGAACTGCCTCACAGAGTAGGTCCTTCCATTAGTCTTTTAAGCAAGATTAAAGCTAAGGATGACCATTTTAAAAAGTGAAGCTTACTGAGCAGTAATTAACACATCATACAATTCAATAGTTCAATCATATTAAAAAAGAGTCCAGGGAGAAAAAGAATCTTTGGAAAACTGATTGTGGTAGCAATTGCACTGTTCTGCTTGATGTGATTGAATGATATGATATACGAGGGGATACCCCCCTAAAACAGAATACTTTTTTCAAGGCTATGCACTTAAAATTTTTTTACAAAGCAATCTTATCACCTTCAAAGTACTCTTCATTACACTTAATACATTTGTCAAATCTGCAATTCCATTCTTGGAAACATTTTTCAAACTCATCTGTTTGGATGGTTGACAGCATCTCCCTCATTTTTTTCTTCACCTCTTCTACAGCGTCAAATTGCTGTCCTTTCATGTCCCTCTGCATTCTTGGAAACAAAAAGAAGCTGCATAGAGTGAGGTCAGGTGAGTTAGGTGTGTGGGGGAAGAGAGACATAATGATTTTTGCCCAAAACTGGCACACAGAGATGGCTGCATGAGCAGTTGCATTGTAGTAGTGGCAAAATCATTCCCCCGTCTGCCACAAATCAGGCCTTTTGTGTCGCACACGCCTTTGCTATCTTTTCAGAACCTCTAGGTAGAAAGCTTGATTAACAGTCTGACCTGGTGGAACGAACTCCAAATGCACTACAAATCAACATTTTTATCCGTTCGGGAAGTTGACGGATGTGCAGAATGAGGTTTGTCATCAATCAACATTTCACCTTTTTTGAAACAATAAAACCACATGTACACTACAGTTTTTCTTATACTGCTGTCCTTCTAAGCTGTGGTCAACATCACAACAGCTTCTGTGGCATTTTTCCTGAGCAGGAAACAAAATTTCACAGCTGCACACTGTTCTCTTAAATCAGCCATTACAAAAAATGAGGTTTGAGTAAAACTACTTTCACAAAAATATTCAGTGACCAGACCTTGCCAGCAACGCCACTGGGTAAGCTAACCCAGAGCGAGTTGCTTGAAGCTTCCCTAGCAGGAAAAACACATACTAAGAAAGTTCCACTCTGCCCAGTGCAATTCCGGCTTTTGGGGATTTTGGGGTACCTC
This sequence comes from Echinops telfairi, assembly GCF_000313985.2. Classification (NCBI taxonomy): domain Eukaryota; kingdom Metazoa; phylum Chordata; class Mammalia; order Afrosoricida; family Tenrecidae; genus Echinops; species Echinops telfairi. The sequence continues at coordinate 31,986,676 of NW_022103899.1, read as the reverse complement.
CTATGTATTATGTACCAATTAATAATATTTTTTTTTTAAAAAACAAGGCTTGTGCAATCATCATTGCAATCAGCTTTGGAACATTTTCTTCCTTCTTGTACCCATTGTGTTGAGTCCCCATGTCCCCCACACTCTCCTCCTGTGCCCCCAGGTAATTATTATTTCAGTTACTGTCTTCATAAATCCACCCATCTTGACTTCCTTATTCCGGAAAAGCATAGAAAACAAGGACAAAGAACAACCAAAAGGGTCAACCATCCATGATCATATAAAAAAGAAAGACCTTAATCTAAGACAAAGTAGAGGCTATTTAAATTTTAGGATAGATTGAAAGTGGCTTTAGAATTGAGGCACTGGTACTGTTCCCTCATCTGGGTTTGGATCTTATTGTTTATAATCCTTGTATCGCACAGGCTGGTGTGCTTCTGTGTGCACTCAGTTGACTCCTCAATTAGACAGCTGCTTGTTTCGACACAAGCCTTTAAAGCCCCAGACGCTATTTTTTCTGATAGCTGGGAACCATTTGATTTCTTCACCGCATTTAGCTATGGCTTCATATCTTCATTGATCTTCTAATGAGGGCAAGTGCCAAGCAGGGCCATGTTACAAGAACTAATTGTTGTTATATTAGGGCTGTGATCAAATGAGAGCTCAAAACCCATTCATATAACTCTGGTTTCTATACCTCTTGGGGCCATTAAAAAAAATCATTTTATTGGAGTATGGCATAGCTCATCCCCATGGGGCCTAAGGTAATTCTATTTATAATAACATTATTTAAAAAATAACATTATTTTAGTCAGTGGTGAAATACTATTGTGCAAAGGATCCTATACAAGTGTAGGACATCTTATTGGACTCCAATACATGAGTTATAAATGTGTACAGCTAATGAAAGCAATTCTTTGGAATGAATCATAACTAGGATGGATCTTGCGTTTACCAAAATGGCCCAGCAGGACCCCTCAGAAACCACTATTTTGATTCAACCTTAGCTTGTAGGGTTACGGTGACTTGTTTGGACTCCAAAGAAGGAATCATGATAGATTTTCTTGAAGGACACAAGAAGTTTTAAGAAAATGAAAAACTGCATTGCTGAGGAAAAGGCTCGGATGTCCTCGCTCATCCTGGGGCAGCAGGGACTGTCCTCAGAATTTCACTGGGAAAGCTTACTCCGTTCACTCTACAGCCCTTCAGACTTAATTTGTCCTTAAAACTCAAAGAACACGTAAAACGAACACTTTTATGTGTTGGGCTGCTACCCACCTGGTCAGTAGTTCAGAACCATCAGCAGCTCCACGGTCTCAGAAATCCACAAGGGGGCGCTCTGACTCACCGTTGATTCAATGGCAGTGAGTTAGCGTTAAGGGTACCCAACCTGCTATTTTGACACCGTTTGGCGTACAGAGCACAGAATTATTTGCGGGAAGGGCTAGCGATGAAGGGGGTGTTGAGGGAAAGTCGCTTCACATTTTGGTGTTTTTGTTTAAGTAAGGTTTCTATGGCTTACAGCGGTATTTTCTGACTTACCCTTGTCATGTAGCTAATGCCAACTATGGATATAACTTTATTTCCTCCTTCTCAGTCTGGATGTCTTTTTGTTCTTTTTCATGATTCATTGCCAACAAATGTACAAATGTGCTTGACACAATGGCTGGCTGGCTGAATTGTTATTAGAGCTGTAGGAGCCCCAATAAAAGGATTTTTAAAAAAACCACCAAGAGGTGGCAAGAGCAGAAGTCCTTGTCTTGTGCCTCGTTTTAGGGAGAAAGCATTCTAGGTCGGAGTTTTAGAGATGTTATTTATTAGGTTGAGAAAGTTTCCTTCTGCTCCTAGTTGGTTGACTGTTTTCTTTTTCTCATGAAAGGATATTGTTTTTTTTTCAAATACTTTTTCTGCATCGACTGATATGATCATGTGGCTTTTGCTTTTTATTTGTTAATATGGTATTTTACATTGATCTGTTTGTTAATATGGTATATTATATGGGATCAATATAATTTCCTAATTATATTGATTAATAAAAGCCAATCCTGCTTCCTTGAAATAAAATAACAAACAAGTTTGTTAAATTTGTTCTGCTGGCATTTGGTTGAGAAATTTTATATTTATCTGCAGAAGGGATATTGGTCGGTGGTTTTATTTTCTTGTGATGCCTTTATTTGATTTCAGTATTGGGGTCATCCCGGTTTTATAGAGTGAACTGGGAAGGATCCTCTCTTTTTGTTTTTTTGGAGGAGTTTGTGAAAAATTGGTATTAACTCTTAAAAATGTTTGATAGTATTTACTAATAAAGTCATCGGGCCGGGGCTTTTCTTTATGGAAAGTTTTGGTTTTTGTGTTTAATTGAAGCAAATATTTTATTTAAATCATTTGTCAAATCATAAGTACCCAAATGACATTGCTCTTAAAAGAATGGGCCCAGATAAGCATGGGTACAATCCAGTCTCTATCAAAATGTCATTTGGAAAGAACCTGCCCTATGTCACCCTGTATGTGTGTAGGGAGTCCAGCATATGAGTGGAATGGAAAATGCACAACAGTTGTGGAAAGTTTTAGATTATTATTCACTTCTTTGACTAGTTTTAAGTGTATTAACACTATCTGTTCCTTCTGGAGGCAGTTTAGGTAGGTTGCATTTTTCTAGGAATTTGTACATTCATTTATGTTATCTAATTTGTATGTATCTATCTATATTGTTGTTCATAAGATTACCATATACACACACTCTCCCCCCCGTAAGGTCAATAATGATGTTCCTGTTTCAACGTTGACTTTAGTAACTTGAGCCTTCTCTCTTTTTCGTGAGTAGCCCAATTTAAGGCTTGTCAATTTTGTTGGTCTTTCAAAGAACTATTTTTTGGTTTTGTTACTTTTTCTGTTGTTTTCCTATTTTATTTATTTCTGCTGTATTCTTTATTACTTCCTTCTGCTAGCTCTGAGTTTAATTTTTAATGCCCTTTTCAATTTCTTAAGGTGAATGTCTATTAACTGATTTTAGATCTGTCTTCTTCTTTTTTTAAAACAGGCATCTGCAACTGTAAATTGACATTGGAGCACTGCTTTGGCTATACCTCACGTGTTTTGGTATGTTTTATTTTAATTTTTATTCATTCCAAAGTATTTCCATATCTTTTATGGTTTTATATTTGATTGATGGGTTGTTTAGAAGTATGTGTTTAATGTAATTTTCATAGATTTATATATTGTCCAAATTTCCTTTCATTATTGGTTTCTTACTTAATTCTCTTGTGGTTAGAGAACATACTCTGTGATTTCGATGCTCTCTAATGTATTGCCATTTTTATTTATGGTCCCACATATGGTCAATTCTGGAGAATGTTTCATTTACTAGAGAAGAATTCTTATTTTGCTGTTGTTGGGTGTTCTAGACAGCATATAGTTGGGTATAATTTTATATCTGACAATCTCTGCTTTTAAAAAATGAGTTTTATAGTACATTTATGTTTAGTGTTTCTATGGATAGGGTTGGTTTGTGTCTGCCATTTTGTGTTTATTTCCTAGATGTCTAATAACTCTCCCCTGTCCCCGCAGTTCTCTTTTATTGCTCTTTCATTAAACAAATCAATAGTTTTAGTGTAACATATTAATTATTAATGATATTTTAAACTATATGTATATTAAAGTGATTATTTTAGTGGTAGCGCTCTCCGAACCAAAATCACTGTCATAAAGTCGATTTCGACTCATAGCAACTTGAAAAGCAAGTTAGAACTGCCCCGGGTGTGGGTTTCTGAGACTGTGCTTACCGGAGTAGAAAGCTCTGGCTTTCTCCAGGGGGCTGGTGGTGGTTTCGAACTGCTGATCTTGTGGTTAACAGCCCAACGCATAACCATTCTGTCACCATGGCTTCTCGAAGTGGTGGCTCTGGGGCTTACAATATTTATCTTAATTTGTGCGAAGATTTTCTAGATTTTTGTTTGAGTGGCTATTTACCCATTTGATTTCTGCCCTGCGGATACTACCAAGAGGCTTTGCATTGTTGTTCTTTTATGATTTTCAGCTGTTAAGTGGTTATTACTTAACACTGGGGAGAGGATCTGCTGTGTTTTCTTTCTTTCTTTCTTTCTTTTTTGCTGCGTTTTCACAGAACTACTCTGAAGCCAATTCACACTATATTTCTTTTTAATCTGTTTTATGCGGCAGGATTCAATCTGCAAATATCTTGAGGCTATCAGATTAAAGCAGGATTTTCAACCCATTCATTCTTGTTCAATCCCCTGCTGAGAATGTGCCCTTATACCCCAGATATATTGAATTAGAAGGCAGATTTTTAACCAGATCCCCAAGTAATGATTATAGATCCCCAGGTGATTCTTATTTGGATCTTGCTAAAATGTAGACTCTGATTCAGTATCTCTTGGGTGGAAGTACAAATTATCACAGGGAGTCACATCAGACTGAACCAATTTGAAGCTCTCCTCTAAGCTAACTTTTGTCTGGAAAAAGCACCAGTAAAGAGGAACCAGCTACTGCTCGACATAGTACAGCCTCTCTTTATCTTGAGCCAACTACTTCAAACCAGAAATTTAGAACCATGGCCAAATGGCACGGCGATAGACGGACCTGATGACTCCCGTTAGGATCACAGCTCACCAGCGTTGCCTTTCCTTACATCCAGAGTAACTCTAGTTTTGCTCTCATCTTTGAAATTCATGTTAAAGAGCATTCGGTATCTCCTTTTTGTCTGTGTTAACAGGGCCTTTGCCCAAGCACATTAGCTCTTAGCTTTGTGACAAAATTAGTAGAAAAGGAATCATTAGAACACCATGAAGAGTGAAAGCAGGCACTCTTTAAACTGAGGAGCAGTAGTTCAGATGGAGGAGCTAATAGGGTGGGGGAAGGAGCCCTCAAGACCCAGCAGGTAAGTGCTCGGCTGATAACTGATAGGTGGGTGCTTGGAACCCACCAGGAGTCGCTTTGGGAGAAAGCTGTGAGGTGGCAGTCTGCTTCCATAACGATGGGGGCCATTCTGCCCTGCTTCTAGGACTGCAAGGAGCCAGAATCAGCTTGATGACAATGGGTTTGCTTTTGGTTTTAACGTGGAATGGAGGAGCTGGTTGGCTCCCACGGGGCCTTGAACTAGGTCTTGACCAATGAGTAAGATTAGGTCATCCATGAGCTGGGAAGGTGAGTATCTGCACTTGATGGATGGACCACCCATCCTTTGTTCTTATTTGGAGCAAACTTAATTTTGAACCTAATCATAATTAGCAATTCAACGAACAACATTGACTTGATTGAAGAGTAAGGAACAGTTTGACCTCTACTGATAGCTCCTCCCTGCAAGGCTGCCTTTTACTCTAAGTAGGCCCCACAAATTATTGGGATCCATGTGATCGGGGAGCTGGTTAGAAATGCAAATTCACAGATCTTACGCAGACGAATTGAATCAGAATCTCTTGGAGGTGGGCTTGAGAATGTGTGCCTTATCCATCTTACACATGCTCCAGTTTGAACACCGTTTCTCCATACTTCCTCTGGCCGCTCGTGATACCCAGGGTATCTTTGGAATCAAATGGCGAGGGCTGTGTCTAAGGCCCTGAAGCATGGGCTCAGGCTGGGCAGGTATTGATATCCAATTAGGTGATCATCTCAATGGAAAAACCTCGGGATTGCATCCAGACCAGCAGTGTCTTTAAGTAAATAAACAGAAGACTCCCTGGCTCTCCTCTCCACAGCTGCCTCCTATTTCTCAACCCAAGCTCTGGGCAGCAGCAGCAGAAGCCGTGGGGGTGGTGCTGGCTCCCTGGCATGAGGCAGTCTGGCTATCTGGGGAGAGGGAGCCGTCGTTTAAAGTGGCCTCCTGAAAATAACTCACGCTGCACCGCGTTATCACTCAGAGCTCATCCCCCTGACAGGAAAGCAGAGCCCTGACCCAGACTCCCAGTCATCCTGTAACCTCATTTCATCCTCCCCCTTCTTTTCATTAACATGAGTTTGGGGAACTTTTTTTCTGATTCATTGACCCACCAAGCCCACAAATCATCGCGTCTTCGTTCCCACTCCAGACAGGGTCTGGGGGGCACGATGACAACCGCTCATTTATTCTCAAAATAATATTGGTTTCTTGACAGTCTCTTTTAGCATAAGTGATACTAAAGGGGGCTTAGCAGGGAGAGTCTCTGGGGAAGCCATGGTTCCTTTGAGCACGGCGTGCCCAGATTAATGGGCTGGGCTCTCTGTAGCCCCCACTTTGGTTTCCAATGGTGGTTGGATTCAGCTGCCAAGATCTCAAATTAGGAAAGGTTTTGTTGACAGCTTCTAAGAGGGCATTTGCAAAGACGGATGGAAGGTTGTTTCCAACCCTAGACAATAAATAGACAGATCTCCAACCCAGAGAAAAGACACGTGCAAATCTATATGTGTAAATGTAGATGTATGGCTGTGGATTACCCAAATAAATGGGTTTCTCACCGTCATTGCCATGACAAAATGATCAAAACCAGCTGCTGCATGTCGCTCGGCACTGGCGGCAAAGGAGGGATGGAGCTGGCTGTTCGGGGGATCTGCAGACACCGATTCATTCAGAATTGACCCTGGGCTGAGAAGTTGCCTTCCCAGCCCAGAAGGGTGGTCGATGTTGCTGTCCGGTGCCGTCTGGTTGGTTCTGACCCATAGGGACCCCTGCATAACAGAAGGAAAAACTGCCTGGTCCTGCGCCATCCTCACAACTCCCCCCATGCCTGAGCCCATCGTTGTGGTCCATCTCCTCCGGGCCTTCCTCTCTCTCCTCGCCTCTCTGCTTTACCAAGGATGATGTCCTTCTCCAGGGACTGGTCTCTCCCGACATGTCCAAGGTACATCAGACCAAGTCTCGGCACCCTGCCTTCAAGGAACCCTCTGGCCATACTTCCCCAGATATGCTGACTCCGAATCTATGTTGTAACAAGATTCTGGGCATCTAGAAGCCTCACCTGGGAATCTTTTTCAGAAACATCCATTCGGAGTCAGCATATCTTAGAAGAAAAGGTACGCTCTCAGCAGGAGGTCCAACCAGCACAAACTGGTTCAAAGCCTCGCAGTTGATACACTTTAGCAACCCCCAGCCTTTTCGCCTTTCTGGGAATGGTTAACCTGCCAGGTCGAAATCACCTCTTGTGGGTATGTGGTGTGTTTCTGAACAGTTCTGCGGATGACAGGTTTTCGTTCACCCCCAATCTCGGGGACAAAGGGTCATCTCATAGAGGGAGCCTGTTGCTTCAGAGCCAGTTCATTTGCATTTCTCCTGAATCCAGGCTAGACCCCTTTTCAAGACTCCACCATAATCTATTCAAAACAGTTTGAACATTTGACTTTGTTTCGGTTGAGTTTACTCTAATGTGGTTTCTGCATAGCTCTCTCTTTTATGGTAATCAAATGTTCTGCCAACATTTTTCCTGCTATGTGCACCAGCTAAGGAAACCAGATGCTTTGGGCTGGTCTTTTCAATGTATCCGAGTGTTGTTTTTGTTTTGTATTTCAGAAGTTTGGCTAAAGAGCACTGTTTTATAAATCTGACCCTTGATGTGCCCTGATTCCCAACCTACTAATAGTTTTGGCTACTGCTCACGACTTGATTTAAAACTGCTCCCCCATCACCATGCATATTAGCATGTCGAAAGACAAGCTGTGTTAATTCATCTTGTTGGATTTGCCTAATTTTCCTGGTGATCGTTTATTCCGTTCTGCAGGTTGAAGAGGGGTGGGAGGAGAGCAGAGGGGCTGACCCAGAATCACACCCCGTATTGTCTCTCAACCAATCACAGCCATGAGTGGGATTGGTCTTTGCCCGTGTGGGGTGTTTTTCCCCTTCTCACACCATCAGTGTGGGAAGGAAGCAGGACAGCTCTCGTGGGAGTGTTGGCTCATAATGCAGACTGAAAGTGTTTCAGAAAAGCAACTTGGCATCAAATCAAGCTAATAAGTGGAACTGCTTGTCCGCCTGGATTGAAAGAAGACTTTCTAGAGCCTCAAGGGTTTGTGGGAAAGAGGAGAGGGCTGAAGGGAAGTCAGTCAGAGGCAGCTTTGTAAAATATGAGGCTTGAAGTCAACATAGGAGGAAGGATTCCTTTGAAACAAGGAAATACAAAAGTCAGTGACCTGTGAGTGTCAATCCTCTCTAGTTCTAATGGGTTAATATTATTGGTTATCATGATCTCATGATGTGCATGGCTCCATACTAAAACACACAGATGGGTAACTAGAAATCAATGATTAGACACAATAGCCAAAGGGAACCACAGAAGAGCAAGCAGTCCCCAAAGCTGAGCCACGTGCCACACTTGGAGGTATCCAGACGGAAGCAGTGGACAAGATTACATAGCGTGGTTGCTGGTGGCTGAGGCACACCACGCAGAGAGAGGAAGAGCCAGACTCCTGCTAAACACAATCAGTGGGGTGAGAGGGTCCCTCCAAGGACCTTTGAAATTAGCCCAAAGACTTGGAAGGTGAGCCTGGAAAAGACCCAAAGTGAAAAAAGTGTGAGAGGGAACTTAAGCTCCTCCAAGAGAAACCAGGGTGACGGTTAATGGGTTAAAGTTAGCTTTGGGTTATGGGTTTGAAATCCCCCAAAGAAGGCACCAGACACTGGCTTTTCAAAAACAATCATTAGAAACCACACACATACAAACTCAAAAGAAAGCCAAATATGAAATCTCTGGGGACGAGTTTCAGACCAGCGTCTTGGCATTTAATCCAGATGTTAAAAAACAAAAAGAATACAGCACTTTTCCACCACAAGTTTGTGCTTTTGTAAAGTCCACTAGCAAAGGGGTGGTCCCTTTGAACGGGGCCTTTACCACCACTGTAAAGAATAAATACTTTAAAATTCCAACCCAGTGCCAAGCTGTGTGGGCGCAGTTGGAGAAGAGAAGCATGCTGAGGACACAAGTCGTTGTCCTCTGGGAGAGGCTCCGGAAGAGAGATGGCAGACCAGCAAATCAGAGTTGAGACCAAAACATGGGCCAATTCATGAATATATGCTTCATGGTTCGATTTATTATCTCAAGTAGGATGTTATACCTCACTTATAGGCTTTAGTTCTAGACAGTATGGACTAGATTTGAATCTTGTTTGAAATTTCCAGTTTCCTCTTTTTTCCCCTTGGAAATGCCGGCATATTTTATTTTATGAATAGGTTTTAATGACTTCAATAAATGGGGAACTATCCTGTTTCAAAAAGATTAATTTTGACAGTAGCTGTGTCAACAAAAGGCATTTGTCTGTGTGGATCCCGACAAATGATGCAAAATATTGCAAAAAATGGGATTTTTCAGAATTCCCAATTGTGACTCCAGGGCTGTTGCATGGTTTACCATCAGAAAAGATGTTCATGAGGTTGTATCCTTTCACCATACTCTTCCAAGTTCTATGCTGCACAAAGCTCAAATTTGGAAGGCGGGGACATTAGGACTGGAGGAAGACCCAGCAACAGCCTGTGGTACATTCACGGACGACACAACCCTGCCTGCTGCACGTGAAGCGCACTCGAAGCACTTACTAATGCAGGTCAAGGACGACGTCCTGCCTGATAAATTATATCTCAATATCAAGAAAACAAACATTCTCACAACACGCTCAATAAGCAACTCCATGACACACAGAGAAAGATTGAAGTTGCCAAGGATTTCATTTGACTTGCACCCACAATCAGTGCCCGTGGAGGCAGCAGTTAAGACATCAAATGATGTCTGCCCTTGGGCAAATCTGCTGCCAAGAGGCTTCTTGTTACAGATGTCATTTTGAGAACGAAGTTGTGCCTGACCCATGCCTGGTATTCTCAATGGTTTCATATGCAGGAGAAAGTTGGACCATGAAAAAGGAGGACTCAAGAAGAAGTAATGCCTTTGAGCTATGATGTTGGTGAAGAGTATTGAACACATCGTGGGCTGCCAGAAGAACAAAGACATCTCTCTAGGAGGAAGTGCAGCAAGAATGGAATGCGCCTTACCAGTGACATGGAAAAGTTTCGTGCCCCATCTTTGGGGCATATTTTCAGGAAAGACCAGTCATTTTTAGAGGACATCATGCACAAGAAATCAGCAAGCCATATTAATAAATTTTATAATTATACATGTTTATAATAAATAAAAAGAGATGACATGAGTATCTCATGAGTATATAGATTGCAGATGTTAGAGTTTTCCAGGACTTGTCTCAATGGGAAGAAATAGATAAACTTGATTTCATTCTTATTTAAAACATTTTAAAAAATCATTTTATTGGGGGCTCTTACAGCTCTTATAACATTCCATACATCAATTGTATCAAGCATATTTGTACATTTGTTGCCATCATCATTTCCCAAACATTTTCTACTTGAGCCCTTGGTATAAGCTCCTCTTTTTTCTCCCTCCATCCCCCATCCTCTCACACTTGTGAATCCTTGATCAATCATATACTGTTATTAATATTTTGTATCTTACACTATTATTCGTTCCCTCAGGGGTGGGGCAGGGAGATGGCTTTATATTCAACCTTGTGATGGATTTACCCTTTCTCTCCCTTCCCCTTCCCTGATCACCCCCCTACCCTCATGATATCGCTACTCCCACTACTGTTCCTGAGGGGGTTATCTGTCCTGAATTCCATGTATTGAGAGCTCTTATTTGTACCAAGGTGTGTTCTCTGGTCTAGTCAGATTTGTAAGGTAGAACTGGGTCATGGTAGTGGGGTGGGGAGGAAGCATTCAGGGACCAGAAGAATGATGTGTGATTCGTTGGTGCTATACTACACCTTATAACCCTTTTGTGGGGGCTATCCAATTGTCTACAGATGGGCTTTGGGTCTCCACTCCACCAACCCCGCCCCCCCCCATTCACATTGATACAGTTCTTTGTTTTGGATCTTTTGATACCTACCTGATACCTGATCCCGTCAACACCTCATGATCACACAGGCTGGTGTGCTTCTTCCATGTGGGCTCATTTGCTTCCCTGCTAGATAGTTGCTTGTTTAACTTCAAGCCTTTAAGGCCCCAGATGCTGTATCTTTTGAAAGCCAGGCACCATCTGCTTTCTTCACCACATTTGCTTTTGCACCCTTTTTATCTTCACCAATCGTGTCAGGAAGGTGAGTGTCAAAGAGTGCCAAGTTATCAGAACAAAGTGTTCTTGTGTTAAGGAAGGCCTTGGGCAGAAGTTCAAAGTCCACCTGCTATCTTAATACTTATCATATAAATATATGTACATTGACCTCTATCCCTTTCATTATAAATGAATATATTTACATATATACATGCCTATAGCTATACCTCTAGAAATAGTTTTTCCCTCCTATTTATTTCCTCTATTTCCTTTCACTTTTGTCCTGTCCCACTATCATGCCCACCCTCCCTTCAGCTCTCAGTAATTCCTCTCACATACATTGCATATGATTAAACCCCACCAGGCATTATATGCCCTCCTTGCCATCAATTTTAGATCTCTTGTTGTTCCCTTATGTTTGAGTTTGTTGGCTCCTCCCTTCCTCTCCCCACCCCCTCCTCTTCCAGGTCCCCCTGAAACTACTAGTTCCATTGTTTTCTCCTTGGAATTGTTCATCCTGTATATCTTATATAGATAGACGGGGGGGGGGGGGGGGGGGGGGGGGGGGGAGAAAAACAAGCAAACAAAAACAAAAAAAACCAAGGAGAAAAATAAAACAATAGATAGCTCCAGGTCCGTCTGCTGACCCTTATGTATGTTTTCCAATTTCAACTATTGTGTCATTTAATTCTACTTCTTTTCTTCTACTTCCATAAGCACAGAAACACACTCTGCTAGTGAGTCTCCTCTCTTTCTGATTTTGTAAGACATGGGATGTACGGGAATGTTTGTGGATACCAAGGGTCAGAGATGTTTTACAAGAAGCTGAGAGGGTCGAAGAGATGGTCATGAAGAGAATGCAACTCTTCATTGACGGTGCCTTTCAGGGAGTGATAGATCTCTGAGAATGTGGTTGTTTGTAAGGAATAATTTCAAGAGTCAAGGCAGAATGTGATACTGACAGCAGAAAAAAAAACAACAAAAAAACTCAGCTAATGCTGAAAATTTGAATAGGCTGAATGATGGTTTTAAAATTTTAACCTTAAGGAGCTCAGGGTCTTAAAACATTGATCGTATTGCCAACAAGTTTAGGGAAGGAGGCTAGCTTTTTCTTTGCTTGGCCTCATGTGATGGAAGGAAATTTATGTTCAACTGATTATAAAAACAACCTAGTGGTTTCCTTCCATGTATCCTTACTTAAAATTTGATATTTTAAGCTATATCTCTTCCCATCAAGACAAACATCTTTTCCACCAACCCTTGAATCTGGGTTGACCTTGTGAAATGGGCTGGCCAATTAGAATCAAGTGAATGAAGTGACAATGCTCTAGTTCTGACTTGGCTTCAAGAAACTTTGTTCACTTGTGTTGCTCCCTTGCAGCTCTGCCAGCACCATGTGAACCAGCTCAGGCTCGCCTGCTGGAGGAGGAGAGAGCTTGTGAACGGAGCTAAATCGTTTCAGCTAAGGCCATCCTAGATCATCTAGTCCTTAGCCACCCCATCAAATGATGCAGATGCACGAACATGCCCAGCTGAGATCCATCAGTTCAGGCCCAGGTCTATCCCAAATGGTCCAAACACTGATAAACTTACAAGTAGTAAAAAATGTTTACTATTTTAAACCAAGCTTTGTAATGACTTGTGATGCATTTTGTTGCGACAACTCGTGCAGGTTCTCTTGGACTGATCCATGCTGCAGATAAAATGAGTTAAGGGACAAGGGGGGAAAACAATAAAAAAAACACCACCTCGTTGCTTTTCAATTGATTAAGGAACAGAAGCTGGAAATTGTCCACACAGTGGATAGTAAAATCATGTGATTAGAAATGCTCTATCGACAGGGATTAGAGTGGAGGATACAGGGAGCTTTAAAAGTTCATGGGAAGATTTAATTATCTTTCAATTCCATTTTCCCAAACTTCGTGAAGCCCTTTTGAATTTAGAATTGGAGGTCTGATGGCGTAGTGTGTTATCTGTTGAGTTACCAATTACAAGGTGAGCCGTTAAAACCCATCAGTCATTCTGGGAGAAAGATGAGACTCTCTACTCCTATAAAGGTTTAATGTCTCAGAAACCCAAAGGTGCAGTCTGGCTTGGTCCTATATGGTGGCTATGATTCAGAATGGACTGAAAAGCAGTGTTTGTATATAGAACAGTCGTCATGAGGCTGGCGGACATGTAAGAATCTGCTAAGGAGTTATCAGGAAGGCTGGAGGTGTCTGTGCCCTTTGCCTTCAAGTTCATTCTAAGCCATTCCAACTCTTTAGAAGAGTAGAACTGCCCCCTAGGGTTTTCAGCCTTTACTAGTGTACCTTGTTGTACTGAATACACAGAAATCAAATCAACTATATATGTCGAATGAGACGATGGAGAAGTTCAATAGCAGTCAGGAAAAGGCCAGGATCCAAATGCAGAAAAGAGCATCCAGTGCTCATAGGCAAGTTCCAGTTAAAGCTGAAGAAAATTAAAACAAGTTCATGAAAGTCAAAATATCACCTTGAGTGCACTCCACCTGAATTTAGAGACCATTTAAAGCATAGATTTGATACTGAAAAGTAATGACTCAAGCCATATGAGTTGTGGGATGACATCAAAGGTACCATGCATTAAGAAACCAAAAAAGGTCATTTAAAAGATAGGAAAGGGGAAAAAAAGGACCAAAATGAATGTCAGGAGAGACGATGACAGAATAGATAAAGTGAAAGGAAGAAATGATGAAATAAAAGAACTGAATAGAAGAGGCCAAAGGGCGGTTTGAGAAGACAACATAAGAGATTGTAACGAGGCATGAAAGCCCCTGAAGTGAGAATACTAAAAGAGAAGACCATACTTGGCAGTTCTCAAGCCTCAAGTTGTCATATTGTAGGATTCTGTTGGCAAAACCTTGAATGATGCAGGAAACATCAAAAGATGAAAGGAATTTGTCTATTTCAGGAGGTTAGCATACGATCAAGAACCCATGTTGTTGGAGGAAACATTCCAAGCTGCACTGAAGGCACTGGGTTACAAACCAAAGCAAAGGAATTGAAGATACATTAAGAGAACTCTTTCAACAAACGAATACAGCACTGGAAGCACGGAGTCATCTATGCTAAGAAATTTGGAAAGCAGCTACCTGGCCAACCATCTGGATGTGATTCATATTTTTGCCCATTAAAAAAAAAGGTGACCCAGCAAAATGCAGAAATCATTACATATTATTAAATTTCACATGAAAGTAAAATTTGGCTGAAGATAATTTTTAAATGGTTACAGCAGTCCACTGGAAAAAATGGCTAGAAATTCAGGCTGGATTCAGAAGTGGATATTGAGCAAAGAGTATCCATGCTGATGTCAGATGGATATCGGCAGAAATCAGATTGTTTTCACCAGAAAAACTTATGAATGACATTGTAAAGAATGGGGATTCCAAACCCTTCATTGTGTTCATGCAGAACATATACACAGACTTAGATGCAGTTGTTCAAACAGAACAAAAGGATACCACATTGTTTAAAATCAGGGAAGATGAGTATCAGAGTTGCATCCTTTCACCAAATTTATTCAGTATGTGTGCAGGCCAAATAATCCAAGATGCTGGACTAGAAGAAGAAGAAGGTGGCATTAGGATCAGAGGAAGGCCCATTAACAGCTTATGGTGTTTGCTGAAAGTGAAGCGGACTCGAAGTATTTACTGATGAAGATCCAAGACCAGAGCCTTCATCATGGATTAGACTTCCTCAGGAAAACAACAAACACACAAAACCCCTTACAACTGGAACAAGAAGCAACGAAGCAATAATCAGAGGAAAGATTAATACTGTTAAGGATATCCTTTTCATTGGACCCATGAGCAACCAACGGAAGCAATCAAGAAATCAAAACACGTATTATTTGGGGCAAATCTACTAGATATCTTTCATAAAAAGCAAAGGTGCCACTTTTAGGATTTAGGTGTCCCTGACCCAAGGTATGACATCTTCAGCTCCCTACTTCCCCTTAATCCAGTTACTGTCTCTATAGATTTACGTATTCTGGTTATCGTGCAAAGAAAACTACACCCTCCTACAATTGAAAACGGAAACCCGCGCAACTACAAATAGAGCACAGAACAACCTCGATCCAAAAGAAAGCAGGGTGTGGTCGTTACATCATCTGGTGTCAATTTGAGGATGAAGAGTGTAGGGGTGGAGTCTAGCCTGTCAATCAGGATACAGCCAATGAGGCCTCTGTCTGGGCGTGGCCTTCTCCTGAGGATTCTGGGAACTCCTGTATTTCCTCCTTGGAGGTGGGAGACACTCTCTCTCTAGGCCAGTGGTTCTCCACCTGTGGGTTGTGACCCCTTTGGGGGTCGAATGAACCCTTCACAGGGGTCGCCTGATTCATAACAGTAGCAAAATTACAGTTGTGAAGTAGTAATGGAAATAATTTTATGGTTGAGGGGTCACCACAACATGAGGAACTCTATTAAAGGGTTGGCATTAGGAAGGTTGAGAACCACTGTTCTAGGTTGACACCCTGTGGAGAAGACATGATCTGGCTGATGGAGCCAGACCTCTGGAGTCCGGAGAAGCCACCTGGAGACCCCTGAAAGTGCTGAGATGCTTACAACCCCACTGGATCCACAAGACTCCCCACCCACTGGCCTGTGATCTTCCTGCATTCCGTGTCATTGCACGTGGTTCATGAGTCTGAAGAGGACTTTATAGATTGGTATCAGACATATGGGCTGATATCAGACTTATGGACTTGATCTAGACTGAGCTGGGTTGTTTTCTCAATATTCAACTGTTCTTGAATATAAAGCTCTTTCTTATACACATATGAGTATGTATGAGATTGTTTCTCTAGTCTACCTGGATTAACCCACAGAAAATAATAAAAATCATAACAAATTTAAAGTGGTTCAAAAGGGAGAGAAAATAATAAGGCGCTAAATTTTACCCCAGCTACATCTGCATTCTTAGTCTTCCAGACTACGGACAGGAACGAAGAAGGATTCGGCTCCTCACTTAGGAGGAAGGAACCACTGGGAACCTCATGGGGAGCTTTGAAACATTGTCCGATGCTGCAGGCTGAACTAATGGAAGCAGAGCACTGTCAGAGACAGTGCCGGAGGATGGGCCCTCAGGTTCGAGGACACCTGAAATGTGACTGAGGAGGAGCTGATTTCTTGTTCTATTGTGCATATGGTCACGATGGGTTGAACTGGAACCAAGCAACAATAACAACAACACCTCTGTCTTTAGTCCATTTTCCATTGCACTCTGTCCGGTAGCAAGACGCTTCACATCCCTGGCCAATGGTTAGAGGGGATTCACCGGAGGCTTAATCCACATGAGGACTCTGTAAAGGGATTTTGGGTGTTCACAGTCATCCAAGACTTCTGCAAACCAGGTGCTCAGAATTTAAGCTCTAATATAATTTCCTCCTCTGACCTTGGATTTTATTACTTACAATCCTTGGATCACACAGGCTGCTGTGGTGCTTCTATGTGGACTTAGCTGATAGCTCACTTAGATGGATGCTTGTTTTAAGACAAGTTTTAAGATATCAGATGCTATTCTTTCTGATAACTGGGCAATGTCTAATGTCTTCACCACACTGCTCTACCACCCATATCTGCAGTGATCACTTCATGATGGTAAGTAAACAGGAGAGTGTTGTCATAAGAACTAATTGTTCTTAGATTAAGGTTTATAATTAAGCCAACACTATCATTTTAGTGGAAACATATTGCTACATCTTTCTCTCATGGAATAGCTGGTGGGCTCCGACATTTGAGCTATGAGAAAAGTCATTAACCACGGCACCGCAGGGTCATGTGCTGAAGTTCAAATATAAGCTATCACAGAAATAGAAAAGGTGTTGGAAAGAATACACCTTTGTAGAAACAGTTATACACAAGGGAAATACTGAGTTTGAGATGAACAAATTCATATAGAGTAACAGATAAAACCACCCTGATGGGTGTTAAGGAGGAAGGAAGAAGAGATAAGTCTAAGTCAACAAAATATCTTATGCATGTTAGAAGTAAAACGGGGGCATCTCTAGTAGATGCTGGAGTGAAAATCTCTAGAAGTAGATGGCCTACTGTATTCTTAAAGGGCAGAAAAATCAGGCAGAAGAGGATGAATGTTTATGAGATATTCAGACCATTAATGACTATGATAATAATACCATGAAGTCAACATTTGACCTAAAGCCCGTCAGCATTTGCAGATATTCATTAATTCTGTGAAATTCCTCTGTAAGATTCAGTTACACATTCCATGTTGGTAGCAGTCCAAGAGCCAAAAATAACATGGCTATCATATTGTTTTACTCATGTTACAGATGAGTCGCTTCAGATATCAAGCAGTTAACTTGCCCAAAGTCAAACAGGAAGCCAGTTATTGAGTGCAGAAAGACCTCAGTTCTGCAAATAAACTTTTAGCCCACTAGCTTTTCACCAAATTAGTTAGTAGATGTTAGGTGGAGTTCATTTATTTATGGATCCATTTACATTAGGAAAAACTGCTGTTTCTTATAGGAGGCAGGCTCTAGATAGCAGGACGTCTCCTATCTGAGGTGGTGTTTATTTTTCCCTTTGTGTGTAATATTACACTTTACGCACCTTTTACTTTTACACTGACATGTTTGATTCATTTCGGCTTCTGATCCAGGAGGACTTTGCATAAGAAACAGAAAACCCCTAAGGCATTTATTAGATTCTGGAGTCTAATAGTCTCATCTTTTCAGGGTAGTTGCTTATTCTTTTCCTAACCATTTTGTTTGGTGTGGGTGGAAATTAACAGAGCATGTTAGTTTCCCATTCAACACTTTGTACAGATTTTGCATCATGACACCCGTTGTAATCCCCTCAGTGTAACGGCTCTTGTCCCACTTCCTCCCTTGGTTCCTGGGGTCCATTTCTCCGTCACCCTGCCTCTTCGTGCCCAGTGAATTGCTTTGTTTCACGGCTGATGCTCTGTTTCTGAGCTGAGTCTACAATGTGAAGGATGATCACCATCTTTAGGAAATTTGAAAACTTTGGGAAGTTCACTTAGATGAATTTTTTCCTGAACAAATTTACTGGTCACTTTAAGGATTAATTTTCTCCCCCAAGATTATATTCCCCCTCTGCTAGTTTTCTCTCTCCTTGATCTAGCTTCAGAAATCTCTACCCACCTTAATGCTTTCAGGCCTCCAGGTTCTATATAAAATGAGACTTTCATGTTTTACGAGTAGAACCTGCTAATCAGCCAGTCTGACACATGGAAAGGGAGCATGTTGTTTTTCTGTTGATTCTGGAGGTTAAGAGAGTTCATGCATATTAATGACCATATGCATGCACCCCTGAAACAGCACTACCCACACGGGATGCACCCTAGTTTCCCAGATAATGAGAAGCATGAGAAACAGGACAGTTACAATGGCAGAAGAGAGAGAAAATCGAAGTTGGCATAGAAGAAAAGGACTCCAATTCAACTCTGTTTTATAGTTATCCCTTTAATGAGGCTTACACAGGACATAGATTAGAGAAAGACAAATCATTTGAACGAGGAAGACTATCCGCATGAGGCCATAATGGTGTCCCAAGGACTCACAGCAACACGGCCAATGCCAAGGACCCTGGGAGACAAAGAAAACTGTCGCACAATCACAGCTGGTGGCTGATCAGTTCATCACTGTCACAGGTGAGGCTATAGAATCAGGAAAGGGATCCTGCGTGGGAGAAGCACACTTTTGAAGATTGGAAACGTTGACAGAATGGATTCTGGGTCCACCTTGGTCAGGGTGTGACTCAGGACCATGCTGCCCTGGCATTCTGATTTCCATCAAGGGCACACCAAAGCGAGGCCACAAGGGTGAGAGTGCTCTTCCATGGGCTGGGGAGGGAATCACAGCAGTCCACTTTCAAACCCACTCTGCCCGAGGGTAAAGTTTTTACATTGCTCATTATTGCTCAGCAAGAACTCAGTGGAGACTAAATTTATGTTGAGACGCAAATGGATTTAAGGGCTCCTGATGTAAATCATTGCCTTCTGCAAATCACGTGTTCAAATCATAAGCCCTAGTACAAAGTTAGGCCAGCAAAGTGGTGAGAAATTTTACCAAAAGGGGAAAACAACTTGGAGAAAGACAAGAAAGGCTGAAAGCAGAAAGAAGTGGGGAAGAATGTAAGGCATAGGTTAGGGTTGAGTGGCTGTGCGCTGTCCTGACTCATGGCGACCTAGGCACCGCAGAATCGACCCGGCCTGGTCTCGCACCATCCTCACAGTTGTTGGATTCGAGACCGCTATGGCCGTCCCTGTGCCAAGCCACCGTTGAGGGTCTTCCCCATTTTTTCCGGTTCCTCTGCTCTAACCACATGATGTCCCTATTCGGGACCAGTCTCTCCTGACAATATGTCCAACGTACATGGGACAAAATCCCACCATGTTTGCTTCTAAGGAGCCGTACTTCTTTCAGGATAGATTTGTTTGTTCTCTTGGAAATCCATGACACTCCATATTCTTCGCCAACACCACAGTTCAAATGAATCAATTCTTGCGCTGTCTTCCTTGGTCATTGTCCAGCTTACATGGACATATGAGGTGTTTGAAAACACCGTGGCTTGAGTCAGGAACATCCGAGTCCCCACATTGGCATCTTTGCCCTTGGATACATAAGACATACAGAGAAGGCATACTGATGTTCATATCTCAAAGTACAGAGGAAAAAGTTCCACCTCATATAGCCCCATAGAGATCCCTAGCAACTGATCTATAAGAGCCCTGGGGACGTAGTGGTTCTGTGCTGAGTATTCAAACCACCAGCTGCTCCTCGGGAGAAAGATGAGACTACACTCCCCTGAAGAATCACTTACTGTGTCAGTCTGGGTGGACTAGAGAAACAAATTCATAGACACTCATATGTGTGTAAGAGAGAACTTTATATCAAAGAGTAATTGTATGTTAAGACATCCCAGCCCAGTCTAGTTCAAGTCCATAAGTCTAATATTAACCCATATGTCCAATACCAGTCAATAAATTCCTCTTCAGACTCACTCAGCCATGCAATTATGTAGAATGCAGGAAGAGCACAGGCCCGTGGTTGGAAAGTCTTGTGGATGTAGTGGCAGTGGAAGTATCTCAGCACTTTCATGGGTCTCCACATGGCTCCTTCAGCTCCAAGGTTCTGGCTGCCATCAGCGTAGATCCATGTGGCTTGTCAACAGGACTATCTTGCAAGGAGGTGAAGCAGAGAGTGTATCCTGCCTCCAGGGAGGAAGACAGCATTCCCAGAATCCTCAGGAGAAGGCCATGACCACAGGGAGGCCTCATTGGCTATGGCCTGATTGACAGGCTAGACTCCACCCCTTCACAAATTGACAGGAGATCATGTGACTGCCATAGTAGGAAATCCACAAGGGCAGTTGTTCCCTGTCCTGTGAGTCGGAATTGACTCCAAGGGTTTATATCTATAGACAGCTGATTATCAATATGAATGCATTATCAATGCACCCATGATTAATCTAGGGTGTCAAATACATTGTCAAGGTATTAATTCAATAAATCTTCTCCCACAACTGTGGAACAGGTCTGCCATCTTCTTTCCCACTAGGGGAAACTGAGGAAGAGGATGTGGGTGCTGCTGGCATTTGAGCCCTGGCAGCCAAAGTGATGCCAATCTTGCTCTTCCAACCAGGCTTGTCCCAAGAGGAAGGCAACTTGAACTTGGCCTTTGAACACTGTTTCATGATGTGTCATTTTCAGTTGTAAATGTTTTATGTACTTTAATCGATGTTTAGCATATTCACTCGGGTTCCAGGGGGGCCTAATTGAAAGGAAAACCAAACCAAACCAGACAGACAGACAGACACAGAAAGAGCTAAAGAAGATAAACGACCACGATCATAGGAGTTTGGGGCAACCAGGCCTGTGTTCTAACCACTGGCGGCTGCTACCTCTCCAAGCCCAGCACTGACCAGAGTCCTATTGTCCTTGCCCTGGGCAGCTGGCCTTTCAGCGTGGATGCAGGTTGCTTACAAGGCTATGACTTGCGTTCCACCTCCCCCGGGGGCACGCCCAGGAACAACCATCCCTCTCCTGTTTCCTTTCTTGGTGATCACTTTCAAAGATCCCACCCCCCCACTCTACCCCCACCCACTCCCATACACACCCCCATACACACCCGTACGGGCTCCCCCTCCCACCCCCACCATCTGCCCCAGCTTTCCTTTCGTGACACGCACTCCCCAGGCCCCTCCCTCCTAAGCATCCAGGGTCTCCCCTCTCTAGAAAGGCCACGCTACAATCTTTTCATCACATTGCCTGGGCCACAAGGGCGCCTGTTTCCCCCTCTCCTGGCTTAGATTTATGCCTCTTGTCAGGCCTTCCAACCCGGCCTCCGACAGGCCCTGCTTCTCCTAATGTCAGATT
This sequence comes from Echinops telfairi, assembly GCF_000313985.2. Taxonomy (NCBI): domain Eukaryota; kingdom Metazoa; phylum Chordata; class Mammalia; order Afrosoricida; family Tenrecidae; genus Echinops; species Echinops telfairi. The sequence continues at coordinate 31,965,264 of NW_022103899.1, read as the reverse complement.
CACGGCCGTTCCTAAGGTCCTTTAAGATTTTAATGCTAAGTCTATAAATTGCGTTTCCTCTCGGCTTTAACCTTTCCTCAGACCTTCCCATTGTCTGGTGGGGTGTCCGGAGGGCGCTGATTTGCAGCCTCGCTCCTGCACTGTGCGGGGAGCTGCAGGGGGGGGGGTCGGCTGGAAGCGGGAGAAGGGAAAGGGGAATGCAGATTCCATCAGCTCCCACAATTCTTCAGGGTTTGATAGGGATTGACATTTTCCCTTCGAAGCTGCGATTTGCTGAGGACTTGTGGTGGCTTTTCATTAAAATGGGATCCGAGAGGGGTTCCCCCACCCACACTTTTTAAAGTGTTGGCTGAGCACATATTCCACTTCCTTGAATAAATGTACGCGAGCTTACATTTCTCCTCTCTGGTGTGGCAGCTGGGGCCTCTTTTCCATCTCCAACACACATGGGCCCTGCTTAAATCACCCTGATTTCTCTCCAAGGCAGACTTTGCTGAAGAAAATGTTCTCACCTTAAGGTAATAAAGACCCCGGTTGAGAGGGGGTAGAATGACAACAGGCTTGGAATTTCAGGGGACAAGAAGAGGTCATTGCCGAGGAATTAAAAAAAAAAATTAAGCTTGCCACCTTGGGGAGGCACCTTGAGTGCTCTGTCGGCCTGATTTTGACATTCATCTCATCTTTGATTGGCCTTTAAGGTGTTAACCCTATCCCTCCCCCTGGCTTTGGCTTTAAGCTCCTGGAAAGTCCCTGTGATGAGGGAGGAGGCTGCTGAGAGGAGTGGGAGAGAAAGGGAACGAGACCCTTGGTGCCCATGTCTTTGACTCTATGGCTTGCCCCGTCTTAAATGTATTCAGGATGGTGTTCAAAGTCTAGTGTGCAAGTCGTTATGGAAACCCTGTAATGTAGAATATACTGGGGAGCCTTGCTTGCCCCAGGTCAGATTTTGCCACATGGCGGTCCCAGAGTGGTGCAGAGTTAAACAGCCGGCTGAGGGCTTCTTTGAGAGAGTCATCCCTGTCTGAAAGCCTGATAGAACACAATTGTACTCAGACACACCCAGCCCCACTTTAAGGTGTGGTCGACTCAACTCCAAATTGTTTGTTGTTGTTGTCATCTGATGGCATCTATGTCTGAGAACCCATTCTGTTTTCTTGTTTGGATTCTCAGCATAGAATCCTTTTGTTCTTCAAATATCACGTGCTAGAAGTTCAAGTGACGTTTTATGTTCCTTCAACCTGGTTCTTGCTCAGGTTCTCGCTGTCCCTATGTCTCTGCCTGTTGCTCATCCTCAAACTGATTGCTAGGGTCCCCCCTATTCTGCAACCTAACATAAGAGGTCCACGCATCCCACCAACAGGTGCTTAGCCCTTTTTATGATTTGACGCTCAAATTAATGCAGCTAAAAGAGCTACAGTCCCAGAAACTCACGTGGCAGTTCTGCTCTGTCCTGCAGGGCTGCTACCAGTTGGCATGGACTTGGTGGCAGTGGGTCTGGTTGTAGTTCATTACAGAGTGTAG
>NW_022103899.1:31936119-31961773 GCF_000313985.2 Echinops telfairi | reverse complement strand
TTCTGTATTAGTTTCTCAGAGCTGTGTAACAAAGTACCATCAACTAGGAAGCTTGGCATGACGGAAATATATTGTCTCACAGTTCTGGGCCCTACAAGCCCACAGTCAAGGTGTCAGCCAGCAGGACAACGCGCTCTCTGAAAGTTCTCGGGGAGGGTCCTTCTTTGCCTCTCCTAGCTTCTGGTGGTTGCTAGCAATCCTTGGCTTCCTTGGCTTGTTGATGTATCTCGCCAGTCTCTTTCTCTGCTTGTGCTGGGCTGTTCTCCATCCCCTCACCATGTCTTGTGTCTCTGCTTTTCTTTGTATTAGCACACCAGTCATATTAGAGTAGGGTCCACCCTACACCAGTATGACCTCATGGTAACTAACAGCATCCTCAAAGACCTCATTTCCATACAAAATCACATTTATAGGTACCAGAGGTTAGGACTTCACCATTGTGTTGCATGACACAATTTAACCCATAAATGCCCCAAATTATTCACCCCTCCTGTGGCAGTTACATAATCTCCTTTCAACTTGAGCAAAGGGGTGGAATCTAGCCTGTCAATGATGGCACAGCTCGATGACCTCCTTTGGAGGTGCTACGGAGATAAATAGCTCGCTGGAGGCCAGACCCAGGCTCTCTGCCTTCCCTTTCCTGCCGCCGAGACACAGAGAGCTGGAGGAGACCCGTGGAGACCCGTGCCAGTGTTGAGATGTCTCTACTGCCACTGGATTCAAAAGACTTTCCACCCACCCACCTGTGACCCTCCTGCATTTAGCATCATTGCATATGCTGCATGAGTTTAAAGAGGAATTTATGAACTAGTATCAGACACATAGGCTAATATCGGACTTAGGACTTGATCTGGACTGGGCTGGGATATTTCCTCAATGTACAATCACTCTCTTGTATAAAGCCCTTTCTGAGACACACATAAGTGTCTCTGGATTTGTTTCTCTTGTCCACCCGGACTACCACACCTCCTTTCTATTTTTGCCCTGCCATTCAACTGTGTGGTCTCCTCTACCAGCAGTAGAGAGCTCAGCCTTGTCACTCAAACCAAGTTGTGGGTCTTGCTTTGGCCAACGAAAGACTGTAGACATGATAGAAGACAAGACTTGAAATGTATTTGAGTACTGGACCTACCTTCTTGTGTTCTGCCATCACCATGAGGAGAGTGGATGCTGAGAAGAAAGAGATTCTGAGGCAGACCTGGATCCAGCCAACAGCTTGGACTTAAGCCCAGCCTGGCCAGACCAGAGAGTCTTGCCCACAATCAACCCACGGATATGTGAGCAACATTAAAGAATTATTATTACTTTTTTTAAGCCACTGAGGTTTGAGATGGCACAGTTTTGTTTTGGCAACAGTCAACTGACACAAAGCTCTTCTTTTAAAAAAAAATTGTGGTAGAACACATGTAACAAAGCATTTGCCACTTGCCATTCATCCTGTTTCTATGCTGTGCACTCCGATGAAGATGATGTGTTTCTGAAGCTCACCTGTGCCCATCCCATTGTCAAGAGCACTCGTTGCTTGGCTGCCTCAGTGTTTGGTTGCGCCTCTTTCCAATGAAGAAGGAGCTTGTCCTGAGCGCATCCCCTTCTCCCATTGCTCCCCAAACTTGTTATTATTTGCTATAGAAAAGAGCTGACTCCCAGCCACTGCTGACTATGATCTTCAGTGGAATACCAGTGCGGTCGGGAAATGCTGACATGGGTAAACCTAGTACAAACCCTTGTATCACGATGACGAAAAGCAGCTCCATGGGTCTCAGGGTCCGTTTGCAGCATGTCTCTGGACGCTTCAGTTCGCTCTCTGCCTCACATGAAGAGGTCACACCCTAGAGGGCAGAGTGGAACCGAACATGGTGGCGGCACCCCCTCCTGTGAAGCTGGTGACCAGCTGACACATCTTCGGGCGCCTGTCTTCCCTGAGCAAAGGAAAGCAGGCATGTTTCCTCCCATTGAGCGCCTCGCTCGCCTGCCTCCGGAGTGAAATGAAGAGACAGGGGACCTGCCTCGGCCCCTGCTGGGAGGGTTTGAAAGCACTAAGAGCCATATTGCACGAAGCAAGCACGTGTAGCTGTTTAACGACAATACAAAAAAGAATAGTCCTTGTTGTCAAGGCTTGTCGGCCCTTAAGTGGCTGATTGATGTGAGCCACTTTCCTGGACCAAGTTCTCTCCAGCCCCAAACTCCCTCGACGGTCTCGCTGACTCCCTTTCACCAGGAGGTGTGGGAACAGTCCTTTTCTTCGGAGGTGTTGTGCAGGCCCCTTTGAACTTGAGTTTGGATAGTTCCCCGAGGCTGGGAGTCAGTGACCTACACCGAATCCTGTGTTATTCTGTCCCCGCACCTGCACTCCCTCCTCCCTCTGAGTTTGAGGAAGCCAAGGTGGCAGTGCTGGAGCAGGGGGACCCCAGCCAGGTGCCCAAGTCCCATCACAGGACTGGCATGTGGCACTGGTGCGTCCTTAACGTGTGGGTCAGATACGTCCTGAAGACCATTTACCTAAGGTAAATCTAGAGGAGGTTTGCTTTGGAAGGGGAGGGATTCAGTATCTAGTCTCTTTCCAGCTTATTCATGATGTTGTCTGTTCAGGGCCCTACACAGTTGTGTCACTAGGAGGGGCGCCTCCCAGTGTGGTAGCTCCTGAGGTCAAGCCCCTCATGGGCCTCCCCCCACACCAGACCACACAGAGTCCTTTTAATGTTTACTGCTAACTTTAATCAGCGAGCACTATGTGGTCTTGTCACAGACGACCTAAATACCAGATGATGTCTCAGATGGCGTGGATACTTGCAAATACTGTTTTCCCTGAGCTTTTATACTGAATCATAGCACTAGTAGTTACAACATTTTAGTAACTGAATAGAGCCTTTAAAAATGGTTCTTCTTTGTTTCCTTTAATTACTACTCCATTGTGAAAACAATGATTCATATAGGTTCGCAGATGCTAATTAACACAACACTGTAGCTAAAACACAAGAAAATTTGACAAAAATCAGTCACTACCAAACCATGAGCAGCAACAACAACAAGGGTGCAGGCTTCAGGCAAATGAACATGAAACACGAGGTGGGCGGCAACACTGCCATTGGGTGCTAACGACAGTTCTGCCCAGAGTGCCAGAGAAGGTCCCAGAAGCCAATGAGCATGGAGTTCTCTATGAATGCATGTAAGCTGGGTGTATAAAAGTTTTTGTTGCAAGCTCCAAATCATAAAAGATACCAAGCGTACTGTCTGGGTAGATATTGATGGATCCCCCAAGACTGTGGCCCTTACTCTGGGGGTCTGGATCAGGACTCACCCCCACATTAGAATAATCAACCAATTCAGATCAAAAGGGCAGTCTTCCCCCAGGGACAACAATTCAGAGGGTTAGGAATGCAGGAGGAGTGGAGTATTGGATGGTACAAGAAGGGATTGCAATGGATGAGTTGAATGTAAAAATGTATTGATTGTTGAAAGTTAAACTATGATCTATTCTGTGAGCCATCACTGAATTCACAATAAAAAGGTTTTGCTTTTTGTTTTTAAGTTTTATTGTTATAACTAAACTAACTTCAGGTCGATTTTAATTACAATATTAAACTGCTGCTGAAATATGATGCAAAACTTTAATAGCCAGTCATTTTGATGTCACCCTACCAATGCTGGTGCCATGACAGGAGCTACATGGACGAAAAACACATTGTTTCATCCCCCATACTTTCTCTAGTGCTTTTTTTTCATTGTCAAAGTTTAATACAGCCGCTTTGCTTTCCAATTCCAGCGTCGGCATCTGATAATGGCACAACTGATTTATGGTGGGAGGGCCTGGAGGTGAATTATTTATTTCCCCCATGTAAAGGATTAGCTATTTCTACTTTTAATGGATTTTTGTTGCAGTGTGTTTATGTATTTTTAGATGGATTGAGAAGTCCTCTGACCTCCAATATCATATCACACAAAGCTATTTGCAAATCACATTAAATGTCTGAATTTAAACCGATGGAGGCAAAGAAATGAAGAGTTATAATATTGGGTTGGTGACCCAGGATACTTTTCTTAATTTATACTCTTGCGCCCCAGAAAGATTACATAGATGTGAGAAGAGGGCCATCGCCCAACACTGGTAGACAACACGGATGTGTAACTCTCTAGGCATGGGTACCCATTTCAAAGCAGAAGCAGTCAGGATAGGTGGGGAAGGAGACTGAAGGATAAGGGGCATACTTGCTGAAGATGTTGGACTTTCAGGGTGCCAACCTTGACCATAGAGCTCCGGCAGCTGAAGAGCTCCCTTATGTTGTCATCAGACCACACTTTCCTTAGCTTTCTATTTGAGAGAAAGACAGACTCATCCTCGCTCTCCTTTGAATATACCCCAAATCAAACGTTTATAATGAAGTTTTCCCTCTCACCTATGGCTTCAACCCCTGACCCCCTGGCATCGGCCTAGGTCTCCATTCGCTGCCATGGCAACCATGCAATTAGTTTCTCCCATGGCTTTCCATGGTATAGACCAACCAATGAAAGTACATCTCCTTGTGCTTCCTCTTTCAGACGGAAATTGGGATAGCTTATACACAGTTCCTCTGTGACTTACTTTTTTAAATTTATTTTGTTTGTACAGAAAAACATACACCAAGGCAACAGTTTCTACATGTACAGGGTAGTGGCAATGATTATTTCTTCAAACTGTGAAAGGATCTCGTTTTCTGCATTCATCTTCCCGCATCAGCGTAAGCTCTGAGCCCCCAAAGGTTCCTATCTAATCTTTCAAGTTGCTGTTGCCGCTTGAACTTATGTACTTGTTAAGAGAGCTCGCGGCTCAAGCTGTGCCTTGTTGTTTTATTTAGCACAATATCGAAATCACAGAGATCTCCCAACATGTGTACACAGAGATCTTCCTCCTCCTTGGTCGAAAACTTGTTATTTGCTGCATGATGTTCCACTCTGAGCCGGTGCCAAGGTTCTCTAGAGCAGTGGCTCTCAACCTTCCTCATGCTGCGACCCTTTCATACCAGTTCCTCAGGTTGTGGTGACCCCCAACCATACAATTATTTTCATTGCTACTTCATCACTGTAATTTTGCTACTATTATGAATCGGGTGATTCTGTAAAAGGGTCGTTCAACCCCAGGTTGAGAACCGCTGCTCTGGGGCATTTGACTAATTTCTGTTTTGTCATTTCCAACCAATCTGCGATGAATACCTTGTACATATTGCATGCCATATGGGTGCCGTTTAATCTCTGGGTTAGATTCTCCAACGTAACTCGCAGGGTGAAAAGTATATGCATTTGTGAGTTTGATCGATATTTCTAAAGTCTGCTCCCCAGGAACTGTCGGGCTCACTCTCCTGTCAGCAGTGCGTGAGAGCAAGACCATGCTCTCTCAGTGTTTGTGTCTGGGTGTGTGTGGTTTACATTCCTTTTAGAGCGGGGAGAGTGTTTAAGTCAGAGGAATGGGATGAGGGGGAGAAGCGGGAGAGGCCCTTTTAGGGTCCCGGAATGTGAAGGAGAAGCAACAGAGACTGTAGTGAATGGCAATAATACCAACAGCTAATATTGACACAGCACTTAGCTGTTTGCATGGCATCAAGTGCTTTACTATATTAACTCTTTATTAGATTAGACACGGCCAATATGCCTCCGCCTTTCTTTGGGTTTTTGCAAAAACAAGTACTGAGCTTTTCACAAGTGCCACATGCTCTCCTACGTGTGGGTTGACATAATTTTTGTTGACAGGAGTCCTGCTAAACGTCCATGGAAAGGGAATTTGGGAGGCAAGCTCTTACCCACATCATCCAAACTCTGTGGAAAACACCAACAGGCTCAGTTATAGTTTCGTGCAATGTCTCTGCAAGTAACTTTGCCTTGCACGTGGCCAAGGCAAGGTGTGTGCTTGACTCCCCTGGTTCACGCTGCGCAGGAGCCGGCCCAGCGCTGTCTTCCCACACATGTGCTCTCATGATCTGCTTTGCTTCATGCTTCTTGGATTAATAATTACAGTTCCATGATGGAAGGAGGAGAACGTTGTCAGGGAGGTGTGTGTGTGTGTGTGTGACTAATCTAAGAAATAACTCCACTTTGACCACATATCAGATTTAGTCAATAGCTAACAGTCATAATTAGTTCATGCAATGTACTACCGCAGAGGAATATTGATAAGGGGGGGGGGAGGAAAAGGAATGAATATAAATGAAAAAAACATCCCCTACACCTTCAGGCAAATATATTGGTGCTGAGCATCAAAAATCTGGGGCTAGAATGAATGAATATTGAGAGTCCGTTCCTACCACGATTCCCAGGTTTTTCTCACTTTCTTTCCTAGGCTGTGTTCAAGATTGTTCCAATACCCTGTTGTCCTTCATTTCCAAGCCAACCGGCCTGCCCTCCAGGACGCTGATAGAAAGTTGTCTTGTGGAGCCAGAAGATATCTGCCCTTTGTTTCGCTTCTCAGTTACCCTTACGACTCAAAGGGACAGGCTCTCCCTTGTTCCTGTGGACTTCAGGATGGATTTGAATAATGGAGGGGGCTGAGGATGGGTTTAACCATGGTGAAAGGCACTGGGAAAATAGTTTCGGAGTCAGCATTTGATGCAAAGGGGTTCTAGTGATGTAAACTCTGGCTGCGGACCGAAAGGTTGATCCAGAGGCACATTGGAGGAGAAGTCGAGGGACGGGCTTCCAACCTGCCATAGCCATCAAACCCTATGGCCCACAGTCTGTTCTGAAACACAGGGTCTTTATGAAATGACCCGACAGCAACTGGTTTGGTTTGGCTTCTTTATTATCAGCCAGGAACAGTGTGTGGGAAAGAAGGGCACTCTGTGGGGTAACTCCACCTCCACGACAGTGAGTCGGACCTGCATGCAATGCCATCTGAAAATGGATTTACAGTAAGAAAGGGGTTTACAGGAAGGAAAATAATTTGAAATAATGGAAGAGTGTTTCCAACTCACAAGCTGTTCTGAAATCTGGGTAAGATAGGGTTTCAATCAAAGTCCAGTCAGAAAACTTTAAGCCACAATAGTTATTTCAAACAGAGAAGAGTTCATACCGGGAGTCAGATATTGACTTCCGCTGTTGGAGTTACTTGAGTGAGCTTGGAATCAGTTGCCCTTTTAGACAGGACATGTGCTCCTCTGCTTGTCACGGGTCCTGCTTGATCCAGTCATTGATCGACATTACTGCCTGGGCCCCTGAGTATGTGATTCTCGTTGTCAGAGAATTAACAGTACAACAATCAACTCCTTGGATTAATGCAGCTCATCATGTTAATGTTTGATAAGAAGACTATTATTGCCTTTTGGTTACCATTAATGAGTAGCTTCATTATTGCTTGGATCTGTACTTTGAACTCCATAAGAATAGGGCCACGCTGTCTCCTCTTCATCGGGTATATGCTTCCCTAAGAAACCCAGTCGTACCATGACTTCAATTGTACAAAACCCTGTCATGCCTCCTGTGTAGTTCTCGGTTCTGACATCCAGATCTTTATCAGGCAGCTGCCCCCTGGATGCCTCAAAGACAGTAACAACTGAACATACCTGAGACGAAGCTCATGATGTCCCTACAAAACCCGATTTCTTTCAACATTCTCTCCGGGATGGACACCACTATCTATGTATTATCTCAAGACAAAAACCTGGGAGTCATCTCCAAGTCTTCCTCATTCTCTCAGGTTCAATCCATGGCGAGGCCCTGTAATTTTACCTCTTAAATACTGCTTGAACTGGTGTTTTCTGTCTCTTTCAACCACTGCCATCATAGTCTACGCCACAATGAACCCCTCCGGAATCACTGAAATTGCCTTCTCCCTGTTTTGTCTGCACTATTTTGACTTCTCTTCAGTTCCTTTTCCAACTGAGTCTAGGGCGCTCTTTGCAAAGGTGGGTTTCAGGCTAACATGCCATTTCCTTGGGGATGCTTTCTCTGTCCTTGATGTCACTTTTCAAGGGGTCGTTTTTACAGTTCTGAGCGTGGTCCTCAATCACATGCAGTCTTCTGTGGTACACTGTCAGCTCTTGGAGAGGGGCTGTACCTAGTTTTGCTGACACATTTATTTTATTATTATTTTAAAACATTTTATTAGGGGCTCATACAACTGTTATCGCAATCCATACACACATCAATTGTATAAAGCGCATTTGTACATTCATTGCCCTCATCATTCTCAAAACATTTGCTCTCCACTTAAGCCCCCGGCATTAGGTCCTCATTTTCCCCCTCCCTCATGAGCCCTTGATAGTTTATAAATTGTTTTTTTGTCATATCTTGCCCTGTCCGACGTCTCCCTTCACCCACTTTTCTGTTGTCCATCCCTCAGGGAGGAGGTCACATATAGTTCCTTGTAATCGGTTCCCTCTTTCCTACCCACTCTCCTTCTACCCTCCCTGTTTCACCACTCACACCACTGGTCCTGTAGGGCTCGGCACATTTATTTTTCTATCCCAAGTTCACAGTGCGGTTTACAGCAAATATTTCCCACAATACTTAGCACAGAAATTTGCACTTAATGGATGCTTAGTACATCCTTCCACTACGGCGGGGCACTGTCCAGGCAATTCTGTCTTGTGGGGCTCCCACGCGTGTCACAGTATACTGACCCTGTGAAGGATTCCCATCAGCTGATGTCTCGGAAGTGACTTGCCAGGCAGGACAAATCTTGCCAATGGCCTTTGTAAATGGACAGTAGCGAAGGTTTCGCTTGCTTCCTGTTCATAGCTGGTGCATCTGAATAGTGTCATGTGCACAGTAAGTTGAATAATTATATAGATAAAAGAGGAAGAGTTTGACCCCCACGTACTCTAAACTCTTTCCTTACCTTTGTAGCCGATGGTGCGTTTCACTGTTGGGTACTGTAGTTTAACCACCTCGAAAATGAATGTCAAACTATCTACCAAATGCCAAGAATCAGCAGTCACCGTCATGTATTTGAGGTCCTTGGGTAAAAAGCACTTCAAAGATCCACTGTGTCATTATTCAAAATAGATGATTTCTAATGAAAATGCTAAGTTCAAAGGGCCTGATGGCTTCTCGGGATGCAAAATAGGCAATGCCTGGTCTATTAGCTTAATAAACTAGTCCTGAAGACGGTTGCCGTGTGCTTCCTCCCGCTCCTCTGTGAGCATTAGGAGGCAGAAATATGCAGGAATGGTAATGGGCGTCATCAGTCACAACATGTGAGCTTATTATATTGGCTGCCTGCACAGTGGGAGCCTTCCAAAGCTAATCACAGCCCTTTTGCAAAGTTCACTGGGTTGGAGTTTCTAATACATTCGCCGCCCAGGTAGGTTGAGAAGCAGAGAAACTGCAGACAAGCCCTCCAATAGCACCATTTACCCACGTGTCCTTCAGGGTGAGTGAATCATATGCACAAAACACAATGCGCTTGCAGCTTGACCCCCAGAGCGCCGATCTTTCCCTCCAGGGTAGTATCAGGAACGGATTTCCCCTTGTTGATCTCCTTCCTTTCCCTTCTGTTCTTGTTCTCGTTTTTTAAAATTCAGTGGCCTGAGCTCTTTTCTTCCCCCATGCCATGAGTCAGTTCTTTGCCACTGGCTTTGCCTCCAAGAACCACCAGCCCCAGCCTCTCCGTCCCTCTTGCCTCCTGGCAGCCCGTCATGGGCATACGCATTGCTCTCTGCCCACAACGGCCTTCCCAGACCCCGTCTCTCTTTCATACCCCCTCTTTCTTTTCCCATGCAGCCGCCTGCTGGCAGAACTCCAGAGTCCCTCGGTGGACTTCTCAGAGTTTCACAAGGCATGTCCGAATCCTGGTCGGCAGCAGTAGCTTGCCGTTTCCTCGTTTTCTTTTCTTCTCTTCAGCTGCATCAGACACAACTGCTTTCCTTGCAAAACACCCTGGTTCTTCAAACCAAGTGGCCTGTCTAGTGGTTTATGTGGAGCGAGGTAGGTTTCGTGGCCTCTCTGTGAAGTGGGGCCCGTGGAAGAAAGGAATCCACAGAACTGTTAGCTAGACGGAACCGGTGAAGTGGGCGATGATGGAAGAAAACGAACACAAAATAGAACCAGAACCACACTCTCTGACTGCCCCCCCCCCCCCTCCCGCCATGCTTCCCCAGCAGAGGGGAAGGGCAAGGGCAGAGAAAACACATGCCACCCCTACCGATGTGTGGGCAAAGAGAGACAGGCTTTTCACCCTGCCTCCACCAAAGCTGAATAGACTTTCAGTTTTCAGGCTTGGGCACAAGGGGCACAGCATGAAGTCTGGGGTGCAGGGCCGCACATACTAGAAATTGGAGGAATGCTACAGAAAGCCAGCCAATGGTGGCTGACTTGGAAGCCAGCCAGTAGTGGAAGGGCCACCATTGACCAACTAAAGGCCTCGCTGTGCCTCCTAACCCTCTCTCAGATTAGCTAATAACCCTCCAGCACTCCGCACCAAAGCACCCCCGTCAATGACCTCACTCCCTCTTCCTGTTCAAGCCTTCCTCTGCCTTTGGTCTGAGGCGGTTCCTCCCTTGAATCCCTTCTTGTGACTAGGACCAGAACCAAGAGAGGAGAGGCTGGAGACCTTGCGTCTCGTCCTGGTTACTCGGCCCTGCATCATGTTACACCAGCTGAGCCGCGTTCAGTCTGGGAATACTAGACTGATGGGTTCACCCCCAGCACACCCAAGCTTATTAGGCAGCAGTTGGGAGGGGAAAATACCCGGAGGCTCCTTTATTGGAGTGGGTACTGGATGGGGAGCACAAAAGGGGTTTCGGAGCAGAATCGGGCCCTTGATCAGCCAGTTGGTGACTGTAACAAGGAGAGGGAAAGGCACAAAAGCTTCCCTAAATGGCATACAAATTACAGCGGGTGGCCATCGGCTGAGGGCATGTGGAGGGAGATTGAGTATTTATTAAAATATCTTTTGTCAGCCAGATTTATTTCCGTCTTTCTTCATACGATGTGCTGGTTTTGCATCAACGCATCTAAATGAAATAATTTGCTAAAGGTCAAATGCAATTCCCTTCAGCCAGCTTTCATTTACCTTCTAATTAATAACTAAATGTTCACACATACATTAGCCCAGGGCTCATGCATAAAATAATAACTACCATTTATTGAACAGCTATTATGTCCCAGGCGTTTTACATGCATTATCTCAACTTCTATCCCTTTGATAGAGGGGGGGAATGATGCATCATGACCATCTGACGCCAAAGGCTCCCCTGATTTCTCACAAAGTGCCGAAAGCCAGTGCCCCCTGAAAAGGTTTGCTGTCTGTAGAAGGTCCGCCTGGGGGTCTTCACCTTCGGAGTAAAGCTGCTCATCCCTGGAGGAGGTGGAATTGCCCGGAGCTTGTACTCCTTGACTGTTGTCATGGCGCCAGCAGCTGGGTACCAGGTGAACCATGGGGACCTTGGAGAGGGGCCAGAAGAGCCTCTAAAATGATGAAAGCTCTAGGAAATGGGCCCTCTGAGATGTCTTTGGCTCCACTGAGGCACCGTGGGCGGCATTCTCTAAGAAAAGACGTGTCTTACTTAGTAAGAGGCTTAGCTCATTTGTCTTTGCTGGGAGGATGTTGCTGGTGAGTTGATAAAAAGTAAACCTTCTCCTGAGAACCTTTCTTCTTCTCCTGCTCCTTCCCCACTTCCTCTTCCTCCTCCTTCTCCTTCCTTTTTTGGACTGATCTCCCTTAGTCCAGGCTACAGAGATTCCTGGTGTCGGGGCCATCGGGCCTCATGGGACTCGCAACACAAAGGAGATCATGTGCTGGTTGCTGGCAGCCGTCGCGTCTGCGCCGACTTACAGTGACCACGCACAGCAGACGCAAACACAGCCTGGTCCAGCCTCACGATCCTCCGGAGCTCACACCTGCCCGTGGTGGCAGCCGCTGTGGTTCTCCAGCTCCTTGAGGGTCCCCCCTTTTCTTGCCGAGCCGCGACTTCACCGAGTGATGTCCTTCACCAGGCAATGGTCTCCTCTGACAATGGATCCAAAATACGTGAGATGAAGTCTCCCAGCCTTGCTTCTAACGGAGCCTGGAGGGGGTGGTTACAAAATTCGGCCCACTCTCAGGCTCTTCTTCATTAAATGGTTTTCCTTTCCTTCTCCGTCCTCTCAGTTGAGGGAGGGAAGACAGTGAGTCATAAGAGCATACTTCGAATGGGTGGGGGGGACTAACCACCCTTGCCGGGAGAGGTGACCTAAATGGGGCAAGACAGGCTTGTCACCAAATGGTGTCATCTTAATGCAGGTCTTAGTGAACTGGCGGGAGGTTTCTGGTGGGGCCTCTCCCTCCAACGTAAGGCAAGCAGAATTGGGAAGGAGATAAAATTGGTTTTTGCTGTTCTCAATGTGTCCTGGACGCCTAAATTCTCCTATGAATCAGCCCTACTGCAAACCCGGCTGCTCTTCTCTTTCTTCCACATTACTTTTAGGATTGAATTTATACAAGGAAACCAAATCTCGTTTTTATGCTCTTAATGTTTCCAATTTAAACAAGACAAATAAGCTTTGAAACATCTGACAACATCACGTGAACTATTTGGACAGTGAAATGAGGAATGAATGCTACCTTCTGCCTTCTTAGTTTCCCTTCAATTTGCTTGCAATTTTGGAAATTTCCCCCAGGTGGCAACTTCTTGCTCCAGTTGTGGAGAGCCCACGCTTTTACTCTGGACCAGAGGTCACAGAAAGTGGTTTCTCAAACATTGCCTGAGAATTAGTTGCATCAAATTACCCCGGGCTCCTGTTAGAATACCAGTTCTTGAACCCTGACAGGACACCTATCTAATTAGACTATCGAGGAGCCTGGGTTCTGGAATCTCCATTTTTAACAAGATGCCTACCCGGTGGTTCTGATGCATATAGTGCTTGAGAATCACCCACTTGGAGAAAACAACCACAGCTCACATTTAAAAACCCAAAGGAAACTCTTCGCACAGTCAGGACAGAATTGAAAGTGCTCCTTGGCATATATCACCCATCAGAGAGCTGCAATGCAAACATGTACGTTCGTGTCAGGTTCTTTGTCCACTGGATTTTGTGATCCGACATTGCTTCAAAGTGACTCTCTCCTCTTTTTCTTGTTTTCCTTTTAAGTAAAACTTCCAGATTCTCAATTACTCTCCGAGTGCTGAAAATCCCCACTCCCTTGGTCTCTCTCACAAGCTACTGGCAGCCGTTCTCATCCTGCAGCTTTGACCGGAAAACTTTAATGCTTTGACCTCCGTGTGATGGCTCATCACCTGGCTGCGGTTCAGCTAGTCTCTTTCCTTAAGAAAGCATAGTTTCCTTAATCTCATAAAAGACTCGAATCCACTGTCCAGCTCCCTGCGTTTCATCACTTTGCAACAGAAAAAAAATGAGAGAAGACTGCATGGCGGTTTGCATCATATTGTGTTTTCCCAATAAAGAAAATGTTTTCCCCCTGCAACTAAGCTTCAGCTTTTTTCTCTAACTTGTTCTTCCAGGTGTGGCCAAGGAATTATGTTCTTTAGATAGATGATTATTTTTCAATGAATATAGCAGCTACCTGAAATCCAGCTGCCTTTATTTCCTTTCGCATGACTTTTGGATATTGTGCTGGTGAAAACTAGCCAAACATCTTTTCCTTCCTTTCAATCGTTTACATTTGAACAAGCCAAACAGGCTTTTAAACATTTATGGAGTAGTTACTTGCCGATTTCACACAAACACATTTGGACACTTCAAGGGCAATGTATTAAGCTATTACACAAAATATTCCTCTTTCTTTTATTGCGTTTAAGATATTTGATTTTCACTTTCCAACCCTTGATGAGTATATTTGACACCGGTTCTGCTTAATCTTCTACCCCTGCCTACTGGGAATAGAATTTCTAGCAATTATCACAAATTGTCATTAGAATAAAAATCATTTGAATATTTTATTGGAAGCCTATAGGGAAGGGCTAGATTGTCAAAATGAGATGTCAGTTGCATATCACGCCGATGAAAAATTATGATAATATAATGGGTGGCCATTCATTGATTTATGCATTCATTCATTTATGGCTCCAACTAACATAGATTGAGAAGATACCCTATATTTTTTTAGATGCTGGAACAGGATGACATGTAAGACTGAATTTACCTTTAAAATGCTCACCACCATTTGTTGTTGTCGTAAGGTGCCATGGAGTTGGCACTGACCCACAGTGACCCTGTGCACAACAGGAGGACGCACTACCTGGTCCTGTGCCATCCTTAGCTATTCCTACGCCTGAGCCCATTGTCGCAGCCGCGGTGTCCATCCATCGCATCGAGAGCCTCCCTCTTTCCCTGCTCCTCCACGCTGCCAAGCACGACGTCCTTCTCCAGGGCCTAGTCTCTCCCGCCAACATGTCAAACGTATGCAGGAGAGAATCTTTCCATTCATGTCTCTAAGGCACGCTCTGAACGTGCTTCTCTCAAGACAGTTTTGTTTGTCCTTTTAGCAGTCTGTGGTGCTTTCAATGTTCCCCGGCACACAATTCACATGCACCGGTCCTTCGCTGATCTTCTTCGGCAATGTCCAACTTTCACATGCATGCAAGGCCATGGAGAACAACAACACAGCGTAGATCAGGCCCATCTTAGTCCTCAAAGTAACATCCTTGGTTTGCAATACTCTAAAAAGATTTTGTGTAGCAGATGTACCTAATGCAACATGTCCTTTGATCTCTTGACTGCTCTTCCATGAGTGTTGATGGTGGATCCAGGCAAGACAAAATAAATCCTTCACAACTTCAATTTTTTTTTTTTCCATTTGTAAGGTCCCGTTTAGTAGGGGAGAGATGCAAGGCCCTATAGTGCACAGGCATACTTTTCTTATATAGATGTTGTTTCTTTTGTCCTGAGCCGTTCAGCAGGGCAATCATTCCCAGTGGAATTTGGGGTTGGAGCTCACCTTTGTCATACCTCTCTGGCCATTTGGAATCAAATTCCAGAGTATTAGTTTCCTCAACCCAGGACTGCTAACCCCTGCCTCTTCTGTGACCTCTGTGGCTCTGGATTACATTCTAGATTTATCTGTACTCTTGGAAGTGACCCTCTGTGTCCCCCTGCGCCTCAGCTGATCTCACTGGAGCGTTTGTGGTGAAGTTTCGAGAGGGTCACTCCCCAGTGATACTAAGTGTCAAAATTTTTTTTAAATGTCAAAAAAAGAAAAAAGCTTGAATGGAAACCTTGGGTATCATTATTGTGTACCCCAAACAGTGGTGGTGAGCGGGGGTTCATTGCCTTGGCAATAAAAAAGAATCCATAGCCTTCTCTACCCAAATACCAGAAAAGCAGAAAGATGCTTACTTGTGCTTTATTGATTACGTAAACTCATTGGACTGCGTGAATCTTCACCAATTATGGACAGCATTGAGGAGAATGGGAATTGGGAACACTTCATTGTGCTCCTACACATGAATCAAGAAGCAGTCATTTGAACAGAACCAGGAAAGAATGCATGGTGTAAAATCAGGACAGGTGTGCATTCGAGATACGTCCTCTCACCACTCTTCTCCCACCTGTGTTGCTAAGCAACGAATCTGAGAAACTGGACTGTCTGAAGAAGGACACATCATCAGGATGAGAGGAAGGCTTAGTAACAATCTGTGAGATGCAGATGACACAACCTTACTTGCTGAAAGTAAGAAGGACTTGAAGCCCTTGTTGATGAAGATCAAGGATTACAGACTTCACCATGGATTACAAATTACAACTCAGTATAAAGAAAACTAAAATCCTTCTAACTGGGCCGGTAGGTAACAATGTGATAAATGCGGGGGAGGGAATTGAAATTGTCAAGGATCTCATTTTGCTTGGACCCACGATCAATGCTCATGGAAGCCCCTATCAAGAAACAACTGATACACTGCATTGGGTAAATCTGCGACACAAGACTTCTTTAAAGTGTTGAAGAGTAAGGGTGTTATTTTGAGGACTAAGCTGCACCTGATCCAAGTCATAACATTTTCAATTTTCTCATATGCATGTGAAAGTTGGA
The DNA here is from genome assembly GCF_000313985.2 of Echinops telfairi. Taxonomy (NCBI): domain Eukaryota; kingdom Metazoa; phylum Chordata; class Mammalia; order Afrosoricida; family Tenrecidae; genus Echinops; species Echinops telfairi. The sequence goes on along the minus strand of NW_022103899.1, from coordinate 31,945,842 downwards.
CATGGAATAAAGCAGTCTGAAGAAGAATCGATGCATTTGAATTATGCATTTCAATATTCTTTGCTTGCAAAGAATTTTGAAAGTACCAGGGACTGGCAAAACAACAAACACATCTTGGGAGGAATGAGGATGGCAAGACTTGGTCTCAAGTACTTTGGACTTGTTATCAGGAGCGACAAGTCCCTGGAGAAGACAACCTGCTTGGTAAGGTAGACGGGCAGTGACAAAGAAGAAGGTCCTTGATGAGATGGACGACACCGTGGCTACAACAATGGGCTCGAGCGTAGCAATTGTTACATTGGACCTAACCCTGCGTTCTGTTGTACAGAGGTGGGAACAACACAAGGGCACCTACCCACAGCCTTCTACCCAGGTGGAACTGACCTTCTTTCTAGATTTGCCTTATCGTGCTCTGGACAGCAGTCAGTGGGACAGTGCAGCGGAGAAGGACGACTGCATTTCAGTGCGATGTTGCCGGTCATTGACCACAGAGTTGGCTCGCTCTTCTTAGGTGGATAATGGTTAAGAGTGGGGACTTTGGAGCCAGGATGTCTGTGTTCAAATCTGGTTCCATCCCTTGCTTACTGGTTAATGTTGAGCAAGTTACTTTTCCTGTTTGGACTTCAGTTTCCATATCTAGAAAATGGTTTCCATATCTAGAAAATGGGCACCCACCTCATAAAGAATCATGAGCCTTAACTAAAGAGTTCATTTAACATAGTATGTAGGAAATTAATCCATGCAGACTACTGTGAATGCTCGTTGTTCTGGATCCTCGCATGTTTTACTCCCTTTGCTTCTGGTTGTACTAGACTAGAGACAGGTGGAATGCTTCATTAGTTTACTTGAAAGTGTCTTGTTACTACCAAGACACCCCTTCAACTCCTGTAGTTAACGAGATTTGGGGTCCCTCTGCTCACAAGGCTACCACTTACCAACCTGTAGGGTTGCCATATGAATAGCACTGCTCCACATGCTGAGCAAAGTTCAAGGGGTTGGGGAAAATCTAATCCTGACCAGAGAGTGAGATAGCATTTCCTCCTCTATCTGGCTTCATAGAAATCAATACGTCCTGGCAGGTGAGTGTACGGGTGAGAGAAGGGCCTTTGTTGCCTGAGTCATTGCAATCACACCAGTTGGGCAGATGGATACTTAATTTTTTGTTGAGTTTGGAGAACTGGTTGTTAAAGTGCCACTTGTAATCAGGCCTTAAGGGGGACAGCTGCCCACCTGTGGAAATCACAACTTTCATTCCTTACTCTCTTTTAAAGAGAATACACTCCTCTGTACAATAGTGTATTCTAAGTGCCCATAGTAAAATTCTTTCAGTCCCATAGATATAAAAATTAGGCGGAATTATGCTTGTACTATTTATTTATTCATTTCATAGAACTCATTATCCTTTTGATGAAATACTGCATTTTTATCCCCTTGCATTTATGACGTCAGCAAGCAAACTGGCACATAAAGAGAAACAGTGCCACACGACCAGAGGGTGACACGCTGTGTTTCAGCTTTGTGTCGCACCCCACATTCCCACAAGATGCTGTGCATGCATTATGTCATTCCTGAAAATGTTCAAAGTGCTAAAAATATTGTCAGAACAATGGCTGTAATTTCTGCAGAAATGGAAAGGGGTTCCTCAAAGATGAACATAATATGTTCAGAGAAGAGAAGGCGCCTAACTGTTTCTCCTACATAGAACCCAATACTTACTGTCTAATTGGCCTACCTTAAAGGCCCAGCATCCTACTCCTACCATGAGAAGATCTTTCAAGATAAATCACACCGCACGTGATGCTCTGATAAAAGCCAAGAATACTGCAAGTGAGGATGTCAAGCAAGAATATGGAAATATCTTAAATAACAGCTTTATTGATTTTTGTCAAGTATTATTTAACATTTTGCATTCATATTTAAAAACCCGTAACATCATCTAGTTTGCCGTACCTCTTTTCTTGCTCTTATTTAAGTATTAATTGTATGAAAAACAGCTCCTCTGGATTTCAGAATGAGCTTCCTCATTTTTCAGATCTGTAGCTGCCTTGTAGTCTCTCCCCGGTACGGTCGATGACTAACGCCACTGAGGTCACCGAGCGGCCCGCACCTGGGACGTGTCCAGCCACTTCCAAATGACCAGCGCTTGAAGAGCTCTGACCCCGGGGGCTTACCACAAGTTGGAACCCTCTCGACTATGACTGGCTTTGATTTGGATTTTCGTAGTGTCTTCCTAAGGGTTTAGAAACGCTGTCTATGTGGCAATTTAGTAGACCCTTTTCAGAATCATTGCTCCAGATTTTTTCCAGGCTTTTCATGCTTCCAAGCTTAACAAGAGAGGAAGAGAGAGAGAGAGACTGAGAGACAGAGAGATAGACAGAGGCTGGATGCCTTGTTGCTTCTGCATTGGTTTAGAAGCTTCTAGAACAGCGATTCTCAACCTGTGGGTTGTGACCCCTTTGGGAGTCGAACAACCCTTTCACAGGGGTTGCCCGATTCAATACAGTAGCAAAATGACAGTGATGAAGTAGCAAGGAAAATAATGTTATGGTTGGGGGGTCACCGCAACATGAGGAACTGTATGACAGGGTCACGGCTTTAGGGAGGTTGAGAACCCCTGGAAGCAACTGCTGTTTCTTGACGCTCTTACTGCCCAGTTATGTCCCCTTTCCTCCTGGTTCTTTGCCTTCTCCCACTATCCCCTTCACCTTCCGGCCTCCTGTTAGTAAACGCTGGACAAGAAGTCATCTGGACTCAGTCAGCCACAGCCGACTCATTCAGTAGTTGCCTCAATCTGGAGAGAAACACTTTGGACTGACGGACAGTTCCACCCCCACCCCCCACCACTAATCATCCCCTCAGTTGAAATCTCGTGGTCCCGGCTCAAGGATGTGGCTGCTTTGAATCTCCAAAGAGAAGTCACCAGAGTAATGTTCTGAAACCCATAACTCCTGTGGAGCAGCCAGTCACTCTGGCTCCCTTACATTCTCTCTGTCCCTTAAGCCCTCGCTCGCAGGGAGAGACAACTGCTCCCTCTTCCAGGAAACAGTCCCGTGGATCACTGAGTGCCCAAGGCGGCTGCTTTGGGAAGAACAGAAGCCCAAGTGCACAGTCCCTTAAGAGGCTACTCCTTGGGCCTTGTGCATGAGCACAGGTCCTGTCTGTCACCCCTCCTCTGGCTTGGGCTTAAGGACACTGGTGCTGGATCTTTGTGCCAGATGTAGTGTACCAGGTTGAGTGGCAACTGTGAGAGCAGCCCTCCTGCCAAGCCAGGCGAGATGCTGGCAGCTCCAGGCACGTGGCTGCCACCAGGCCTTGCCCTGCGCAGCAGCTGGATGGTGCCGCCTGCCCGTAGCATGTGCTGATGGGAGGAGGGGTGGGTGGGCTGGGGAGAAGGTCACTGCCTGGTTGGGTTTGCACCTCTGCTCCTGACCAGCGGGGAAACCACAAACCACGCGATGGGCTTACTTCTCCCTTCCACCAAGCTGAGCCCTCGGCACCTGAGAGGAAGATGAACTGGATGCTGCAAACACACTTTTGGCATCAGTTCCGCTGCCAAGAAAGCAAGGCTCCAACGCCAATTAACACCAGAGTGAGGGCTGTGGTCTCCGTGATCTCTAGTTGTTGAGTTTATGTGCATATTTGATAAGAGAAGTGCTGGGTAGCACAAAAAAAAATAATTAAAATAGGAAAGAATGATCTTAAGAGAGAAGGGGGTGGGGCGAGCACACCAAGAAGCCTTTTACGGCGTCCCACACCTGCCAGCATTTAATCACTAATCGGCTCATCTTTTGCAACTTTGGAATCTCCGGCTCCAGGACAACGCAGAAAAGATGATTATTTTTTTACATGTCTAATTAAAACACGTTGAAAGACCATCTCGAAAATGGGTTTGGCCAGTGCGAATCACATCTGCGATATGGTTGGAAATTACTAAAGGGCAGTCTTGGGATTTCTGGAGTTGGAGAACTATTTTCCCCTAAAATGCAGAGCCTTGGAGGCTGCTTTTCTCATGCTCATGCCCATGATCCTTGGGCAAGGACAGGGCAAGGACATTCACTATGATCACGCCCCCCCTCTTCCTGCTTCCCACCTGCCTGGGGCAGGGGTGAGAGCCGGGGAGGAGCAAGTCCCAAGAGTGGGTTACCGCACAGTCTCTCTCTCTCTCTCTCTCTCTCTCCTGCACGGCGGCGGTGCACTGCCAGGCTCATTGTGATTCGCAGTGGCTCCTTAGGGCAGAGTGGAGGCACCGCACGATTTCCCCGCTTCCAACTTTATGGGAGCCTGTTGCCTGGCCCTTTCTCCCTTGCTGGTGGGTTTAAATCGCCAACCTTCCGGCCAGCAGCTGAGTGCTACACACAATCGCACCACCAGGGCACGCTTCTCTCTTAATACATGAGGGGGCTTCAAAAAGTTCACAGAAAAATTTCCTCATCTTTTCATTACTGTGCTCCATGAACTTTTTGAAGCCTCCTGGTATATAGACCCTGGGTGGACAAACAGCTAAGTGCTAGACTGGAGCCCAAAGAAACGAAGATTGGTGGTTTGAATCCCCTCAGAGGTACCTGGGACAACTGGCCTAACAATCTGCCTCCATAGCCCGGAAAGTCTTATGGGCAGTTCGACTCTGCACATACAGGGTAGTCGTGAGTCAGAACTAACGTGAGAGCCACTAACAACTGTCTGTCTGTCTAGCGGCCTACCTACATCCATCTATCTATCTATCTATCTATCTATCTATCTATCTATCTATCTATCTATCTATCTATCTATGTCTATATATATCTATATACACATCGATCTATATATCTATCTACCTACCTGCTTCTATCTATCTATCATCTATTGATGGATCTAACTGCCTACCTACCTGCCTATATCTATCTATCTATCTATCTATCTATCTATCTATCTATCTATCTATCTATCTATCTATCTATCTATCATCTATCTGTCATCGATCTCTATCCATCCATCCTTTTATCTATCTTTGTACTGTTTTTATTTATTTATTTATTTATTTTTGGGTGCTGTTTTATTAAGATACAAGTCACATGCCCTACAATTCACTCTGGATTATATTTTACTCTTTGCAAGTAATTCTGGAACATGTTGGCTACAGGTGCACGGAGTGTTCTAGAAACAGGGTTGGTCTCTGTCCAGGGCTGTGGCCAAGAGACCTTGTCCATCCTGGAGCCGGCCAGCCCACGCAGCTGCTTCTCCCCTGTTTTCCTATTACCTGCTCATTCCTCCCCACTTTAGCAGCTGAGCATCTGTATCCAAAGTGATTTACGGTCTCGGGGTGGCAGGACAGGCCTGACACTGATTGAGTCCCTTATCTGCCTCCTCGTCCTCCCTCGTGACAGCCTCCCCTCAGGTATCAATCACGACATCAGCTCTTTCTTCCTGGGGGAGCCAGGGGCTGTCAGGGATTCCGTCTGGCTGTCATCTTCATCTGAACTGCCACTTGCCCTTCATGCCTTCAAGAATCCGTGTGAAGGAGAGGAGGTGCCTGTGGGCTCCTAGCTGAGCCTGCCTTGGGCAGGGGCGGATCCGTGAGTTTTGCACGTGTGTGTCTGATTAATTTTTCAGCAAATTTGGGGAATGTCATTTCTAAACAGCAGCACAGGAGACATTAAGTTGCACCAGCTGCGCAACCGCCAGATTCTTGTCAGGGAGTTGATGGGGGTGGAGAGAGCCTCACCTGGCAATTCACGCCTCCCCACCCCTGGCCGCAGAACATCACACAGCTGACCTTCAGCAGGGACTGTGGTTCTAAGGCTGAGGCCTTGGGAGAAGGTGAATGAAGGACTTACCACTGAGAGGAGACACACACACATGGGATGTGCACAGGGAGGGATGGGGGTTGGCGGTTTGGGCAGCCCTGGAAGACTCCACAGGAGATGGAGGCGTGGGGGCTGGGAGACAAGTGCAAAACACAACATACGTCTAAGCCTGTCTTTGGAATTGGCCCCAAATGCAGTGACATTTTCTCTTTTTGGCTGCTTTGAAAATGGAGGAGAGGAGAAAATGTGACTCTTGACATTCCAGATGGATGGTTCCATTACAAATGGCACCGCTCTGAAGGGTCCCCCAGCGGTGGGACGACTGAGGGCAAGTCTCCACGGCACGCTGCCGGGAGAGGCGAGCCCAGAAAAAAACTACATCATGAAGTGGCAGCTTTCAGCCCGGGCCCACTGCAGGGAGCTTTAATATTTAATATCCTCCTGGCTGCGGAGTGTGCTGGGCTTTGCAGGTCCTCTGGATGCTGACATTTGAAGCAGGGGCTGCCAGGCTCCCAGAGGTGAGAGGCAGGGTGCAGGGAGGGGGGCAAGTCGAGGGAGTGGTCTCCTGCAGAAGGCACCTGTGGAGTGCCCACCACCAAGCCTAGCTTCCCTGGGTCTCGCCATGCATTTGACTTTAAAAGCAGCTTCCAGCTGGCTGCCCTCTCCGCATATGAATGGCATCTTAAAGGAGCAGAAAGTCCATTAAGGAAGAACTATTGCCCTGTCTGTGGTCTGTGTGCTGTGGACTCCCTGCTCCCCCTCCACTTGTGGCCTGGGATTCCTTCATGTGGGCAGTGGTAGTTGGAGAGGAGAGATCAGCTAGAGCAGTGAGACACATGACTGCCTTCCACACCGAGGTGTAAGGGTTTGAAGGACCTTTGGAGAGGAGCCCTGATGGTGTCGTGGTTCCCACTGGGCTGCGATCCTCATGGTCGGCAGTTCAAAACCACCAGCAGCTCCACTAGGCTTTCTACTCCCATAAACAGTTACAGTCTCAGGGAGTCGCTATGAGTAACCCTCGACTCCGTGGCAACGAGCTGCCCTGGAAAGAAGGTCCTCTGGGTTGCCACAGAAAGGAGCCTCTGTCCCCATCTCTGCAGAACCTGTTGGCCCACGGCAGTGAGTCCGCTTCCTGTTCCGCCATGGCCCGTCTGCTGCTCGGGTTCCCAGCCCGCGCCCGCGCCCACAGCTCTGTCCCAGCGGCGGCTGTTTCGGCAGCTCGGTCGACATCTACATAAGGAAAGGTTCCCATCCCACGAACCCGGTGCCAACAGGGAGGAGGGCCAGGCACATCCATGGGGAAACACATGCACCCAGATGGGAAGCGAGCTCCTTGAACAGCTAAAATAAAAACGACTCCGTCTCCCTGAATGCCGCCCCTGGGTGCCAGCCGTCCGGGGTCATCGCCCGCGCACCCTGGGCGGACCAGCTTTGCCCAGCGAACATTGCAACATTGCTTTGGCCCCACCATGGATGGCCCCCTTTCTGATTCGTGCAGCTGAGTTAGCTTCCCCATCTTTGAGCTCTGCCCCCACCCTGCAACACAAGGGGCACCAGTAGGGTGGCAGTGGGGGCTGTGCTGGGGAGGGGCCCTCAGGGATCTTCCATCTTGTTAAGTAACCCTTCCTTCTATGAAGGGGGCCCGCGCACGCAGCCGGTAATGAATTTCTCCTCTGTTAACCAGGCACCAGGGCATTGTGGCCGGTGTGTTTCTCCTGTGCTACACATTTCCTGACACTTCCACAGTGACTTGTGGGCACCGACCGAGTAACAGTGAATTGGACACGGCCCATCCTCTCAGGTGGGGCCCTCCCCTTCTGCCTTTCGTCTTGATTGAGAGACGGTGGGACCACCTGGAACGACAGTCATAGACTCCCGGACTGGGGCCCGATTCCTGGCCCATCTCGCAGGCAGATGAGCGGAGCCCTGCCAAGTCTGTGGGCACTCTTAGCTACGCTGAGCCACGTTCTTTGGTCCAAATGGCTCCGGAGTGGCCTTTACAGTCCGCACCTGTTGTTTCCGCCGCACAGTGAGCCGAGCCGGCAGTTGTCTTCATCCACAAGGCCTGGGTGCGAGCTGTGAGATAATTAGGCATCTGGGCTCCCTGTGAGGTCTTACCAACTCTGGTGTAAAGCTCCATTGATGGCAGGGGACAGGGGCATCGTCTGAGTCCCAGGCACAAGAGTCACCATCTGCAACTGTAATTCTAGTCACGTAGTCAATTGTAAGAAGGGGTTTATAACCAGCTTTTACTGCATTTGTGGATCACGATGATTAAACAACAGATGGGAAACCCAACCAAGATTTCTAATCTGTACCTCTTCACTGTGGCCTTTGTTGATGGGCGAATCTATAATGAGGGCAGGCTCCCTGGTCTCCTGGCCCGATGTGCTCCTATCTCTGTACACACATTCTCGTCACACTGCAGCAGGGATGCTGGCTTTGGCAAATAGCGTTCCTGAATCCTGGGAGAGTCCTAGGAAGTCCATAGTGAAGCAGCCCCTCATTTGGAGTCGCCACATAAAACACAGGACACTCAGTGACCCTGGAATTTCAGAACAGCAATGAAAATAGTAGGCACATGTCCCAAATAGCACCTGAGGTCTTTTTTTTTTTTTTGAATGGAGAATTTATTTGCTCTATAAACTTACACTCAATTCATAATAAAAATTATTTTTTAAAAAAAAATCCATTTACCAAAAAAAGAGAATAACTTATAAATGATCAAGAGGACGTGGGGGAGTAAGGGTGGGGGAGGGAGGAACTCAATTGAGGAGCTGATACCAAGGCTCCAGTCGAAAGAAAATGTTTTGAAAACGATGAAGACTAAATTTGTACAGATGTGTTTGACACAATGGATAGATGTATGGATTGTGATAGGTGCTGTAAGACCATCCAATAAAATAAAATGAAAAACAATTCTGTTACTCTGACTCTCGTGGCAAATTTTATTACCTCTTAAACATCATTCTTATATTTGACTATGGGAAGCCTCTATATATTTTAAAGAGTTTGTGAAAAAAATCCCATTATTTTTTAACTCTATTTTCCCCAAAATTTTTTGAAGGCCTCTTAGATGTATATGTGTGATGTGTTTCAAGCTGCAGACCGTAGTCTGTTCTTCATCAGTAAGTGCTTCAGTCCACTTATTTTCAGCAAGCAGGGTTGTGTCATCTGCAATGAGTCTTCCTTCAATCCCGACGCCTCGTCCTTCTCTACGCCGTCCAGCTTCAAGGAGGACTTGCTCCGCATTCAGATGGAATAAGTGCAGTGAAAGATACAGTCGTGACACACACCTCTTCGGTATCCAGTCAGTGTTCCCTTGTTCTGTTCAAAGAACCGCCTCTCGGTGTAGGTCCACATTCTGCACGGACACAATTAAGTGTTCTGGAGTTCCAGTTTTTTCAGTGTTATTCTTAGTCTATTATAATCCATGCAGTCGAAGACCTTTGCGTAGTCAATAAAACCCTAGCAAACATCTTTCGGATTTTGCCTGCTGACTTCGCCTCAGAACTGTGTGACGTCAGTAATGACAGTACTTCCCATTCCACGTGCTCTTCTGAATTCAGCGTGCATGGCTGACCATGCCTGTTGATGTTCCCACTGCAACAGTTTTTGAATTATCTTCAGGAAAATTTTACTTGTATGTGATATTAATGACATTGTCCAATCATTTTTGTATCCTGTGGGATCACCTTCCTTTGGGATGACCTTTTTCTTTGTTCATGTATTTTTAGAAAATAATTTTATTGGGGGTTCTTACAGCTTTTATCACAATCCATACATACATCTGTTGTGTCAAGCACATTTGTACATATGTTTGCCATCATCATTTTAAAAATATTTTCTTTCTACTTGAGCGCTTGGTATCAGCTCATTTCCCCCTGCCCCCCCCTTCCTCAGGAACCCTTGATAATTTATAAATTATTATTTTTGTCAT
>NW_022103899.1:31933266-31934747 GCF_000313985.2 Echinops telfairi | reverse complement strand
GAGCCCAGTGTTGCAGCCACTGGGTCAGCTCATCTCACGGAGGGCCTTCCTCTGCTCGGCTGCCCCTTCGCTTTACCAAGCAGATGTCCTTCTCCAGGGATTGGTCCTCCCTGATAACATGTCCCAAGTACTTGACATGAAGTTTCCCCATCCTCACTTCTTCCAAGGCTCCTTCGTTCTCTTGGCAGTCCGTCGTGCTTTCCGTTTGCTATCTGTGTATACCACTGGGAGAAGTCCCGGTGTTGTTTTCTTTTGTGTTGTTGACAAAGGTATTTGCAATGAGGAAGTGTTGGTCTTGCAAACTTCTGTCATGTGACCTCCAGCTTCATTTCTATCACCAAGACCACATTTCCCAGCTGCCATTCCTTCCTCTGGGTTTCCAAGTTTTGCACTCCAAGGGCCAATCATTATCAGAGCACCTCAATTGCATGTTTGACCAGGTTAGGTCCCTGCTTACATAGTTCTCTCGCTCCAGTGTGCATCTCTTATCTTTCTAGTCACGCTCTATCTGTGGGGTCATCTGACTCACCTATGTCTTCTCTGAGCTGTCAGCGCCCGGTGAGTGCATTGCTGGTGTTAGCCGCCTCTGAGCCTAACACCTAAGTGGAACGCTGCCCCATCCTGCTCCTGCCCACGAGTGACTGCCTTTCAGGAGTAGATTGATCCTCAGGCCTTTCTTCCTAGTTTGTCTGAGCCTGGATTGATTCAGCATCATTGCAACAAACAAGAACATCTCCACTAAAAGACAGGTCATGGCGGCATGAAATGCCTTGGCTGGGACTTGGACTGGTGTCCTACACAAAATGTGAGCATTCTAGCCCTGCACTGCTGCTTCCCTCCATCAAGGCACATGTGCTTCTGTTGTTAGGTGCCATTGAATTGCAACTCAGGGTGACAGAGTAGAAGCCCCCATCGGTTTCCCCAGCCCATGGGGTCACTGGGGTGGCTTCCACCCTTTCAGCCAGCAGCCTTAACAGTTGCACCACCAGGGCTTCTCATCAAGGAACACAGTAAGCTCTTAAAATAAAGCAAATATATATATGTGTGTGTGTGTGTGTATATATATATATATATATATGGATTATATGAATGAATGTGTGAATAGATTCTACCCTCTGGGGCTAGAGGGAGATACATAACATGTGCAAGTTTCTATGTGCAGAGAGGGATGAACAGTTCGTGTGTGTGTGTGTGTGTGTGTGTATGTGTGTGTGTGTGATCAAATCCACCGAAGAGGAGCCGGAATTTGGAGCCAGATACAATATAATATAGTGTGGGAAACAAAGATTTCTCCCAAGTCGTCTCCCCCAAATAGATGTTAGACACAGGACATTGCTTGCAGCTAATGGTAAATGATTGTCTAGTTACCTTCCTGAAAGCAGTCAGCTGCCAGACTACTGTCTGGGTGCACCACAGGTAGGGCCCACTCCCTGCTGTTAAGGACAATGGGCTACTTCTCCCTAAAGGCTTGGGACCATTAG
>NW_022103899.1:31925552-31931746 GCF_000313985.2 Echinops telfairi | reverse complement strand
AGTTATCTAGCAGGGTGGGCGAGGAAACAGGTGCTGGTCTCTGGACGAGCCTCAGAAACAACTTGGCTCCCTTGGAGGTCTTTGAGAGAACACGGAGAGCGCATCCTGCCCTCTGGAGCCTGCCTCAGGGTCACTGAGAAAATGCAGGAAAGAGGAGGATAAGCCTTGGGGGCAGAGCCTGAGGAGAAAGCATGGGTGGGAAGCTCAGGAATTCTGGGAGCCAAGAGTTCAAGGGGAAGGCTGGCTGTCCTTTGTCTGAGGCTTTGCCAGTCAATGGACTTATTAGCAGTCTTCCCATTTTATTAATGGGGATTAATGTTCCTTCGAGACCCTGGGGAGACCGCACAGTAACTCTGAGGATCCTCAACAGGTAGCAATTCCTCTTCTGACCTTTATTACACACATGGATCACAGAGTCACCCATTTCACACCCTACTCTTGGGTGGCGGGGGGCTGAGGAAGGGGGGTCAGTGTTGTGTGTGTGTGTGTGTGGTGAATTTTCCCCAAGAATGTTAGTCAGCTCAATGAGGATTAGATCCGAAAACCTGTGAGAAAACTGATAGAGAAGCATTTTCTAATTCTCCAGGTTCTGCCCGAGCCCAATCTCCACCCCCAGCGATGCAGGGGTGCAGGACGGCTTTAGCCTCCAGAAGGGTTCTGTTTCCCTCAAGGGTCATCGGGTCCCTACCTCATTTCTCTGGCCTGCCTGCGTCCTGATGGCTGTGTACACATTTCCAGAGAGGTGCAGATAAGGATTGAGAGACAATCTATCTACACACAAGATGATCAGGGACCAAGAGATACTACTCGTTCATTTGGGTTTTTAAAATATTGGAGTGCTCAACAAAAGGAAAGAAGAAACTTTCTTTCCTGTTGACCTGTTTCGAGAGTCAAAAATACAACAGAACGGACTCAATGGCACCTAACAACAACAACAACAAACTCTTTATGGGACTAGAAAGCCTTGTCTTTTCTCCGAGGAGCAGTTCGAGGTGGGTTTAAACTGCTGACCTAGTGATTAGCACCCCAGCTCATGCCCGCTTTGCCACCAGCGTCTCTACTCTATGCTGTCATTAGACTTAGTAGGAGCCCTGACAATAGATTTACGAAAGAAATTTAAAGGCATTTTATTTCTTTCTTCAAGTTGAAATGAAATATCTATCCACCATATCATAGAAAAATAATAATCCTTTTGACTTAGTACACTCTAGGAAAACAAAAAATCGGACCCTTCATAGGCGATCGGGTAATTGCTAGGGTCTCTGTGCATTTCTATAACACTGAGAAATCTAAAGAGGAGCCCAGGTGGTATAGTGGTTACATGCTGGGCTGCTAACTTCAAGGCCAACCGTTTGCAATCACCAGCTGCTCCACAGGAGAAAGATGGGGTTTCCTACTGTCACGAAGCCTTCCAGTCTTTGAAGCTCGCAGGGGCAATTCTGTCCTGTCCTCTGGTGGCTGTTGGTCAGTTGACTCCACGGCGGTGAGACTGTAGCCCACCACCCAGGACAAAATGTGGGTCTGCTTTTGTAGCCCCGCCTTGGATGGTTCCGGCCCCTACTTTGGGAAACACTCCACTAGAGGCTGGGCTGATTCTTCCTTGTCCTTTAGCTCTAAGTGCAGGGTCAATGAAAACGAGGGAAACTCTCCCTGAGATAGGTGGACTACCATCACGGCAGAAGCAAAGGACTCAAACAGCAACCATCATCCTTGGGATGCGGTGACATTCTGCTTTGTTGTGTCTTGGGCTCCTATGAGCCTGAGCTAGCTGCTCAGTGGCAACTAACAAGAGGTCTCCTCTGACAGGCTTTCTGAACATCTACCTAGAGGGGGGATTTAATAATGCATCCCTATAGTCATCTGTTTATTACCTTCATTTACTGTAACCAGACCTTCTTTATGTCTCTGCACCTCAAGCTTCCCCTTAAAAAATCTGAAAGGTCTCACACATATTTCTTGAATAAATGATCAAGACCACTTTCCTTCCTGGAGGAAACAGAGCCTCGGAGGGAAGATCCGGCGTGGATTCACAGCTTTACAGCCCGGGAGCTCATGGTAACACTTCTCCCAGCTCCTGGCCTGGGCATTCACTGTGCTGACTAGGGAGGCATGTGCCCTTCTCCGTTAGCCTTCATTGGCCAAGCCTAGATTGATAGGCATCCAGTAACCAACAGGCCAGCAGAATCCTCATCACTGTGAGACCGAATTACTTTGAAAGTCCCAGCGCCTATTCATTTCTTCTAGAACAGTGCTTATTGAACTTACAAGTGCACCCAAGTCCCTGGGAGGACTTACTCAAATGCAGAGCATTACCCTGCCACCTCCACCCCCTGCCCGAGAATTTCCGATTCAGTAGATCAGGGGGGATTCCAAGAATTTACCTTGCTGAGGTGTTTCCCAGTAATGTGTAACACCGGTCAATCTCAAACTCTGTGCCATCAAGTAGATTCCGGTTTATTGGACAGCGGACTATAGGGAAGGATAGAACTGGCCCACTGGGTTTCTGGGGCTGTAAATCTTTACCGGAGCAGAAATTCTCCTCTTGCTCCAAGGGTGGCCTTGTGGTTAGTAGTCCACTCTGAAACTCTCTGCCACCAGGGATCCTTTCTAGGGACCACATTTTGAGAGAAACCACCGAAAACACCAGAATCACTAGCATCACAGCGGGTTAAGCACCACATCGCCAACCTCAAGGTTGGTAGTTCAAGCCCACCAGCCAAAGAAAGATGGGACTATTGGCTCCCTCCTCTATTGAGTCAGAACGTACCTGCTTGATGGCAGTGGGTTATTAACTATCAAGACTTTGAGCAGGAAAGATATAGTTGCAGGGAACTGACCAGGGTGGAAAGAAGTACTTGTAGGGACCAGCATCTTGGAAACCCACCAGTTGAAGTTCGGAGTTAAAATGCCCACCTGACCCGGTAGCCCATCAACATCTTCAGTTTACAAAGAAACAAGCAGCCACTCCATCTACTGACCAAATGAACATGCTGAGAAGCAAGAGAGTGACCAACTAGCCCGGCTTGCCTGGAACCGGGTGGTCTCCCAGGATGTGGACCTTCAGTGTTAACACCAGGCAAGTCTTGGGCACTCTCGTCACCAATCTCTCGGTCTCCAAAGAGGAAAATGCAGGGAAATATCTGTGGTATAATGTTTATTTAAATAGTAATCTTAAAAAGGCTTTATACAAATCATATAAACACAGTTTGACATTGTTTATTTTTTACATCGAAGAATCACAGTAAAAGCTCTCAAGTTCCCGTGATCTGGCTCAGCCAGTGAATGGGCAAATACCTTTAACTGCAAACCCTGGAAAAGCGAACTGTGTAGCAGTTGAACTCCCCCCTTGGTTTTCTTGTCATTCATGCTCATCCCTCGGCCCCTGGTCTCCGGCAACTTCCCATGCCCACCAAAGAGAGCCAGCAACCCTGTGGCCCCGTTGGGAGAGCGTGGAGGTAATATGTCATTCAGTACAAGGCAAAAAAAAAAAAAAAAAAAAGACGAGATCAATACTGTGAGTTGGTTTCTCAAAGGGAACTACTTGAGGAGCCCGGTCAGCTAGCCTACCTGCAGATAAAGGTAACAAATGCACCCAAGGTGTTTCCTGGCCAAATTCTGTTTGGCACAGCTGTCTGCCTTTCTATCTGACAACATGCCAACCTCCAGACTTGGCGAGGTATCTACATGTAGGCTTGGGTAGCCTGCACCTGCTCAGAGCCTCCAGTCACCCCATGGGGACTATGGAGCTAGGACATGTAGGGAGAGCTATCCAACTTCGAGGTGAGCTGTAGGCCTGAAACAGGACGAGTCTTTGGGGAGTTGTGAAACAGCCCACTGGGCATAAGAGGGGCAAGACCCCAAGAGGAGGCTTTCAAACTTTTCTTTTTCGGAGGAGACTTCTGGAAATCGCTAGGATTTGCCAGCTTCCTGAACACTGGACTGCATGGGAGGGTGAGCTAATTAAAAACTGACTTCTGTGAGCTTAGCTTAGGGGAGGCCTCTAGCCAAGCCCTGGGCCATGAGTCTTACTTCTCACCTCTAACTACCATTGTGCCAACACGTGCTAAAGTCAGCAGTACACTCGGGCCCTAGATCAAAGTCACAATAACACCACGGAGTCGCACGTGACCATTCACATACACAGTAGACACAGAGAACTCAAAGGCGCGCAAAGACACACACACATATGAATAAATAGCGGTCGATATGACTCTCCCTCTCTGCATACAAAACACTGTGACATTACCACCGGAACTATCATTTCCATAAGTTAACATTTAAAGGAACCAGCCAGTCCCATTCACCCTTCCCCAGGTATGCGACAAATGAAACTGTGGGTGACCATAGCAGCAAAAATGGTCGGGCAGTTTGCCACTGATACACGGCGGGCTGGGCATAGCGGTCAAGCATTGTAAGTAATTCCAGTACATAGGCGATCCTGATGCATCAACATGACCTCAAGTTCGGGACCTTGATGCGGACAATTTTCTTTACACCATTTCCTTCTACTCCTGAAGCCGCTCTCTCTGGAGTGGTTGAGAGTCATCTCAGGTTAGGATGACCTACCACTCAGGGAGCAGGGCCCATTCCATTAGAAGGATTAGCAGAGAGCGAGGGGCACTGGGGAGTGGAGCCATTGGGGGGTGGGGTGGTAGGAAAGAGGTATGCCTTAACTTGTATGATAGTTACTGATTTCTACATAGAGGGAAAATACGCTTCTCTTCATTTTTCAAGGCACTTAATAAAAAAAACATATAAATGGGTGTGGGTCGAGTGAATCAGGACCTAAGACTCTCTGGGGTGGCAGCAGCATTGGCAGCATTTTGGTCCAAAGTGCTTGCAGACTTCTGGTTGGAATCTACTCCATCTATCTTGGCTCCAAGTCTCAGGAAAAGAGGAAGGGGTGGTGGGAACCCAAGGGAGAATCGGTGCTTCCTGGCCCATCCGAGAGTCGAGCTCATTGCGTTCCTCAGAGGCCGCCCAGCCCTGGCCATCACACGGTCAGGGAAGGTGGGCTTCTCTTTCCCTCTCTAGCCAGGGTCATCAGGGACGACCGTGTCCCTGGAGGAGAAACACACCAGTATTTCTCCACCTCACCCCTGAGACTCTCAAACAATCGTGGGATGACGCATTGGGTTGCTAACTTCAAGGTCAATCATTCGAGCCCACCGGCCAACTCCTCGGGAGACAAATGAGGTTTCCTGGTCCCATAAAGATTTCCAGCATCAGAAACCCCAGGGAGCAGTTCTGTCCTGTCCTGTCGGGTTGCCAGGAGTTAGAATCAACTCGACAGTGGTGGGTTTTAAGGACTTGCTAGGTGTCTCTGGGTGGTGCTGACGACGGTGAGCCATCAGCCCCCAAAGTTGGCTGTCTGAACCCGCCCAGAGGTTCTTGAAAGGCAGGCCTGGTGATCTGTGTCTGAAAGGTCAGTCTCTGCACACAGGAGGTCATGCCATGAATCAAAGTCCACGAGACAGCTACTGACAACAACAGAGATCTGACCAGTGTGCAGTGTGTCCTGTGTGGTTCAGCAGAACAAGGGGAAGGGCAGAGCGAAGGCAAACATCCTCGGGGGCATGAGCTCTGGGTCTACAGCGAAGGGATGGCTCCGATTCACATAGTGCTTTAAGGCTCGTCTGCTTCTCACATGGAGAGGCACCCACCCGGGGACTGTGATGCGTGAAGGTCCCTTTCTGGTCTGTTTTGAATGTTCTGCTGATCCGAAAATGGCAATTTTCCCCTGGATAAAAAAAGTTAAAGGCAACAACATCCTACTTAAATGCTAGGACAGACAACGGCAGCTTGTAGGGTCGGCTGGCTGAACCACCACCCAAGCAAATCCCTCAAGGCTCCCGATGATCAGAGCCCGGGATAAACCGCACAGCTGTGTGTGTGTGTGTGTGTGTGTGTGTGTGTGTGGTGTGGGCGTGCCTGTTGTTTCTAAAGATGGAAAGGCTGAGAAGGCCGTTTGCTGTTCGAGTGTTGATGAGCAAGAGATCGCGGCGTCACGATCAACACTCGTGGAGGGCCTTTCTCCGGTTCTGCCTCGTCTGAGTTGCTCCCCGACTAAAGAAGTGAAATGGAACCATCCTGACCAACGCACAAACAAAAGAGAACTGTGACCCCAAAGAGATGAACTCCTGTCTTGGTCCCAGCAGCGAGCACGGCCCTGTCCCTGCGCTGACTCAGCCACC
>NW_022103899.1:31922927-31925320 GCF_000313985.2 Echinops telfairi | reverse complement strand
CCCCGTCTTGCTGGAATGAAACGTCAGATGGGATCCGGGTGCAATCCGTTATGCCTCTGAGCAGCACTTCTGGTGGTTCATCTTGACCTTGTGCTTGAGGCCGTCATACAGCTCGAAGTTGTAGTTCTCCAGCGTGGTGCAGCTGCGCGAGCTCAGGCCCGAGTAGGAGCAGGTGCAGTAGAGCAGCAGCCCCGCGCAGGTGGCCCCCAGGAGCAGGCCCAGCGAGCTCATGGCGATGATGGTGATGAGGATGGGGTCCAGGGTGTACAGCCAGCTCTTTTCTTTGTCGGCTGAGGAGACGCCTGACCCCGAGGTTGGGGAGGTAGAGTTGCTCCAGTCCACCTCGTACTCATCTACGATACAAAACACACACAGGAGTCTAGGTACCTGGGGTGCATGACGGGAGCCCTGCTGGCTGCGTGGTTATGCCCTGGGCCACAGTTTAAAAGTACCAGATGCTCGTTGGGAGAAAGATGGGGCTCTCGACTCTCGTGAAGAGTGAGTCTCGGAAACTCACAGCGGTCGTTCGACCCTGTTCTCCAGGGTGGCGATGAATCGGCATTAACTAGATGTGGTAGTGAGTTTGGTTTGGGGGTGGGTCACCCAAGAAACATGGAAAGCACATGTGGTTTCTCATGACGGGTGATCCCCACCCCCACCCCCATGCAGTGGAAACCATCTGACTGTTCACGACAGATTATTGAGGAAGCACAAGTAAGCCCGTGCGTACTTGACTCATTGGATTCTCTGTCCCTGCTACTATTGTATATTTGAGAGGAGGCGTTGCTTCTGTAGGAAGGTGCCATATGTTTGGGAGAGGGACAGATGACAGCCAGGCCTGGGAATACAATCGCTGGTGTAGTGAAAACACGCAAAATTATTCACTATAGCTTACTGCATATACTCGAGTATAAGCCAACCTGAATATCGGCCAAGGCACCTGATTTTACCACAAAAACTGCATTAAAAATGTGCTGAAAAACTCAGCTTATACTCGAGTATATAGGTTAAGCAAGCCCTAGTAAGCCCCAGCTTACCTTGCTTACTGAGTCCTCTAACTGTGGGAGGTGCTGACTATCTTAAAGTTCCCGAAGCCCCCTAAGCCAGGCTCAGGAGCACCTCCGGGGACAACAAGGTCTCCGGGAGTACATTGTTAGGGTTCATATCCCAGCCCTGCCACACCCTCGCTGGGAGGCCAGCCTGGCAGGCCGGTTAATTCACCTCCCTTTGCCAGCTTACTCTTCTACAAAATGGAGGGACCCATGTGCCCCTGCCATTGGGGTCTAAGGAGGATTACGTGTGTTAAGTTGGCAAAGTACTTGAAGTGGTACCTGGCCCATCAGTGCTGTACAAGGAGAGGTGACGGAGTCCATGGGAAAAGCCCATGACCTCCGGATGTCATTTTCCCACCAATGCCTTACCCCGTTAGGGAGCATGCGGCATCGAATGACCCTTTCACAGGGGTCGCCCGATTCAGAACTGTAGCAAAATGACAGTTATGAAGTAGCAACGAAAAGAATGTTATGGTTGGGGCTCACCACAACATGAGGAACTGTATGAAAGGGTTGCGGCCTTAGGAAGGTTGAGAACCACTGGCCTTAACATTTAAGGGCTCCTCAGAGAAGTGAGCGACCGCCTCCGTGTCTTGTAGCAGCACGCGTGTTGCTGTGGTGCTGGTGTCTCGAATGCCCAAGAGCAGGGTCACTTACGGTGGCCAGGTTTCAGGGGAAAAACTAGGAGGAAAGGTCTGGTGATCTATTTTCAGAATTTAGCTAGTGAGAGCCTAATGGTTCTGACTCATTAGACATGTCATCAAAAGGGCTCAGTCACCAAGGGAGGACATCATTTTAAGTGTTCACAAGGTCATGCATCGGGTCACCAGGAGTCCAGGCCGATTCAATGGCATCTACCTACCTAATATTTACATAATTTGACAGATAAACCCAGAGTTTAACAGAAGCTTCCCAGTGATGTTGAGCACCTAGATGGCTCTGTGCTCCAGGTATCCATCTTTCTCGGCCTCCTCACCCCTCACTTCCAACTGAATCACGATGCATTAAAGAGCCAGGTCACTACTGTGGGGTGATGGGTTCCCCAAATCAGCACAGAAGGCCTCCAGGCCTCGCCTGCCCTGCACCTTCCCTCACTGTCCATCATGCAGCCAAGGCAGAGCCACATCCGCAAACTCACTTCCCGGCTTCTCCCAACAAGCTCACGAAGGAGGCAGGCCGATGATAGGGGGTTCTTTTAAGAGAGGAGGACACTGGGCTAGAGAAATTGGGGGACGAGGCGGTTGACTCAAGATCACAGCGTCAGTGAGTTGTGACTGTCTGGTCAGGCCGTCGGCATGCTGGTCCTGCTCTCTGGTTCTTTCCACCCCACCCCACCCCACC
>NW_022103899.1:31915711-31922023 GCF_000313985.2 Echinops telfairi | reverse complement strand
GAATATCGGCTAAATCATAGCCATACTCACCATCAATTTCCTCATCATAGCCCTCTCTGCCGTGGATTTCTGGGATGTCCACTAAAAGGAAGAAGACAACACACCAAGTCATAACATGTCCCGTCATCATGGTTCAACGGCAGAGATGCAACCGTCTTAAGGCTGACTCCTCAGGATGGTGGAAAGGCAGAGAACCATCCATTAAGTATTAAAATGTTAATATTTTAACATATACACCACCAGAGCAGTTCCCCTTCAAGGGACTGGGTTTTATTTCCAACAACAACCAGAAGGACAGACATCATCAGAAAGGTCCGGTCTTTAGGGTGATGGTGTGTCTTTATAATGACGGTCATTCACCGCCAGTTGGCTTTTATCTAAGGCATTTCAACAACACTGCGGCCCAGCTCCAGCTGCCAGGACTATGCCCCGCACCACCGTAGCGCATGTCACCTCCTCCGCTTGCATCTAAGTGGACGACACCAAGCACAGAGCCTTTTTCCTCTGGGTTTCAAGGAAATGCTGCAGTGATTTACCGACATCACATTCCATCATTACATGCTTTCATGTGATGGGAGAACAGGAAAACTCCACACGGCCTGTCCTCCTCCGCTTGTCTGCGCGAATATCCCTGGCCTCTCTTCTCCAGTCTATTTTTCCTGTTGGCTCTCTTCGAGGGTTAGACTAGATCAACACGGGCATCCGATGGGACTAGGCCAGGCTTGAATGGAGCTAATAAGTTAATTTACACGGGATGTTTCCCAGTATCACCTCTTTCTGCTTCTTTTTTTATGATAATTTTTGGGGATAATACAGGTCTTTCTAGTCACAACGCTTGCTGTCCATCTTAGAGAAATCAGCGCCAATGGATATTACCTGTCTAGATGGGCGGAATATTAAAAAAAATGTGCTGAATGAACAAGACCTTATCATTCCTCCCTCTCTCCCAAACTAATTACGGCAGTCTGCGCATCCAGCTCAAGATGGCCCCGGGGAAGGCACGGCACCCTTCATGAGGTTTGCTCAACCCAAGGTCAGGTGAATGTAACTGAGTTTTAGCCGAATGAATGGATATCCTAAAAGCAAGACTTAAAGCTACAAGCCCAAACAGCTCAAAGATCAGACTGGAGGAAGGACCTCAACGTTGTGCTCAGGGAACTCCACACAGGGAAAGACCTGCTGGACTAGCACTGCCACCATGCTGCCACCCATCACCGCCACCACCCAACTGAATTCAGTCATTTCCTTGAGGCGGTGGTTTGAATCATGTGGGAAGTCTTCCTCATTCCTGGCCAAAGCTCTGAGGCATATTTTGATCCCCTCAGTTGCTATAAAGGTTTTACACAAAATCATGTGCCAAGACCTCATTTGGAAGGACCTTGGCCCTGCTGATGCTATGCCACGTGGCACCATTCCTCCATAAATCCAGTCTGTTCCCGGCATGTTTATAGCCCAGCAACTGCCACCTTCAAGGCACGCCACCTTCCCGGCATCCACCCATGGCTTGTTACTGTCCAGGCCCCTGCAAAGCAGGCTGTGTTTGGAAGGAAGATTGAGCATGAATCAACCGAGGCAGTGCTGTCTGCCATAGGGATCAAATCAAGGTGGTAAAAGCTTTTCTTTTGCCTTATTATTTTTTTAGGGGTGGGGGTGGGGATGGAGATGAATGTGGAAGACAACTGTCACACTTTCAGTAAGTCATCATTTTGATGGGATGCTTATATGCCTTAACACCTCCATGGTTACAAGATGCAGAGCACTGGGTAGGAGTATATGACTCAGCAGAGGAGGAGCGCTGTGCAGCTCCTGCCAATGGTTTTGGGCCATATTCTGGTCTTGCTTTTAGGGATTTGTCCCTTGGCAAGGATGTGACGAATTCTTGGAGACTGGAGCACCATCCTGTTCCCCCTCATACTCTCAGGGAGGAACTCTTAGGACTATTGATCATGGGCTGGAAGAGGGTGGACGTGGCATTGATTGTAGAGGAAGGAGAACAGAATGGCCAGGATTCTGAGAACATTTGTCTGAGGGAGGTCCCAGCCTCCAGTCCCTGGGGCTTCTGTTATTGTGGTTTTATCTGGAGGCAGAGAACCGGGCAGGTGAGCGCGCCAGAACGGGTCCAGTTTTTAGATTCTATGCAATCAACTGCCCCAGATGTGGCTGAGATTCCCACACCTGGCAAACCAAAGGCTCCTTCAGGTGAAAAACATTTCCGTGGCCGGCCATGGCTTTTCATAATGATTCCTGCTCCTAGGAGTTTGGGTGAGTGGGAAGAGGGTCAAAAAAAGGATAAATCCATCAACATTCCCCAAAGTACATCTGTTCACCAAGCCTTAAAGGGAAATGGCACGCGGGGGAAAACACAGAACAAAAGTAACATTTGCACAAAGAGCCATTAGCTTTGATAGTGAGTTTCTCTAGTCCCCTTGATAATATTCCCGATATCTGTGCTTGATTCGGAGCTTTCTCTGCCAAAAGCCTTTTAACCCTCTACAAGCCATAGCCCTTTCTCCTTTCCTGTGGAGTCCTGTAGACACACCTTGTTTATTGGGATGGTGGCAAGAAGAGTCTGGTTCTCCTTTGGTCCCTGTCGTTCTAGCCAAGACAAGACAAGGGGTGAGGGGAGCTGCCAAGAAGAACTCCAGGCAGAGAAGGGGTGAGGAGGGAGAAGTGGTTAGTGGGAGAGCTAAAGGTGGGAAGTAGAGGTAGCATCTTCCTGGGAAGGGGCAATGGCACCCCAGGATGGCAGACTCAGGTGGGGAAGGAGGGAAGACAGCAGAAAAATGGGAACATGGACTAGAACTACTGTTGTTATTTCCTTTGATGGAGAGCAATGTGGGGAAGACTGCCTGGGAGGCTGTGTGAGTGGATGGGTGTGTTCGTGAGAGTGAGATGGAGGGGGCAGAGGGGAACAGGCCATGCCTCCAGGAGAACACAGCAGGAGTGGCTCTGACCACCCACAAGGACTTCCACCTTCAACCTTTGAGTACACAAGACCCGGCCTCCCTCGGGGGCCCCTGTGTGGACTCCATCTCAGGTCAGTTGGACACCCAAGCTTGCAGCCTGACTCT
Source organism: Echinops telfairi (assembly GCF_000313985.2). Taxonomy (NCBI): domain Eukaryota; kingdom Metazoa; phylum Chordata; class Mammalia; order Afrosoricida; family Tenrecidae; genus Echinops; species Echinops telfairi. Next base: position 31,918,952 of record NW_022103899.1, on the reverse strand, counting down.
CAACATTGTCATGGGGCCAGAGGAGCTCGTCAAGTCTGGCCACAAGTCCTTTTCTTGTGAGCAGGATACTGCAGCCACCACTGTAGCAGGATGACTGCCCCATTCCAACAGAAGAGAGGGTCTGCCTTGCCTTGGTGGCTAGCTGGCTGGCTGGACACTCCCTGGTTGATGGTCGGCCTCACTACTCTGCCATTTTGTTGAGAACTCATGGTGGCTGGTTGAGAATGTGAAAATAATGGTCATTAAAATCGAGGGGCCTTTCATTTTCCTATGGTAAGAGAAAGTTAATATACATTAGTCTTCAAAGGGCAGTCTTAAGTTATCAACCAACCAACCAGTCAGTCAACCAACCAGCTAGCCAGCCAAACAACCAAGTCAGCCATCTTTTAGAAGAGGCTTTAGTAGGTGCCCAGGAATTATGCTGCAGACTTTGGGAAATAAAGATATCGGGGATCAGGTCTCTACCATCAAGGGCTTTCCAGTTGCATGGGGAGTAAAGGTTCATTCATGTTAAAATCACTTAAGAGAAACCAGGGAATTGTGGTGGGGATTCCAATGGCCGGAAGGAAAATCTGGGAGATGAATGCTTGGGAATTGAGGGTTCTGCAAGGTGAGGGTTGGGAGAGCCTCTTAGCCTTTCCTCCTTTGTTTGGTCGGAATGGTTTCGAGTGTGGCAGCTGAGCTTTGTCACCCTGCACAGGTCTTTCGGGTTTGGGGTTTGGATTCCTTTTTATTGGGCCCACCACGCAACTCAAAGGGATTGCCTGCCCTGAGCACAGATCTTCCCCCTGTCTTTCCTTAGGTGTCAGGTCTCTTTGGCAGCCACTGCAGACAAAGTAATAGGAGGAATCCTTAAACGGATGGGTACCTGGAAGGGAGGTGAACAGAGTGTGACCAAGAAGCTGTGGCTTAAAACAAAACCAAATAAACTCGACAAAACCTGGTCTTTTTCATATGGAGGTACACATCTCCAGGTGAAAAGCCCCATTGCTTCCCCGGTGCTCTTTCTCTTGGCACCATCAAGGGGTGGGTTAGGCACATGGTGGAGAACGAGGCAAGTTTCTCCCCATTTCCCATCATCCTGGTGTTTTCGCATGAGCCAACCAGTTATCTCAAACCTCCACTGGACCAGTCCTTTCTTGAGAGCCAAGTACTTTTGGGTGTGCTTGTATGTCAACAGCAACATTACCGCACAATGCACCCAAATGAAGCGCAGTGCCCCCAGGGGTCTGGAGCACTGTCTGCTGTTCTAAGACCACACCGCCAGTAGCACTTCCCACCTGTAGCCCAGCCGGGAAATCCCCCTTGGATTTCCCAGAGTGTGTTCTGTCTCAGGAGGCTGTGCTGTGCGCTCTCTCACAGTTCTCCTCATTCATTCTTCCTCCTCGCTCTCCTCTCTCTTTCTCTCTCTCTCCCCACAGCCTGCCTCTCTGTCACATACATACACATACATGTATACATTCTCTATCTTTGCCTTCTCCCTTGTTTTTCCCCCTCCTAAACCAAGTCTCTGGAGTTCAGACTTCATCCTGAGTGTGCTTTTCTGTCATTCCTTGCTGCCCTTTCCCCACGTCCACTGAGCACATGGCCTTGACATTGTTCCGCTGACTTTCTGCACTGCAAAGGGAGCGTCACAGGATGCTTGCCCCAACCCACGGGCTACCTTTTGATCCATGACTGAAGACACAGGTCATTTCAAGACATTGGCTTGCATCAGGGGCTTTGACGAGCCCCTTCTACACCACCTCTGAGCAGTAGGATCGGAGGCCTGGTTGGAGTAGACAGCAGACAGGTTTGGCGTGAAGATGAACAGACAAGATACGTAGAGGATATCCACTTCCCTCTGAAGGGGACCAATATAGGTTGAGCAGTGCTGAGAGTAGCATCCTTGGGTGCCACAAAAGGCTCAGCACTTGTGACTAATGGAAAGGGTAGCAGTTTAAATCCACCCAGAGGTGCCTCAGAAAAAAGGCTTGGTGATCTGCTTCTGAAAGAACATTAGCATTGGAAACACCCTGGAGTGAGTATCGTTCAGTTCTGAACACGAGGTTGTGAGGTATTGGAATGGACTCAATGGCTCCTGGTTGGGTTGGGTTGGGCATGGGTGCCCATTTCTCATGTGGGTTGTGCCCCTCATCCTAACTGTAAGAGCTTGGACAAATCATTGACCCTCCCTGAGCGGTGACGCCGAGGGCTGCCGTCTGCAAGGGCAGCAGCTTGAAGTCAGCAGAGGCTCCTCAGGAGAAAGACGGGCCTTTCTGCTCCTGTAAAGAGTGACCGTCTTGGGAGCTCAGAGGGGCAGTTTTATCTCCCCTGTGCTCTAGGGTCCCTGTGAGGCATGGACTCTACGGCAGGGAGTGAGTCAGGCTCAGTTGGGACCTTCGTCATAATGTAACATCTGAAGTTCTCTCGGCTGAAAAATTCTAGTCTTTATGGAAAGCAAAAGCTCTCTGATAAGGACCTTCGAAAAGGCGGCCAGGGGGAGGTGAACGCAGGGACTCAATTTGAGAGGGTGCCGTGGCCCCACTTGGCTTACTGCCTCCTTCCTCACCCCAGGTCTGTGCTGGTCCAGAGGAGGCAGCTCCTGGAAGTCCTCCATCTTCATGTGGGCATGGAAAGAGAAGTCCACTGAGAAAGGCGAGTGAAGGGAAAATGATGAGGCTCCCTGTGCGATCCCTGCCCACCTTGTTTAGGAACCAGCCCGTGACCTGCTAATAGAGGAACTGGAAGAGTGGCTAGCTTGTGCCTTAAATTTTAAGCGTCCACCTCTATTTAGGTAGAGTGGATTAAACCTCCTGAACACCCTGTCTTAATATGTCCACTGAATCCGTCCAGTTCAACCAGCTGTTAAAGCAAGGAGCTAAGGCCCTCTTACACGGAAAAATCATGGCCATCCTTCATTTGTGCAGGTACCAGCTATCAGCACTTCTATTTTAGAGGTGAGGGAACTGAGGAAGGAAGGTTAACAAAAATTCAGCAAGTCACTGAACACTTGAACAATAGAACCAAGCGTAAACCACACATTTCAACACCTCTTCAGGGGCAAGGGCTGTGCTTTATTTGAGAAAAGGTTTTGGTCCCTTGGAGCCTTTGTTGAATTTGATCCCAAGTCCCTAAGCCCCTGAGGCAGCTACATCGTGAGATCCTTCAGCTGGGAGGAGCCTTCAGAAAATTCCCCCAGCCATTTTGTTTGATCCCAGCAGGAACTATGGCATCGAGACCCAAATAAATGAGGAATAAC
>NW_022103899.1:31900283-31915215 GCF_000313985.2 Echinops telfairi | reverse complement strand
AATCTAGTCACCATTGGGTACGGTTTTCTTGTTGGACAACTCGGAAGGAAGACGAAAAGGGGTTGGAATGACTGACTGCAAACCAGAAGGCGGTGAAATGACCTAATAATACCTTCAAGTGTGGAGGCAGCTGAGCAGCGAAGGACTCCGCTGAGCCCCAGCCACGGCGAGCAAATAAGAAAAATGCAGCCTGAGAAGTGTTCAGCTGCGAAGATGGTTTCACAGTTGTACAGCCAGTAAGCCTGTGGTGCTGATGGTTGGGAAATTCTGGAATACTTTCTCCCCTCACCCCCCCCTCGGTGTTTGAAAAATCCGAGGCATTTTCCATCGCTATAGGCCAACAACAAAGAAATAGGCCCTTTATACTTTCTTTGTTAGCTGCCCTCTCTCGGGACAGGAAGAATGCAGCAAGTGCTGAAGCCATCAGGGAAAAGGATTATTAGCCCCCAGCCCCCACCCCATCCCCTTAGTATCTGGGGAAACAGTTTTATTTCTTTACATTTTAGCGAGTTTCCCCAATGGGCTATGGTATTTCTTCATCTCCCCGGTCCTAAATGCCAAGATGAGGTGTGCATAATAGAAAGACCACAGAGGTGGTGTGGTTTGGGACAACCCACATCAAGTAAGAGGGAGGAGGCGGTCGAAGAGACAAAATCAAAACCACTTCTAATGTGAGGCACGAGGTCTCCTGAAAGATTGCCTCTTGTGTTGCTGAAGGCCCTTTAAAACACATGTTCTGAACACCAAAGTAATGTGCCTGGTCCACATCAGGAGAGTGTGCTAATCTTAAAGGCTGGGTGCTCCTTCAGAACACAGCAACGGGAAGAATTCAGGGATATGTCTCTGCTCATTCAAGGGATGATTTCTGCCAGCGGCTCACTGGTGACGGATGGCTGCTCTCATGTCGTCATGCAATGGTTTCCCGGGCTTCGGGCCTGGGCTCCTGGAAGGGAAGGAGCCAATGACACCTGCCCAGCCTTTGGGTGACGGAATTGGACCCAGGCTTTTCTGAAGGAAGGCTTTGGTGGACAGAGGGTGAGAATGCGCAAGGACGCCGAGTGCCAGGGGATAAGAAAAGGGGCTCCCAGGGAAAGACGAAAGTAGAGAAAGAGGAGGTTAGAAGTTGTAGAGGAACATCACCGGCCAAGGCAACTGAGCGCAGACCATGTCTCCAGTGGGGAAAGAGGGGTGGAGTGGTGGCCCCGTGAGGAGTTGCAGAGAGGGAGAGAGGGAGGGAGGGAGGGAGAGAGAGAGAGAGAGACAGAGAGAATGCCACAGTCCCTTGGCTTCACAAGAAGTCTGTTATTACTGAGCACACTCTTTTGGTCTATAGTTAGCTGGGGATAATGAGGTGCCTTTGGGGCTCTGGGTCACTCTTGCTGGCCCCAACCGGGTCCTCACAGATATGATCCCACCCTGAGGAACAGCTGTCAGAGGTGGCCCCCCACCACCTGCTCCATGTGGTGCCCCCCACTAAACTTCACTGACTTGGTGCCCGGCCTCCAGCCCCCCGGTGGCAGTAAGGAAGCACACAAGGGAAAAAAGAGTCTTTAACAGACTGCTAACCGTGAAGCCTTGTGAAACGGCAGGCCGGCTGAGACGAGGACGGCGGTCAAAGACCCCTCCTGCTCAAAGCTTTCTCCGCCTGCGGCATGACTGGAGCAGACTGCTTTCTAACAAGTTGCAGAGAACGCGAGTCCAGGCCTTCTGCTAATGTGTCCCGCTGCCTGGGGAAGCCACCCTAGTGGTTGAAAGGCAAGACATGGTACATCATTATCCTGGATCTGGATCGGAGCCTTCGCTTCCGGGCAACGTTAGCCAATGAGGGTTAAAGGGTTCCATTTTTGCACAGTCGCGCCGAGAAGATCAAACAAGGTGTGAGTGTGTGTGTGGAAATGACTTCGTCCACCCAGACCTCATAGTCACCACTTCCTTATCGGGGTCACCACGCGTGAACGACCTACTCAAGCCCCCTGGCCATGAGGCAGCGGGCCTGGCTCTGGAGCGGATCCGAGGAAGCCCACACAGCACATCGGTGGCCAGAGACATGCTGCATCGGGCCCAGAGTCAAAGTCACACGGTTAAGGATCCTTCTGTCTGAAGGCGCAGGAGAAAGCCAGGCAGGGCTCTTGGGAAGAGTGGTGTTTCTGACTCAAAGGTCCCTCAGCTGCTTACCCCCTGCCACTCCTTACAGGCGTTTGGGGCTAGTAGCTTCTTCTACATATCTCAACCCCTCACTAGAAAACAACCTCTCCTCTTGGTGCCCTCTCTCAGGGGATGTGAGTCCCGAACCTCTTCAAGGAACACTAGCTGTTTCCTTTCAGCCTGCAAGGCTTGCTCCTCTCAGGGCCGGCCTGGGCTCCTGGGTCACAAGGCCCCAAGGATTCGAACGAAGCTTTTGTCTGGCACGCGGGCCCACCTGTGGCTGCTGGAATATTCTAGTCTGCAACACAATGCTGTGCACTGACCTGCTAGGTTGTTTTTCACATGAATTTTTCAGTAGCAAACATAAATAAATAACAGCGAGAGCCAGCACAGTCACCCTTTGAAGAAACCAAGTGGAACTCATTAATCATGGAGACCAGGGCTCTGCTGGCTGAACCCGGGGACAGAACCAACAGCTCTGGCGAGCCTCTGTGGGGACCACACCCGTTTCTCCACAAAGTGCAATAATGGGAGAGAGAAAAATCCTCCGTAAACTCTGGGAATGAAATTTCCCTTCAGCTAAAACTGCCTTGAGCCTTCCCTGTTGTGAGCACCATGCCCATTTTAGGGAATGCTGTCTCCTGCTGCGGGGAATGTGGTCCAGGCTGCCCACCAGCCAGCTGCCCTCCCGACGGCGATGGAGTCACTTACACAACCCTCAACCCTCAGCCATGTGAATCAGTTCTGCAGGGGAAAACAGGCACCGCACCTCTGTGACCTGGAAAAGTGGCCGACGGACACAGCTATGGAAAGATGCAAATGCAAGGCTGTTCGCTGGGGTCTTGTGTACACAGTTTTAAAAAAAACGGGTGGAGAGAACCTGCATGTTCACCGACAGGGAGCAGTGCGTGAACTGCGGTAGTTGATGCAATAGCTGCAAAGGACGGGACCGATCTGCAGGTCCGACAGGAGGGTCATCAAGACGTTGCCGAATGGAAGAAGCAGGTGGCCATCCAGCCAAGTGAGCACACCTGATTCCACCGATGGGGAAGGAAACAAAACAAAAACAAAGCAGCCCAAACAACGAAGAAGACCAGGCCACGTACTTCTGCGTGGGTATATGTGCCATCAGACAGACAATACAAGGTCCGGAAAGACCTACTTTGGGCCATCTTCGTGGTGGTGTCCAGGGAGCCGAGCACAGCTTATTGAGAGCGCACGAGGCTTCTGCCTCTTCGGCCGTGCACTGTTGGAGGACGGGATCACATCTAACTGGTGAATCACTCCCGTTAAAAAAGAAAGCCAGCCAGTTGCTGTCCTAACATGTGCCCCCAACAATCTCTTTCAGCCTCAGAGACGAGGAAGGAACTAAGCCTTCGAGGAAAGGGCCCGCTCCACCCAACAAGAACCCTGTCCTCAGCACCCGGCGGCTGACCCTTTCTAATGACCTTTCTGATTTCTTGGTTCAGTGCCTCGGCGACTTTATTTCAGTGTTTTGGGATTTCAGAGGTCAACCCAAGTACAGTGTCTGCTCAGAAGAGAAGAGAATGTTTCGGAATCTCCTGCCCTGTGGGCAAGACTAGCTCCTTCCACTGGTTGCCTTGAAACTGTCCACTGTTCCTGGAAAATGGGGCTTGGCTCTTTGGCGAGTTCCCAAATCTTGGATGTCTTCAGCACTTCGCTTTGGGGCCAAAGGGACCTCCTCGGGGGCAGTCGGCGCAGAAGCTGCTGGTAGGGTGTCTTTCTGATTGTCCCCAACCTCTGTACATACCCAGTGCACCTGACCTTGGTGAAGTTGAACTCAGGCTCAGGATATTCCTACATTTTGATGGATTTCGATCAAGGCAGTTCTCCTGTGCTTACTATAAGACCATCCAGCTTGTGTGGGTCCCCTCTCCCCTCCTCTGTCTCTGGTTGGCGTTGTTTGTGTTTTCTTTGGGCCATCATTGAAGTAGATGAAAGGCAAATTACAGCTGCGAGGGCCCCAGTGATCTGCACAATTAAAGGGAAACAAGCCTGCACCTACAGATCCGCAGCTCGGCTCTGATGTGTGGCCCAGAACGCAGCCAAATGCCACTCTCAAAATGGAAGCGCTTTTTCATCACAGATTACAGGAAGGCCACAATGTTTTCGCACAAACAACGCCGGGGTGAGTGGAGAGGGTGAGGACAACACGCAGGGGGCACGTCAGGCTGGCTGGCTCCTGTTCTCCTGGCTGAGAGGGCAGTGCTAGTAGCAAGTGTGCATGTCGAAACCACCACTCAGGACCCGGCAGAGGCAGAAACCAAGCACATGGGGCCCTGACACCCGGTGTGGACGATGCACAGAAGCACGCAGTCTGTCACACGGACGCTTGGGCTACATTTGAAATATGACACAGAGGACTGGGGACAGGTGACCGGGCTGTATTCGGTGCCTAGGACTGGACTCCCTAGCTTCTGTCCTTCTGAAGGAGTCAGGGTTCCCTGTAAAACAAGCCAGGGGACCAAAACCAGGGTGGACAAAGGCACGATGAAGCCCCACAGGCGGCTCCATACAGAAGCCATGCTAACCAAGCACGCCAGACCCAGCTGCTGCCTTGTGGGCTCCAGGAGTCAGAGAGCTGGGCTCCTGGGGGTGGGGGCGGGGGGAGGGCTTGCCAGAGCTGCTTTCCCGAAGCAAATCACCAGGCCTTTCTGCGGAGGTGACTCTAGGTCAGGGGTTCTCCACCTTCCTCATGCCGCGACCCTTTCATACAGTTCCTCATGTGGTGGTGACCCCCCCAACCATAAAATTATTTTCGTTGCTACTTCATCATTTTAATTCTGCTACTGTTATGAATCGGGGGACCCTGGGAAAGGGTCGTTCGACCCCCAAAGGGGTTGTGACCCACAGGTTGAGAACCACTGCTCTAGGTGGCCCTGAACCTTCCACCTCGCGATTCCCAGCCAAGCACATGAAACCACGGGCACAGCCCAGCGGCTACCGCAGGCCCCAGCAATGTGCTCCCCGGTGAGTTTGGGAGCGTGCTGACGAAAGCCCAGATCTGGGCTTGAAATGAACTCTTGAAATGCTTTCATTTCATCCTCGAGTGACGGCACGCAGGATAACCCAGCGTTCTTTAGGCAAAATGGGAATCTGCTCCCCATCCGCCATGCTCTAGTGACGTACATCCTGCTCAATTCTGCAGAGGACACAGAGTGACACCTATGCTGAGCCAGCCAGCCAGACGGGGCCTCCTGTGCCACCTGCAGACAGAAGCCTGGCTCTGTTGGGTGCTGCCTGGACAGGTTTTATGTGGGTTCCCCCTAGGGTCTTCTAGACACACCCCTTTCCTTAAGACCTTGGGGGAGTTCCCAGAGGCCAGAGGTGGCTCTGGGACTGAGACCATATTCCTCACACACCCTCATGGGCAAGGGCTCTTGGGAAACTCCTTTGTGACCTTTTTTTTGGGAACACCACCGAGAAACCTTGAATAGCTGAAGACCGTCTATTTTTTAGGGTGCTAATTTTTTTTCCTAATCCCCTTCTTGTAAAAAAAAGATTTCCTTTACCTACATCACTGACTATCCAAAGAGAAGGACAGGGGGGGGGGTGTTGTCATATAAGTTCTGTTGGGTTTTTTCCCCCCAGTACGGTTCCTAAAGTCCCTTCTCCTTCTAGTGTTTATAGGAAGTTCCTATTATAAAATATTCCCCCTGATAGTTCCAAGTAATCATATGGGTGTCTTCATTAATGACTAAAACACAAAGACTCGACTGTCTGAGGCCCACGCATGCTACCAGCGCCCACTTTGTCTGGGAAAGTGCTTATGTGTGGGCCACCCAGGTCTATGCGGCAGTCATGACTTGGTAGGCCAGGGAGGGGTAGGCTGTCGCCATTTCTTCAGGGAGAGCTTCATTCTCCGGGTGGAGCTGAGGACAGGGTCCGCCGTAGCTGGCCCCACTCCCTCTGGGGCCTTCAAAAGTAGTCTCATCTCCAGAGACATGCCATCAGGAGGAATTTTGTGGAATCACATTGAGCAATGGAGGGCAATTTTGCAACTTTCCCCAGACCCCACACTAATCATAAAAAAAGTTGGCTCAGTTGCACAACCGAGAGAAAACTCACAAGTAGTAATAAAAATAAAAGAAGGAAATGTTTTCTCCTCAGACTCCCGGAGAAAACCCACCCACCACCCCCAGACATGCCCTGCAGCTCCACGGGGTGTGGGCTGTGCAAACAGCCACCGGTGAGAAGCCTATATTTCAACTTCGTTCTCCCAGGCAAAGGTGGAGGGGGAAAAAAAACCCAGATGTTTGTATAAAAATATCATCATTTTATTACATTCCACACAATACAGTTTCAAATCGTTTCCAACGGCCACACGTTATTTTGACACACAGGCAACTGAGCAACGCAGAGACGGGTGTCACAGTTACAAGGCGAAGGGGATGGTGGTGGGTGGGACAGGATAGGAAGCAAAAATCTTGATTTTTTTTTTCCTTTTGTTGTTGTTCTTTGGTAATTTTTGATGATTTAGGGGTTTGTTTGCCTGTTTGTTTCATTGTAAAGACAAAGTCTTTTCAAAGATGGGCATCGAATCGACCTTACACACAGCGCTAGATTTCCCATTCAATTCTGGCTTTAATCTCCAAAGTGTTGGACAAGGGAAAGGACCATTCTGTTTCCAACATCATGGGGTGTCAATGGCAATGCTAGGAATACTCCCCCACCCCCTTTCCTCCTTAGCCACTCAGGAGGTGGTAATGATGGCTAGTAGTCTATCAAGGAAGAGAGTGTTATACCAGACACCGGCTCCCTCCTGAAGGTGTGGCCGTGAAACCTCTACTAAGGCAAGACGCTTTCCCCGCCCCATCAAGTCCTTGGATTCGCTCAGTCATGCACCCATTGGTATACGGATAGTTGCTATCGCATTTCTGTCTTCTGAGTAGAAACTGACCACATGCACGCATGCATTCACCTTTCCAGGTTAATTTTTTCTCTGGAAAGAGAGCGACCCTTCCCTCTCTCCATGAACTATGGGGATTTTGCTCTTCAAAGGTGCAAGGCATGGCATTTCTCCAGACCTGCCCTTTTAGCATCGTACGTGGCTAATCTTATGAAGGCTACTGAGTGGAAAGACAGCCAGGAGTGAGTTGGGTAGAGAAGGCAAGCGAGAAGGAGAGAAGGGGAAAGAGAAGAAGGAAAGGGGAGGAGAGACAAGAGGTGAGATCCAAGGGCGCGGGAAAGAGCAAGAAATCCCCAGTTACAGGGCAGCATGGGAGTCACAAGTTATGAGCTCCCGTATGCTCAGCGATGGCATGGATATAAAGATGATGCGTGTTCCCCACATGGGGTAGCCGATAGAGATGCAGCCAGGTCACAGGAATTGTTGCTCTTCTTGTAACAAGGGGACATACTGGAGGGTATGTGGTAACTCGCCAGTTTCGACACTGCCTGGATTTTCCAGGTGTTGTCTCTGGCCTCCAGGGGCAGCTACAGGGATGCCAATCATTTTGAGGGGATGCCTGGTCCCAAACACACACCCGGACGTGGGCATGTGCACACCTGAGAACAAAAGGCCCTTAGAGGCCTGGTGAGGGAAGTCGCCACATGGAATCCCGAACCGCTGCCCACCTTCCCCCTCCCGGGCCCGTCTCCATCTTCTGTCTCAGCGTCCTCAGCCACGTCTCAAAATCTCAGGGTTGCCCCTGCTAGCTAGCCTTCCGTCTTTTTCTTGGCAGGGCTGCTGTGGCCGAGCCAGAGCGGCTCTTTGAATCAAGAGTGGGAGAGCACCGTTCTTTCAGGAGGAGGAAACAAACCAGATGTGAAAGTGAGTGTGTGCACAGGGAACTTCTCTGGCTATGCCAAAGAATGCTAAGCCTCTCTCTCTCCCAGAAAGCCCACCCCACTCCTCGAAACCGACCGTTCGTTCTCAGCTGGCACCTGGAGGCTTCCAGCCCAAGCCACTATCTTTGGAGAGAATCTTCTGCCTCCCAGGTGGGGTCCTGGAGGCACCGTGAGAAACAAACGCCCTGGGGGCTGAGTCTCAGGACACGGACAATCTTGTGAAAACACGCGTCTCCTCCCAATGCAATCGACTCCATTATTTAATCCCTGCTGTGTACAGTGTCACCGGGCACATCCTCTCTGACACCCCTCTCCCTGTGTCGATCAGAGAGTACAACTGGACAAGCAGCGGCTTTCTCTTCCTTATCCTTCTGCTCTTAGGATGAAGCAACACCCACAGAGGGCAGGCCGGTCTGCTTGGGCAAATCTGACCGATGCCGCTAATGCTTTTTGGGGTGGAGGTGGGGGTGGGGAGGCAAGCGGGTACACGGAAAAGAAGCGATTACTTTCTATTTTCTCAGACTATGGCAGTGGAGTCGGGTAGACAGCTTTCTATCTAAGTGGCTGCAGACTCAGACAGACATGAACACCATGAGAGGAACGTGGTACAAAGGCAATGGTGAGGATCGGTACCACACCAAAGAACCCAGTCTCCCACCCTCGTCCTCCTGCCCCACCAAGGTGAGCCTCCGAGGTGAGCAGACTTTGAAGAGACAATTCAGTCCCTCCTTCTCCTCCCTCCTCTCCGTCTGGGTTCTACTTAACTCCATGACTGCTTTGTATATGTCCCTTTCAGGTTCGTTATTCTCTACGACTTACTCCAACATTGGACTTCACTGAGAAAAGCTAAACATTCATTATGAGACTCTCTTTTATAAGGCAACAGGAGACCGACCTGCTTTAGGGCTGGAAGTAGAGCTGGCTCCGTCTGCACCCAATGGCTGTTATCTTTTTATCTCAAAGACACCAGGAGACACGACACAGGGTCATGTCTGAGTCCATTGGGGGAACCTTCCTCTTGGGTCAGGTGGGTGGTGGGTGGGAGGATGGGGACAAGAAGCGCCACATTCCATTCTGTGTGACCTCTTACTTTTCAGGTCCCTGGAGATGACAATGACAGCCAACAGAAACCCAGCCAGAGCTGGATAAGGCAACAAAAAGCTTCAATCTCTTCTCCAGTAAACAAAACTAGTACAACATATTATTTTCTTGTAAAATGTACCCCAGGAGAAAGAACACAGAGTTCCAGGGGGCCCTCACGGTCCACAATCACACTCCACCCAACACACACCACACACACACACACAATGAATTACACGTTCTCTCTCACACTCACGCACCCACTCAGAGAGCGCTACCCCCCACGCACAAACACATACTATGTACAGACGCACAGGTCCAGGTTTCCCATCAAGTCTCCTGGCAGACTGCCCACCGGGAGGAGGTATGGGATAAGGCAAGGGGAAGAAAATCAAGGGGCGAGTCTCTGGAACAGAACCAGCTGAGCCGTGAGTGGTGGAGCGCTTAGGGCGGCGTCTCTTCTCATCACAATCCCAGATGCAGCATTAGAGTTGGGTGGTGTTGGTTTGGAATCGCCCAAAGAAGAAGAGGAAAACCAAAGAGCCCCTGGCAAATGGCTGGGATGGCTACAGGCGCACGGGGTCTGGGCACCCGGGAGAGAGAAGTCTGAGAGTCCACACAGAGACTAGGCGAGGAGAAAAAAGTGCAAAATCGAGGCAACGCGTTTGCAGTCTTTCTCGTTTGTTTTGGGTGCTGTCCTTGCTTCGGCCCTCAGCAGCGGGAGCCGCGTTCTTGCTCTAGCTTAATGGTTAAGGTGGGCTCCACCGCCAGAGGGACCCCGTTGGTGTAGTGGGAGGTTTTGTAGGTGATGGAGTGATCGGTCTTCTTGGCCGCATAGCGGAACCGGTGGTAGTGGAGGACCAGGGCCAGCGCGACGGAGACCAGCACCAGCACGGCGCCCCCAGCGGCTATTACGTAATACCAGTAGGCTGGGATGGGCTGCATGGGCACCGTGTCCACTGTGGGCTCGGTCCCTGGTAGGAGGGTGCCCCCTGGTGGAGAGACACAGAAGAGTGTTGCTAGGCTGAGAGCATGCAGACTAAACACATCATCATCATCATCATTAAAAAGAAGAAACACACATGCTTTGGAGAGGGCTGGGGCAGGGGGCTCAGGTGGTCCCGAGAGTTTAGTATTAAGCAATATCATTTCCTATTCACAACTTCAGGAGTCAGACCCATTTTACAGATGTAAACACAGAGGCCTAGAGAGGCTGGATGCTCGGTGGTCAAAATGCTATGAAGTGCCAGGAGGGGGCTCAACTGCACGACTCTAATGCCCCCTCCTTTCTGTTAAAGCACGATGACTCTAATGCACAGATGCAAAATAACACACGCGCACACACACAGGTAACCACAAACCAAACCAAACCCACTGACATAGAGCCGATGCTGACTCACAGCGACCCTACAGGGCAGGGTAGACCTGCCCCAGTGGGGTTCCAAGACAGTAACTCTTTACAAGAGTAGAAAGCCTTCTCTTTCTCCCTGGGAGCGGCTGGTGGTTTCGAACTGCTGACCTTTCGGATCGCAGTCCAATGCATAACCACCAGGAGTCCTCTACAGACATGTAAATGATGTTAACATGACTTCTGGGATGCAGAAAGGTAGAGTCTCCAAACGGGTAGCAGTACCGTATTTGGTCTGGCTGTCCAACATTCCCAAACAGTTATTAATTAGGCTGGCAAGACTTGAAGGTGAATTCCACTTTGGATTGCCCATGGAATCTGCCCGTGCCCATGGAATCTGCCTGATCTTGTCCAAACAGGTCAGTTACCACTGTCAAGCAATGACTAACGCTCCTTTGCTTTTCAGTTGGATGGAGGATTTTACAAGCAGACTGGAAGGGAAGTGGTAACCAAAAATGCAGGCCCCAAAATGATAGTAGGTAGGTGAGAGCAAGTGAGAGCAAAGAGACTGGTTTTAATCACAGCGAAGAAGACCGGAGCCTGGAAGAGAGGATTGAGGAGGCAACCACGTTCCCTGGCTGGCCGCTGGTTGCCATGGAGATGATGTAGTCGATTTAAGCCCAGGCTAACTCTGGGGAAAGACTGGCTGGAGTTCCACTCCATGCAAAGCGGTGCTACAACTTGATTCTCCGAAAGATTTGCATCAGACGAGAATCTGGCTGGGAATAAGGTGAGGAGCTTCTGTGCTTGCCAAAACTAGACAGGATCTTTCCTTCTGAAGAATGAAGTGTGCTTAACCTATGAAGAGTGCCTCCCTTGCTGATTGCCTCAAGTGGGGGTGGCCAGGAAGGCGTGCCTTCCCTCCCCCTGGAATGCCGCTGGAGGGGAGCCCTGGGCACGCTCTTTGGTTCCCATCCTTGGGGCGTGTCTCCTCATTTCATGCCTCCAGCGGAGGAACTCAGGGTCCACTGGGGCTCCACCTAGGCGTCTGCTCATGAGACGCTCCGAATTCTTGAGGGAGACAAGACAGAGCTGCAGCTAAATGCCTTTTTCAGGATTGGTATTCTCCAACTCCCTTGTTCTGGAATGCCGGGCGTCCCCTCCCAGATTTGAGAAATGGCTGACGGGGTGGGTCAGATTTGACCGTATCTGCTCAGAGGAACATTTTCCTGGGAACATCTTTCAGATCGTACCCACCTTCCCAGGTCCCTGCCCCTAGCCAGCGCTGTCCCTCTGCTAAGGGGCAGGGTCCATCGGTGTCTCTTGGGCTATGAAAGGTCCCTCAATACTGGAAGGGTGTTGAGGAAGACTTCTTGCTCAGTGCTCCACCCCCCACTCCCAGCACCCACACCTATAGCCTCTGAGATGGAGAGCACCCCAGAACACCCCCTCAAATGCCCCTTTCTTCACCTCTGAAGTCTCTCATGATACTGCCTATTTACTTTTTCTGTCCCCAACCCACCTGAGGGCTTTCTAGCATCTTTTCATACACTCTCAGCGCAGCTGAGAACGGACTTTCTCTCTCTCTCTCTCTCTCTCTCTCCATATTGGAAATTATGCACAGAAACAGAAAAACAGAAAGCAAAGTGCTAGAAACGTCTCCTGGAAATGGCCAGCTTGTGAGTCACAGTGACTGGTATCCACTCATTATTCAGATCACCAAGAGGATCTGCTGCTTGGCAACCATCCTGCTGTTGGGTTGTCATGCAGGCTCAGGCATGCACCGGAAACAACAAGGATGAGGTGGGATAGGCCCATGGTCCTCAGCACCCGCCCCGTGACCCTGAAGGGACCCTCTGATTTGGTGGCCCAGTGAGGGCCATGCTCTAACACGGCTGCTGCCCCTGCCCCTAATGCAGCTGTTCTCAACCTGTGGGTCTCGACGCCTTTGGGGGGCCGAACGACCCTTTCACAGGGGCCACCTAAGACCATCGGAAAACTCAAATATTTCACAATATGTAATTACATGTTTTGTGATTAATCACTATGCTTTAATTATGTTTCATTGTGTTCAATTTGTAACAATGAAAATACATCCTGCATATCAGATACTTACATGATGATTCATAACAGTGGCAAAATTACAGTTATGAAGTAGCACCGAAAATAATTTTATGGTTGGGGGGGTCACCACCACATGAGGAACTGCATGAAAGGGTCACCACATTGGGAAGGTTGAGCACCGCTGCTCTAGAGGGAAGGCCACGCCTGCACAGGAGTCCTGCCCCATCGGAAACACCTGAGTCCCGCCCCATCGGAAACACCTGAGTGGACCACAGGCACAAGCACAAACTTGTGCCAAGCAGAAGCCAGTCACAGCAGCCCAGGTTCCTTCCGTCACAACACGTTCTTAGTTCAAAGTTGCACTATTCCTTGGGCCAGCATGCCGGCTGTCAACATTCCACATGCCATCTAAGACTAACAGTGCCCGCACCCGGGGAGGTTGAACCTTTCATGCATGCCACTGTGTCCTATGAGAGACACAGTTGGGGTCCAGGGGAAACGATGCATCTAAGGCCCCCCTGGAGGCATGTTAAACCATCTATGTGGATTGTGTATTTAGGATAGGAGTATTGATCTATCACCTCAGAATTCTGCTCAACTTTGGAAGACAGGCTCCACTTGAGGTATAAGGCCTCTTCCCGACCAGCCCCTCCCACCCCAAATTATCAATGTGTGAAAAAAAATTTGTGACAGAAGCCATGGGAGGACATTATTTTAGCGACTTAAACATTTCCCTTGCCCATTTGTTTGGTAAAATGGAACACAAAAGCATATTATATGAACTTGTAGTTTTAATAATTTTGTTAAAAATGCATCTAATATAGCTCTGACAACTCTTCTCTCAGCCCCGACAAATAATTTTTTGGTGACCTAAGGGTGTGGGCAGAGCTTCCTCTGAGCACCCTCTGGGCTCCGGGGGGAGCGCGCCAGCTTGGAATCTGGAGCCGGGGTCTTCTTTAGGGTGTGCACTCACTGGCTGTGCCAGTCCAGAGGCAGAGGTGCTACTCCAGCAGGGGTTAAATCCTATCTGAAGCAAAGCACGTTCCCAAGGAATGGCGAGTGGATGGATGGACAAATGGATGAATGGAAGTCAGGTGGATAACATTTTGCACCAACTTTCAGGCTCCCTAGGAAATGTGGAGCATCAACCCCTATGCCTGGGACAATCACTCTCGGAACACGACTGTTAAGACACGACTCTCGTAGCTCATAATGTGCCCCTATGTGAAATGGGGGTGGTGGTGGTGGTTTTAGGGCTATAGGGAGCCCTGGGGCATAGTGGTTTACATGTTGGACTGCTAACAGTGAGGTCGGCAGTTCGAAACCACCGGCTGCTTTGTGGGAGAAAGAGGAAACTTTCTACTCCCATAGACATTTACAGAAACTCAAAGGTGCAGTTCTGTTCTGTGCCTATAGGGTCCCTGTGAGTCAGGATTAACGTGATGGCAGCGAGTCTGGTTTCTGGAGGTATATACCACCTGCACCAAGTGCCCTGCTCGGGCCTAGCTTTTGAGTGCTAGATTTTGGCCTCATTTGCTATCTCTGTCACTTGGGGTGGCCTGGCCGGGGCTTGGGCTCCCAGAATGGGCAAGAATTGCCCAGCGCTGGTGGTGTGATGGCCTGAACTTGCCCTTGGATTCTTTTAGTTTCTGCAGTTTATTCATCCCTCTTTAAAAAAAAAAAAATTGGGGAATGCTTTCAACTCATGAGCTATTTTCCATTCATTCATGCCCACCCCTCACCTGATACTCCAAAGAAGAATCAATGTGTTTGAATTATGGTGCTGACAAAGAGCATGAACAAACCACCACGGGTGGGCAGACGAACCAATCTGTCTCGGAAGAAGTCCAACCGTATCTGCTCAGAGGAACATTTTCCTGGGAACATCTTTCAGATCGCACCCACCTTCCCAGGTCCCTGCCCCTAGCCAGCGCTGTCCCTCTGCTAAGGGGCAGGGTCCATCGGTGTCTCTTGGGCTATGAAAGGTCCCTCAATACTGGAAGGGTGTTGAGGAAGACTTCTTGCTCAGTGCTCCACCCCCCACTCCCAGCACCCACACCTATAGCCTCTGAGATGGAGAGCACCCCAGAACACCCCCTCAAATGCCCCTTTCTTCACCTCTGAAGTCTCTCATGATACTGCCTATTTACTTTTTCTGTCCCCAACCCACCTGAGGGCTTTCTAGCATCTTTTCATACACTCTCAGCGCAGCTGAGAACGGACTTTCTCTCTCTCTCTCTCTCTCTCTCTCCATATTGGAAATTATGCACAGAAACAGAAAAACAGAAAGCAAAGTGCTAGAAACGTCTCCTGGAAATGGCCAGCTTGTGAGTCACAGTGACTGGTATCCACTCATTATTCAGATCACCAAGAGGATCTGCTGCTTGGCAACCATCCTGCTGTTGGGTTGTCATGCAGGCTCAGGCATGCACCGGAAACAACAAGGATGAGGTGGGATAGGCCCATGGTCCTCAGCACCCGCCC
>NW_022103899.1:31896197-31900183 GCF_000313985.2 Echinops telfairi | reverse complement strand
GGGGCGGTAAGGAAGACTTCAATGAACTGAACTAAGATAGTGGCTGCAAGAATGCACTCCAACCATGCGAGGATGGTGAGCGTGGTACGGGACGCTGTACCCAGGGATGCCCCGACTCAGAGCCCGCTGGCAGTCCTCGAACAACAATTGCTTTTCCATCGTGGGAGGAATCGAGGAATCTATTGAAAGGGTCAAAGCTCTAAGTTTTGCAAGAATCAGGAGTCTTCTACCAGGACAGTTCTCCGGAGACAGGGGCAGCGTGAATGCAAAGAATCTGAATTTTAAGAAACAATAAATCCTGAGAAGACACGCACACAGGAGAAAATCAGGGGGGAAACTAGACAGCAGGTAGCATTCCTTCCACTTCTCCTATAAAAGGAGTGGTGATGGGGTCACTCAGCAAAGGGCACTTGTAGCCGGAGCTCTAGGGAGTGGACACGGCCTGCGTGGCAGGCATCAGACAATGCAATGGCTCTGTTGATAGCGCATGACAATCTGTGGCCTCTCTACCACGACCGACCTAGCTTTCAGATGCAGGACTTGAGGATGTGGGAGCATCAGAGGCTCTCTCAGGGCATTCTCGCTGCCATGGAACCCACACTGACGCAGAGGGACCCGAGAGGACCAGATAGAAATGCCCTTGTGAGCTTCCAAGACTATAACTCGCTGATGGTTTTGAACTGCCGACCTTGAGGATCACACCCAGTGCTTTCTACTCACATAAGAGAGGGCAGTTGGAGCCTGCCCATGAGGGTTACTGTGTCTGAATCTCATGGCCACAGCTGGAGGAAATTGAGGAGGAGGGCAGAGAAGCACTCTGTCAAACCCAAATATGGGCCTGGCTCTCTTGCCGAGTCATTTACCCTGAGAGTCAGTTCCAGAGAGGGTCAGCCCTGGAACTAGCTGGACTGACCACGCAGCCAACGCTCTCACTCGGGACCAGCCTGTAGGCTACACCGGATGGCCACGTGGTTGTATAAATAAAGTTTTATCGGAACACTGTTGTACTCTTTTGGTGATGTACTGTCCCTGGCTGGCCTCCTCGTATGACAGTGGTGGGGATAAGGAGCTGCAACAGGGACTCTGTAGATCCCACAAAGTCTAGAACATTTACTATCTGGCCATTTATTTAAAAAGTGTATAGATGCCCCATCTCCCATGCCCTCCTCAGTCTAACTGAGCAGGGGTGGCACAGAAAGACGACCTCCCCTACCCGCTCCCACCTCCCTCACCCTTTCCCCTTTTGCCGGAACCTGTCTGAGGCGTGCTCTGCGGCAGTGAAGTCAGGGTCTCACCAAGTCACCCCAAGGGCCAAACATCTCCCACAGGTGGTTACAAAGTGCCCTCTGGACCTAGGTGACATTCCCAAAGGCAAGGTTTTTTGAAAGATACTGATGGCGAGATTTCTCTCAGGTGGTTTATAAAAAGGGGGTGGGGACTCATTGGAAAATAACATGAGTTTTAAGCCTGGCCTGTCTACAAAGTCCTTTCAATCCAGGTTGGAAATGAAGTGGCCGGCGAAGGAGCCTTACGGATCAAATGTTTATTGAATGTGTGCGAGGAAAAAGGGGAAAGGGAGGTGCCTCTAGAAGAGAGGGGAAGCACCCGGCTGCAGGCTGATGGGCTTGGAGAGGGAATGCAGGCAGACAGCGCATGAGGATTGCCTGAGAAATGACTTCTCCGAGCTGCCTCACCCTTGGCGCCTGGACGGGCCGGAGGACTGTGCTCAGCCTGTTCTCATCCTCATCTGTGGACTCTGCTCCTTCAGATCTGCCACTGCTGGCCTGCCGGGTGCTTGCCACCACGCTGGCAGTGCTTGCGTTGTTGTTAGGCTAGGCTGTTGTCAGGTTCAGCCCTGACTCTCAGGGGACCCTGCACACAGAGGAGGGAAGGGCCAGGCTGCTCAGGCCCATGCCACCACCCCAACAGGAGTAGATCAACATACGGCCACCCACAGGGCTTTCCCTGTTTCATTCTCAGCAGTCGATGGCAGGGCCTTTCTTCCTACCCTGCCCCAGGCTGTGTGGTAGTTACAGAATCTGGTGTCCATTTGAGAGGATTAAGACTAAAGGGGTGGGGTCTAACCTGTCAATCAGGTCACAACTTGATGACCTCACTTGGAGGTGCTAAGGAGATAAATAGCTCAAGCGGACTCCCGGGGAGACCATTGCAGCTGACAAGACACATGGAACTACACTAGTGCCCTGAGCTGGAGAAGCCACATGGAGACCCCTACCAGTGCTGAAATGCTTACAACGCCACTGGATCCACAAGACTTCCCACCCAATGGCCTGTGATCTTTCTGCATTCGGCGTCATTGCATGTGTTGTATGAGTCTGAAGAGGAATTTATAGATTGGTATCGAACATATGGCTAATATCGGATTTATGGACTTGATCTGGACTGGGCTGGGATGTTTTCTTAATGTACAGTTGCTCTTGTATATAAAGCTCTTTCTTCTACACATATGAGTGTCTATGAAATAGTTTCTCTAGTTTACCCGGACTGACACAGTTTGGAAGCTCCCCCTGAAACCAGTTTGGCATCACAGCTGTGCAGAAGCCTCCACTGACAGACAGGTGGAGAAATGAGGTGCACTGGCCAGGAGTCGAAGCTAGCTCTCAGCATGGGAGACAGGAGCTCTACCAGCATTGCCCCCTCCCCTTACATCATTTTCCTCTGACGAAGGCTAGCCTTTGTGTTTTTGCAGAGAGAGTAAACTAGTTAAAAATGGAAAAAGTTCTTCTCTTAGCCAAACTGACCTTGGCAGTTGTTTAAATTCACGGTAAACATGTGGGGAGGGGATGTGTCAGGCAGTGTGAGCAAAGAACCCACAAAGAATGATTTGGCAGCCTCCCACCCCCACCCCCCAGGCAAGCGGTGGCAGCCAAGCTCTACCCTGTTGAGACACATCTGAGCTCCATGCTTCCTAGCTCAGCAACACCTAGTTGTCATCGGGCAGTTGGAGGCTCATGGTGGGTGGGGGCCCAGAGGAAGGGGATTCACACACTACAACTGCCTCTCTGGGACTTCTGTTTCACCAGCAGACTATGTGCAAGAACCCCATTTAACACTCACTCCCTGCGTCTCAAGGTGCTTCTGGTAGAGGCCACAGGGGAAGGGCTTGGCAGCCAAGGCCAGGCACCCAAGCCTTGGTGGACAGAGCCTCTGGGGACAGCCTACAGGCAGAGGAAAAGGGAGGACCGGACAGGGGATGGCAGAGATCGGCCAGCTGGCACTAACCAAAAAAAACCTTCAACAAAACCAGAGGCAATCCGGCAAGGCATAGCAAGCTCTCTTGAAACAATCCTCAAACCCACGGCCATCGAGTGGATCCCGGCTCACAGCGACCCTCTAGGACAGAGCAGAACTGCCCCTGTGGGTTTCTGAGGCTGCAACTCCTGACAGGAGTAGAAAGCCTCCTCTTTCTTCCTCAGAGCAGCTGCTGGCTTAGAACTGCCCACCTTGAAGGTATCAGGCCAACATGGAACCCACAACACCACCCCAAGTAGCTTTCTCTTAAGACTGATCCCTGTCTCCACCGCAGTCACGAGGCCAGCTCTGAAGGCCACTTTCTCTTGTTTGTTTTTCAGTTGCCCTTCTGTCAACTCTAACCCATGGTGAATCCCTGTGTGCAGACGCTCGGCCATGTTGGAAGCAGGTCTGTCTGCTGAGGCGCCTCTGGGTGGCCCCTCCCATTACAGCTAGTCGCGGAGGACTTAACCATCTGTGCCACCAGGGACTCCTCCTGTTTAGTCTGAATGAAAACTATGCAGGGCGGCGGAGGTACCTAGGGAAGCTCAAAAGAGGGGCCCCTCGCCCCTCGGAAATGTCCCCAGCCAGAAACCGACCGTCACTGTCATTAAGAAATGATACTAACGTTCCGTTTTGTCGTCTCGATCAGTGGGAGAACATAGTCATGCTGAAAATGCCCCTATAACGGGTGCCCCACGCCTGGGGCGGCACCAGGGCAGGGTCTCTGAGGA
>NW_022103899.1:31848543-31894531 GCF_000313985.2 Echinops telfairi | reverse complement strand
TCCCCACAACCCAAGAAGGGCCAAGTGCAACAACACAAGCAGGTTTCACCGCACTAATGCAAGCTTGTCCTTGGGTCGCCGAGGTTAGACCCTGGATGCAGCGGTAATTTAAGCTGTTAGGTTTTGCTCTCAGCTTTCCTTCTGATACTTTGGATTGACATTCACATAGATCTCACCCTCTAACGAGTATCAACATGTGAAATCCTCTGAACATTTAAATTCAGACTGGGCAGTGGGGAGGGGCGTGGGAAGGTAAGAGGGAAAGAGGACCACTTCTCTGTGGTCTCTCCCTCTCTTCCCTCCGGCTGCCTGGCCTGCTTCCTCATCTATTTCCTCCGATTGCTCGGTGAGGGGTGGCAAATTAGGCGCGATGATTCGGAGTCAGAGAGCACATTTAAGTGGCAAAGCAAGAATGCATCTCTCCCTAGCCACCAGCTGGACAGATTAATGAGAGGCAAGATAAGTCTAGACATCAGATATAAAACTGACTTCTCCTCATCTCTGAGATGCCTTCCCTGGAGGGGTTAAGCTCAGCCAGTCCATAGGCTCACAACAGCGTGCATAAAATGGGTTCTACAACATCCCTGTCACTAGGTGAGGGTGGCCTGGTCTCACCTTCAGGCCAAAACTTGGAAGGCTTCTGGCATTGCTTAGCATCAGAAAGCCAGCTCGACACTTCCAATCTCCTGCCCTGCAGAGAGGATGCAAGGGAAAGCCAAGCAGCGACACGGCACACATATTGACTGTCACTCAAGGTTGGAGGCCTGGTGGGTTTTTATTTTCTCACTCCTTAGCTGAGGCAAGCGTCCCGGATTCTTCTCTTGCTCTGTTCTGTTACTGACTTCACAAGGGAGAGAAGGCGTGTGCCTGGCCCAGTCCTGTGATGTCAGTGCTCTAACCCCAGTCATCCAACGTGTCTCCTTGTCCCCTTTACCACATGCCAGCTCCTCATTGCTGCCATCCTTTCTCTGTTCACGGTCATCCTACCTGGACCTTTCCCCCAACTGCCTCTCTCCCCTCCTGCAGCTGCCAGCCAGCGCACCCCACGGAGGGTTAATTGAGCTCGCTGCCTCGGTACCCTGGAACTGGACAGAAACCATCTCAGGGCGAAAATAAATCATTGCCACCTCATTTCACTTTTAATTTACTGCTGATTTTTTTTTTTAAGGCTCTGTCTTCCCACAACCTCTCTTTCTTAACCACTCATGCATGTTCAGCCTCTTGGCTCCCCGTTGGACAATGCAAGGCTGAAAGGTTTATCTGTAACCTATTTGTCTCTATTATAGGTTTCTGAACTGTAATTACACAGGAGACAGCCAGGCTCTCAATCCCACTTCCCAGGCCCTCGGGGTGTTGCTGGTGCCACCTAGTGTTGGGAAGGGGTGGAGTTTATTTGCTCCCGCAAGAGTGGTCCATGGTGGGGGAGTCCGATCCCCCTACCAAATTCACAATCACAGTGGGGCAGGAAAAGGCATGCATTGTTGTGTTTTTACCTTGAAAACGCTCACCTGCAAAAGCTGAGATGGGTTCTAGAAAAGAAGAAACAGAAACGGGATTTAGATAAAGGGATACCATCGTGGGTGAACAGAGTGAATAAGGAAGGGACCCTCGCATCTGCCCCAGACTGTCTCACACAGTGCCTTTGGGCAGGCCGGGTGGGGGAGGCAACCCCAAAGTTCCTTTGGAGCAAAAAGTCCTCCCTAGAGAATGGGTTTCGGCAGCATTGTAATCAACCACGTAGCACCGAAGGCTTTCTCAGAGCCTGGATCACCGTTAGATGCCCAGAGCCTGAGAGATGCCCAGAGGGACCAGGGTGGTCCCAGGTGCTTCTGACATCACCAGGCGTGCGAACGCCCGGGACCATGTGCCAACGCCTGGGACCATGCGCCAAGAAAAGCACTTGGTGTGTTGTCACAGTTACTCTGTGGGCTAAACCATGTCCCGGGCCTTCCCAGGGCTGTCTTCTTGCTTTGGGGAATGCCCATATCTCTAATTGGGGGTGGTCTGGGTGCCCTGGGAGGGACCCCTTCTGCAGGATGAGGCCTGGAGTAGAGGGTGTGCATCTCAAGTGGGCTAGCTGCTCAGGTGACATCAGGTGTCCCTGCTGTGCTGTGCAGCTGGCATGCAGCGCTCCGTCTTACGACTCGAGGGTGCTGAGCAGGAGAGAGATTTAGCTTCGGAGCAGATGCTGAACTCTCTTTCCTATGCTATAGTTAGTGCTGCAATTCATTCATGTAAAAGAATTACCCAGGTAATTGTGTGATCACTCTTATGTAACGGACATACTATTTTTTTGCTTCCCAGGGAAGGCTTCCATTAAATCCATCAAACCTTCCCAGCATGTAATTCTGACTGGCACTTGCTCTCATCCTCTAGCATTTTCTTCGCTAAAAGCCGGAGTTTGATGACAGGGTCTTGGCACCCTGGATCTCCATACACTTAGTGCATGTCTATTTCTGATTGGGAACAAGGAGATGAGCCTTCACCTCATCTCCATCCCTCCTGGCCTGAAGTCAGACTAAGGTGCCCCGACACCCACACCTTCCTCCCCCCACGCGGACTGCCGCTGCCCTCCCCCTGGTGAAACGCCGAGTCTGAGAAGGCATGCGATCTCCTCTTGGTGGCCCAAATTGGAAGAACCCCCGTGAGAGGGATATTCACATACCCATGCAGTTTTCCAGAGGGACATCGGTGCTGATCCGGATGTCATCAATGGCGATCTCTCCGGGGCGCCCCTTTCCTATCATTCCCTCAAACACGATCTACAAGCCAGAAGAACAAGAACCATTGTTACTGAGCTTTCTGGCCCACACAGTGTAAAGATTTCTAAGTTTCTGTGAACTGGGGCTTAAAGTGTGCGTGAGCAGGTGTACAACTATGTAGGCATGTGTGCGTGTATAGATGTATGGGTATGCCAGTGTGTGTGTGTACGTGCCTGCACCTGGTACACATCTGTTGACCACATGGTTGCAGCATTTGGAATCTTAATTTAAAAAGAGTTCGTTCAAATCAGATGCATATTGAAAGAGTGACAGAAAAACAACTCTGAACCAGAGTTGGATATCCTCGTTCAGTAAGTGGATGGCATTGTTTAGAAAGACCACAATCAGGGAGTGGTTAAGGAAGGGCTGAACGCCAGCCCCCGCCCCCACACCCCCCCAGCTGATTTTTGAGGGTCCTTTCTCATAAATCTTCCCTAAATGCCCAAATCAGACATTTGAAAACTCAGGGGATGTAAGCAGGTCGGGGTAACGTGAGAAGCACAGCCCACAGGTTTGAGTCACTGTGGGAATGGCATGACCCTTTGGGAGGGTCGGAGGGAAAAGATTTGTTTACTCGACAATAGTTTTCGGAGGGCCTACTATGTGCCAGGTACAAGGAGTTACAGAAAGGAAGAAAGGAATCGATGAAGACTCTCTGCCTGGAGAAGCTCACCATGGGCTGGGTGAGATGACACTGCCCAGGTCAGAAGTAGGGCTGGTGGCTCAGTGGTTAAGCACTCTTCTGTGAACTGAGAGTCAGTGGTTCGAACCCATGGTTCTGAGGGAAAATAGACCTGGCGATCTGCTCCCATAGCGAGTTCAGTCTTGGACTGCTATCCTCAGGTGGTGGATTTGGAAGTCAGTTAAATTATTTCTCTACAAGCTGATAATGCTGCCTCTAATGGGGACCAGGGAGATATATATATATCTATGTGCCAGGCACAAGATATATATATAGCATATACAAATGGATTTTGAGCTTGCACTTAATCCTAAACCTAATTCTAAAAATGCTTAGTTCTTACAACATGGTCCTGCTCAGTACATGCCCTCATGAAGTGATCACTGAAGAGATGGGTGTTCTAGCAAAGTATGAAGCTATCAGGCGGCTGCCTGGTTATCAGAAAGATTATCATCTCCGTTCTTAAAGGCATATTTAGAACAGTCATCTCAGTGAGGTGCAGCTAAGCCCACACAGAGGAAGCACACTAGCCTCTGTGGTTCAAGGGTTATAAATAACAATCTCCAAGAGTGGAGGAGAGGGTTGTATCAGAGCTTCAATTCTGAGCACCTGGTTTTCAGGAGCCTTTGGGTGACAGTGAAGGCCCCAAATCCATGTCCAGGGTCCCCACTCAGATTAGGTTTCCACTGAACCCCTTCAGACTACTGACGAGGGATGTGAAGAGCCTTGCCCTCAGACTGAGTGCACTGGAAAGTGGACTGTACTTTCTAATAAAGTATGTAAATAAAGTGCACTTTACTTTCCAAGAAAGCAGAGACAGTTTAGGTTAAAATGTAATGTGTTGTCACTTGTTCTCCCTTTGGTCCATTTTTAAGTTTTTCCTCGTTCCCATGATCTTGTGCTTTCTCTTGGATTGAGTTTTCACTGTTTTATTTTGGTGTCTTTGTTGTTGTTTTGTCTGTTTTTCTTTATGTGAAATATCGACTAGATCTTTCATAGAGATGGTAACTAGATTAATAGTTCCTTAGGGTTATGGCAGAGGAAGTTTGGGGTAATAAATGAGAAAATGTTCTAAAATTGATTGTGGTGATGATTGCACACCTCTTTTAAATATATTTAAATAATATGAATTATTTGCTGATAAAACTGTCACATATGACATATATATGTCTCTCTCTCTCTATATATATATGTATACATACACACAGGGGAGAGATTAAAAACAAACAAATAAACAAGCTTTCAACCTTGGAAATCCCAAGGAACAGGTAGTTGATCTCTGTCCTATGGGGACACACTGAGTCAGAATCGGCTCGTCAGCAGCGGGTTTCTCTGGGCTTGCAGGGGTATACAAATGGGACGACAAGGAGCTCAGGAGTGGCTGCAGCTCCATACAGAAGCCCCTCCGCTGTGTGGTCTCAATCATTCCTCACTCTCTGCCTCCCCAGGTTCTCTCTGCAAAGGAGCACATGTCCTCTTGCAAGTTGAGCGAGCAGTTGGCGGCCTCACCAGCCATCTGTTGCTGCCTCTCGTCTGGGGAGGAGCAGGTTAATGCTTTGGCTGGTTCTCAGTCACCTCTTCACACAGTGTCTACTCCTACCCAAGTTTCAGCCACAGATGTGTGCACCCATCTGTGCCTCAGTCTCCTGCTCCCTGGGACAGAGATAAGGAACCCAACTGGTGGAGCTTCTCAACTTGGTGGTGGTGGTGGTGGAGGGGGGAGGGGGGCAGAGAGCAGGTGCTTGTCTGGGGACCGCTGGGGTCTGCTGGCCATAGAGGGCAAACAGCATCCTTGGGACAGGCCTTCGATTCTAAGGAGGCTCAACAAGCCCCTTCTCTTGTGTGTGGAGTGTTTGTTGATGTTTATTTCCCTGGCTCCTGTGTGCCTTTGTCAGCCTACCTGATAGCAATCTCAAATCAAATGGAGAGAAGAAACATTTGTTGGAGAAGATTTCAGCAATATAAAAGGCAATAGGAGGAACAAAGAACCAAGTCTGGGTGCAGAGATAGGCACATACTGAATAACAAATAAGAGTGTCATTTAGTTACCATGACAACTGGGGAGCACAATGAAAACAGCAGGGCTTAAGCACGTTCCCTAATGATGAATGGGCATGGCCCTTTGAAACACTGAAACACAGATCACAATGATTCCCACATCTTTCTACCACGGGCTCCCTTCACCACCCCACCTGATACTCCATGTCGTAGCTGGGCAGGATGATCCGCCCATGCTTCCACTCGTTGCTCTGGTCCCCGTGGATGACCCACAGGAGCTTGCTCTCTTGGCTGGCTTCCCGAACCACCTGCAGCGTCACTCCCCGGCTGCCTGCGGTTTGATACTGAAACTCCATGCACACAGGGCTCCGGGCCAGGTGGACAGGCGGGCTGATGAGCCGAGCATACTGGCCCTCTCTCCGGCCGTCATTCTGCAGCCGCAGGAAATTCTTGTCATCTGAGGAAACAAGGCCAAACAGAGGCGCTTGGTAAATGCTCGAGAAGGACAACGCTCTACAGGTGGCCCCTCTAGGGGACTGTTGGGACTGGACTTTGGGTGTTGCCATCAAATCATGTTTTGGTTTTCCACACCTGGGTGGCACAAGGGGTTTGCACTCATCTGCCAACCTAAAGGTTGGTGCCCACCCAGTGACCCTGCAGAAGAAAGGCCGGGTGATCTGCTTCCACAATGACCACAGCTGAGAAAACCACGCGGGGCACAGTTCCACTCTCAAGCACACGGGGTCACCTTGAAGGAAACTGGTTCCGTTCCCTTCCTTAAGGTTTCTTCAGGACCTTGATGCAAATGCTGAGTCTTTTTGAAATCCCTTCTTGAGTTCCTTCCATTAATTGCTCCATCCTGCCTACTTCTCTGGATGCCACTCTCTGTCTCCCTTACAGAGAGCACTTTGCTCGGTCGTGTACATGCCTGTCTCCTCCCACTACATTCTCAGAGGTGAGACCCATGTCTTTCATCATAAGCCTCCTCAAAGGGCCGATGAAGTCTACTAGCCCAAATGATAAAGGAATGGTTTATAGGTGTCAGGTGGCTGCTAAAGGCAGGGGGTGGGGGGTGGGGGATAGTTTGGGTCAAGTGGTTTATGCTTTAAGCCTCTGTCTTCTTGGCTGGGATTGGTCCAAATGGAAGATATGTAAAACCTTCTGCCACCATCGATACTACTAAATGACATTTGGGCTCTAGGAACTCTGACTGCAATTCAGAATGTCCAGTGTCAACTTCAAGCAGAATAGGAAATGGGAGCTGAGTTAGGAGTAATCCAAAGAGCTGGATAGCCCACTTGGTTCCCTATCTTGCCTGGGGAGGCCTGAACTGGGTGGCCTATCTCAGACATCCAGGCACCCAGAGCTTCACTGATAACAGGTGCTGTCATTATCATTGATGAGGGCTGTGTGTTTAGCACAGAGTATACACCAGCTGGGAAATCAAGGCTTCATCCTTTCATATGTTTGGGGAATGGGTCTTTTGGTTGAGTAATTTCAAATACATCAAACACTACACACAAGACTGAGTCCCCATTATGCTTGACAGACCTAACCCTTGGACACACAGGTGTCAAAGTCTGCACCTGCAAATCCAACGTGGGCAGGGACTCTCGGGCCACTACACAGAGGGCAAGTGAGCATTTGAAGAAGAAAAGCCACTGCCTCATTTTGGGAAATATAGGAGCATCTTAGTCTGAAAGCTCCTGCAAGATGGTAAGGATACCTTTTCATCACATACCCAGCACGGAATGTGGGGCACTGCTGACCCTCAAGGTCAGTGGTGTCATGTTCATCTCTTCCCCAACAGGGACCACGAGCATCCTACTCCCTCTCCCCAAAGCCAATGCTCCAGAAGCCACCCTCCCTGGAACTCAGACTAGACCATCGGTGGACTTCCAGCTTGTCTCAACCACGCAGAGCCACACCTCCCTCTGCTCCCGACAGCATGTGATCTCTTCAAAGTCAAAATCAGCACCCTAAGCAAAACCCAACCCATTGAGGTCATACGGATTCATAGCACCCCCCGGGGCAGACTAGAACGACCCTTTGGGGTGCCCAAGTGTGTACATTGTTATGAGAGCACAGTCTCATTTTTCTCCCCAGGGGTGGCTTGCAGGCTCGAGCTGCTGACCCTGTGGTCAGCAGCTCCATGGGAATCCGCTGTGCCACACTGGATTATCCCTACAGAGGAAAATCAGGTGTCCTGTCGGCACAGCAGTTAAGCCCTCAACTGTTATCTGAAAGGCTGGTGGTCTGACCCCACCACCTTCCTAGAAAAAAGACCCGGTGAGCTGTTCCCCATTAAGGGTTCCAGCCTGGAAAACCCTCTGAGGTTGTTACGAGTCAGAAATCCACGACTGTCCCCCATAAAAACCCTCTGCGAAGGGGAAAGACACTGATTCCACAAATCAGACATGCAAACATCGCCTAACCCTACTCTCCCCCATCACATGTGATGACTACTTCTGGTCAGGATCATGAATGTGACTCCACAATGACTTCCACATGTGTTCCACACGCACCATTTCATGTAAGCCGCGCCGTACGTTGTGAACAAGGCAGTGTTCATCTGACTTTGTTCATGAAGAAGCAGAGGCTCGGGAAGGTTACAGTGACTTGTCATGTAAGAGCAGCCAGCAAGCGGTGGAGCGCAGACTCAAGGGCAACCCCCCCACCCACCAAGGCATGCCCTTTACTGCCGGGACCTTGGCCCTCAGCTCTCGCAATCACACACGGCGGAAGGCCAACCAGCTTCCCCACGAGCCCCATGGCCCCCTTTTCTTCTCTTCCTCCCAACACACCACCTTTCTGCCTCTTCCTGAAGCTCTTCAACCTCTCTGGTTGAAGATGCAATGATGCAACGCACAACATTCATTCGTTCCCTCTTCTCTCAATAACTGCACCGGCGACTTTACCGTGTTTGTAAATGGAGTGGAGGCTATTGTCCATGGACTTCACAGGTCATGCCGCACTGCGATACCATAATTTAACTGCTATTGTCCATGGACTTCACAGGTCATGACCCACTGCGATACCATAATTTAACTGCTGTCCCAGTTAGATTGTTACATCTTGCTCTCACACTTACAAGGCTTAATACTTCTCCCTCTATTGTCCCCTCCCCAAATGGGGGCCATCCGGAAGTTCTTTAAAAAATTCCTTGACCTTTTCATCACATTTTTGGCAATGAAATTTTTGAAGCCCTCTTGTATTCTGTTTAAGCATGTAGATGTATGTGTGAATGAATGTGTGTCTAGACCTATACCGGTATCTACCTACATCTCTATGGAGCCTTGGTGGTGTAGTGCGTTTGTGTTAGACTGAGAATGCCAAGGTTAACAGTTTGAATCCACCAGCCACTTCACAGGAGAAAGAGGAGGCTTTCTGTTCCTGTTCCACTGAACCCCCCCCCCTGGCAGCAAGTTTGGATGTTGAGTTTATGCATACATACATGCACGGATCAGTGGTTGTTCAGTGGGAGACTGCAGGCCTTCCACGAGTGAGATCTGAGTTTGGTTCCTGACCCACGGACCCGCTGTCAATAGAGGCCTGCATGCTCCTATGATGTGGAGCTTCTAGACGAGGATGGACAAGGAAGAATGGCCACCACCAGCCAATGAAACCCTGATGGATCCTAATGGCCTTATTGGAAACGGATCACGGCCATGTGCAGGGTGGTACCCGTGGTTTGTGCATTGGGTCACCAGGTACTGGGGTCTGATGTGACAGCAACATGCGTATGACACTGCTGTCCAGTTCTTTTCTGACTCGTGGACTCCAGGGCAGGACTAGGCCAGGGGCTTCTTCGATGGCCATGTTCACGGGTCTGCTGGTGGGGTCCAATTGCAAACTTTTAAGTTAGCAGCTGAGCATCGAACCCTGGCAACACCAAGGCGTGTATACGAAGGGGCTTGGAAAGTGGGCGGGGAGATGGAGTGAAAAGATAGTGGAGTTTTTCCACGAACATAGACGACATAAGAATATACATCCCCTCCCCAAGCACATTTTGCTCCTGAGATACATGGCTAACAATGGTGACAAAGGACAGGTGCATATGTACTGGGAACAAGGGAAGAGGGAGTATCTCGCACCTCTCACATCCCTCCGCACATAGTATCCCTTCGCAACCCCCTCCTACCTTCCTGAGCCAACGGCTTTCCTTGAAGGGGAAGACCCACAAACGGGTCACCCAGGCGAGGGGCCGGTCCACCGCCGCCTGTGCGCACCCTGCGGCTCACATGCACTGCTGGTTCAGGGGAGCCGATTTCAGAGGCTTCATTAGTCACCCTTCTCCCTTCACACTTTCACAAATAAGACCCACTTGCTGACTGAAAATTGCTTGGCAGCGATACTGTCACTTGTGTGAATTTATATTCTTCAGCAGAGGAGGGAATCATAGTAAAATGGTTAGAATTTCCGAAGTGAGATGTGCACAGAGGCGTGAAGAACCGGGCTGACTGGGTTTCATCTGGGTCTGTTCTGTTTGCCATCTTGTGACTAAAACTTATAGCAGAATCAGGCCCATGGTTTTCCTGGACCACCTCTTCCAGGGCCTCGAGACAGCCCCACCCCCTTGCCTCTCCTCTCCCCTCTCTCTCACAGGAAGATGATCATCGCTGTGCTTGATTTAAAGGACCGCTGGAAGACCGGAGAGTTCATGCTAGTGGCGTGCTAAGCACGAGCAGCTGAAGGATCATAATTCAGTGCTGACATCTGAGCTAATCCACTAGTTTGCAGAATCTCCAGACAAGCAGGCCTCCGAATTTCACTGAGCTAAATCATTTGTGCCCCACTTGTCTGTTAAGTGCTACGAGCTCCAGGGAAGAAAGATGATATGTAAATTTAAGGAATTAGCAGTAGACATCAGTCAGAGAGACCCTGAGCTGCAAAACGTCCCTGCCTGTCATTGAGAGGCCTGATTGGACGCAGGGCCCTCAGGAAGGCCTGATTCAGACCAGGAAAAGCACAGGGCAGGGATAAGGGGGTGGGGGTGGGGGTGGGGGAGAGTAGGGAGAAGGAAACGGAATGTTGACTGAGCACCTACTATTGTCAGGCATTCTGGCAGGTATTCTGCCAGGAGCAGGAGCAGGAGCAGGAGCAGGCTCACTGCTCATCTCCCTTCCCCAACAGCCCAGCGCAATAAGCATTACACACTTCAATTGCACTAATGATGCGAGCGGGGTGCAGAGAATTGAAGCAGTGTGTGCAACACCACTTGTAGAGAGGCATGGAACTAGAGACCAAAGCCCTCATTGGAATGAGTGGAAGCCCACGGGCTCTCTTGTCGGCGTTAGCACCCTGGCATAAGGCTCATCCACTAACCTTTTCGTAGCTCAGCCCTCCCAGCTGTAAAATGGCCACACTCACAGTGCCACTGCGTGCGGTTGTGGAGAGGCGTCAATGGCACAAGGCATGTAAAGCACTCGGCATAGCGACAGGTGCACACGGCAAGAGCCGGGTGAAGGCAGCCATTGTGAGGAAGACTACGCTTGCTGAACAGCCTGTGTCCTGTGCCCGCTTTCCCTCCTGACCAAGACAAAAGTTCGGGAGGAGAACCAATGGCCTGGGAAGGCCAACCTGAGAGCTCAAGGAAGTAGGGTTCAGTCTGAGTAGAAACCAGAAAGATGCTCTCAGGAACAGGGAGAGATCCCCCCATCTGCCTACCCCAGAAACCAGCCAGCCCCACTGTGTTCATCCTGTGCTGTTTACCCAAGCACCTGGTGTGTTGACCTGTGGTAGGTGAACTGACAGCACAATGTGTGGCCTTGGGCCCAGGGCAGCACCTCAGAGGACATTTGGGAGCAGGCCAGCCCATCTCCTGGAGGAACGAGCCTGAAAACAGCAGTCCAGCCTTTGCTTCACATTCCCCAGAGAAGGAGACTCCGACGTCGCCCATGGCGACAGGACGTTGCTTTCTGGGTCACAGCTCTAGCTGCTGGGAACGTCTTGCATCCGGTTCTGTGTTTTCCTGCTGTCATCGAGACGCATTTCCTCCTTTTATCCCTGACGAACCACAGCCGGTTTCTGTCCTCTGACTTGGATACACATTTACTGGGGAAGCATTGAATGCTCAGTCTTCACTTCCTCAGGAAACACCACCCTTAGCCCTCTGAACATCTACTTTCTAGGCCTTCAGTTGCGGTGTTGGGGTGGGTCGGGAGGGGGGTGTCTCTCGGGACCCCTCTCAAGTGAACTTCCCCGGCTTTTTAAAATCCAGGCACCCGCGTGCAGATGTTGCCGCTGAACACCATGGGGCAAGTGAAGTTTGTTCTTCAATATCCCAAGGTACGGCCCACAACCGACAAGCTCCCAGTCGTTAAGTGGGCGACTTCATTGATTTACTCGGACTCTGGGGACTTTGGGGGGGAATTTGGGTCGGCCAGAAGATGACTGCTGACCAGCTAAGAGCCAGTTCCGCCTGCCGGACGGAGATGCCTGCTTGTTCTTGCAGCGGATGGTTGCGATCCTAGCAATGGCCAGCTTCCAACACAAAGGCAATGGAAAGGAAATAGGTTCAGTTGCTGAGAGAGAATGAAGAGGAAAACAATGTCTCAGAGATACAATCCCTCTCCTCCAGGACCTGACATTTTGTTAGGTCCCTGACTCAAAACATCTGCCGTTGCCCATGCTACAGGGAAAACAGCCACACGGGAAGGGACTGCAGGAGTTCAAAAGGGCAGAGAGGAAGCACAGAGCACAGGGCCAGCCAGGCGCTGTAACCTGCAGCCAGCCGGCTCTGGGAAGGGCCTGTCTCCTGATAGTTCACCTGGCGGTTTATGGCTGCATCTGGCTTTGCTGGAGTGAGTGAGTGCACTGTGAACACGTGACTGCGGTTGGCCAAACGGCAATGGAACCGCTCGCACCCGCACCTTCCCAAACCCTGAAATAAATCACTGTTCCGATCTTCTTGGCGATTGCAAAGCCAAACAGACCATCTGTCCAACACACACATCTCCTGGCTCGCAACGTGCCCTCCTACTAGACAAGCACCTGAGAGAATAGTTAGTGCTGCTGGAGAGGCCGTCTCTGTATAGGTCATACTTAAAACATGAGTCAGCCCCTCTGCTGGCCTCCCAAGGTCAGTCTCTCTCCGCTAAGATCCTCGAATTAGCAACCAGTTACGGGAAACAATGACTTTGGACAAGCCCAGGAGGGTGTTCTCAGGGTTTACCACAGACCTAGATGTAGACATTTGAGATTTCAGGCTTGGCTCTTGCAAGAGTCTATCTGTAGCTGTTTTTCTGTTTTGCTTGTTTGTTTTGGTACTGAGGGTTTTCAGGAAGGTTTCCCCCCCTCATTACCAATCCATATCTGGCTGGGGAGCCTAACCCATCTTGACTTTCATTAAAGGATAATAACTTCTCTCTCTACCGATGTCTTTTCTCCAAAGCCAGGGACGCTTTCCTACCTGCTTCAAGAAGGATCTCTAGTCTTGTCTCCAGTCGAAAGGATTCCTTAAATAATGGCTTCCTTTTCGCCAAGTTGTTCCCAGTCTTTGCCAACCATGGTCCCCAGCCCTAAAAGTTCCTGTCTTTGTAGTGGCTAGGCCCCACTCGAGGCACAGCAATCTCTTTCTGAAGGCAATTCAGATGAAAGCTAAGTCAGTGGCTGGGCTTCCTGCCGCCACCAGCCCCACCTACCAGGAAGCTCTTCTCAGCTCAGGCAGTTGCTTTTTAACTTAGTCACTGCTAGCTCACTGTCAAAAATCAGGACCATCACAAGCAAGTGCACTCATCACTTAACTTCCCTTGATTTCCCTGCAATCATCTTCCCATCCATATCCACCCACACTTAATCTTCTCTTGTACGTGACCCACAATGCATCACCATCCTGGATGCTGCTTTAATGGACCATACTTGGTGGCTCAACTTGCATCGAAATAAGGGGAACGAGGAGCCCATCAGCTTGCCACTTACATCTGATGGAAGAATCACCGCTCATGAAATTTTCAGATCTCAGAACATTAGGGTCTTGACATGCTCCTGCTTGAGCTTGTTTGTGAACTTAGAGACAGAGTTCAGCTCGCTCAGTCCCGTAAGCACGTGACGACTGGGCAGCCAAAGCGCGGTCCTCTCATCATGGTGCAGGTGGGCTTCCCTGGCTTTCTCTGTAGCTCTTCCTTCCCGGGGTTTCAAGTCATTGAAGAGAAAAAATAATCTAAGCAGACGTCACACAGCCAGCCAATGAATAAGGCTGTGTCCGTTTAGGAAGACCACCCGACAGAGGATTCTGAAGCTGACCACACCTGTGTCCTTCTTGTCTTATTCCAGATCACAGCAACCGTCGTTAGAGGATAATCGTGATAGTAAAATGATTATGATTACTGCCATTACTTAGGACTTATTTAGGGTGTTTTTAAAAAATACTCCTTTACTTGCTTATTGGATTATAGCTACTCGCTGGCTGTGGGAACACAAAACACAATGATACAAACACCACCAACTGAACACACCGCCTGTGGCATCGTAGAGACAAGGCATCCCTCTAACGACTTGCTGCTTGGTTTGCACCCGACCCCTGAGGGGCAGCCTCCCCTGCGTAGATGTCTGAGGTGCTAGAGCAGCACCTTCCCGTACAACGTTCTGGGAGTACAGGAAGGTTTCAGCACTGTGCTGCCCAGAGCCATGTGGCTCATGGGCCCTGCAGGCATGGCTAGTGCCGTGGGAGAGCAGCATTCTAGTTAACTGACATTTAAGCAGCCACGTGCCTTGAAGTAGTGGCTGCTGCATGATGGCGCGGTGAAGCACTAGGCACGGGACCTCACCGCCTCCCCTCTTGGAGCTCTGGCATCACTTCTTAAAGACCTGGGTCTGGTCTTCCCTCAGCAATCAGTGTCTGGATACACGATGCAGACTTCTGCTGAGGGCTGTGAAACCCAGGGGCCACTTGCTGTGCCACTGGAGCTATGGAGGAGAAGGCAGAGGCTTCTCAGAGAACATGGGCCGGGCTCCTCTGCCACCACCAGGGGCCACTGATTTTGGAAATGGGTCCCCAGGGGCCAGTGCGAATGGACTGTAGGCAGCTAAGTCACAAAGAGCTGAAAAAAAGAAAAGGAAAATTCTAAGTGGCCTGACAAAACGCTCTTGAAAACAAACAGTGGACTAAAACCAGTGGGTGTCCTGTCAGCCTTGAGCAACCAGGACCACCAGCCAAAAGAACAGAACTAATTGCTTAACTTAAAAGGAAAAGTTGAAGAAGGAAAAAAAAAAGGCAAAACAACCGAATCTGAAACTATCTAAGGAATGTCAGCCCTCTCCACACTCTCCTCATCCAGTAGACGGCGCCAGGCATCTCAACATGGCTCCTGGCTTTCTGCTGGACTCCCCTGCCTGCCCTGCACTGGGTGCCTGCACCTCCCGTCTTCAATTGAATTACGTGTGTTTGCCTATCTAATAAGGGGATAAAACACAGGGCACACTTCTCTCAAAGGAGGAGAACAGTTCCCTTTCTGTGGACGAGCCAAGGGTGGGTGCCTTTCGGGCTGGCAGGTTTGACTTGGAAGGAGTGTCCACTTTGAACCATTCGCACTTGCCCTGCCCCTAACCAAGCACAGCTGTTTCCTTTCTCGCGGCTGCTCGCTCAGAGCCCCGGGGTTTTATTTGAAGAAGAAGGAGAAAGGACCACCCCGAATAGAAAGGGCTTCCTATCTTCTGCTTGAGGCCAACATCAAGTTTTGTACAGAGAAGGGAAAGTGAGGAGAGAAAGGCGTTTTAAAAACCAGGGGGAGATGGAGGGAAGCGGTGGAGTGGGGACAAGATTGTGATTTTGTTGTGTGGAGGCGCGGAACAAGTACCGCCTCCCCAAACTGCGGGGACTCCTCCTGCAAGAGGAAGAGCCTTATTTTCTTTCTTGGTATCTTAAGAGTGGAACACCGTCAGAGTTAGCAGTTCCTTATGACCCTAGTTTGCTTTCTGTCCACCCCCAAGACTAGAATCCTGCCCACTTGGGGAGCTTGCTCTGAAAAACACTTCCAAACCGCAGTGTGCAATGAATCAAGTGGAGTGAGGACAGAGACTAGAATTCCCGACCAGTAGCGAGGGTCGGGGCGAGAGCATCCAGGTGAGGGTGGGACTGGGCAGGGAGGAGGCGGAGGGGAATGGGCAAGGGACAGAGGAGGCAAAGGCCAGGGTCAAGCGGAGAGTAACTTAAGCTCTCTCAGAACTGTCACTTGCTAATTGGTGGCCTACAGGCTAGGGCCGGGGCTGGCCTCAGACCTTCTTAAAGACAATCTGCTCAAGGGATAAGTGCCTGGGAGGAAACTAGAAGGATGAGAAAGAAGCTGAAGGGGGCTGTGCAGAAGAGCAATAACACCCACTTCCTTTATCCAAAAGCACTTCTGCCAAGCTGTCCCCTTGTCCAATTTCCCCAGAGACAGGCACGTATCACACCCATGTAAACACCACAAGCACACAGGTTCACACACACATAACACATGCTTGTACATCTTTACAAGCACATCTATGCAGACACGCAAAACACACAAACCAGACCACAAACACCTTTCAGCAGAAACACACACGCACCAAC
This sequence comes from Echinops telfairi, assembly GCF_000313985.2. Lineage (NCBI taxonomy): Eukaryota > Metazoa > Chordata > Mammalia > Afrosoricida > Tenrecidae > Echinops > Echinops telfairi. The sequence continues at coordinate 31,878,558 of NW_022103899.1, read as the reverse complement.
GTGTACAAAGGGGAGATACACACACACACACACTCTCTCACACGTACCCCGCAAGTCTTTACGCTTGGTTAAAAGGTGGGGGGTTGGGAAAGACAACCAATTAATTGGACCAAGTCTCACAGGAGAGGAAATGAAATGAAAAATCCAGGCTGGTTTATAAAAATAAGTATTCGCCCCCTCCCCCCAATGTGCAGGAGGCTCATTATATTAATTAAACCCAATTGCAGTGAATGAGTAGGGGGAGGGGGAGGAAGGCTGGGACGAGGGTAAGTGCTCGCTCCTGCTGCCGGGGGCCGTGGTGATCGCCGATATTAATCTCTCTGAGCACTCAAATGTTGAAGAGATAAACACTTGAAATATGGAAATGTTTTTTTCTCCAGAGCAGATGCTGTGACCCTCGGGGACAGCAAGTGCCGGAGTGTGTCAGGAAGCTGGCCTGAGGTGCTCTCTTAGCGCCTGCCCTCCGGTTGCCCCCTGGCCAGGGGACATGGCCCTCGCTGGGGTGGGAGGCAGCTCTCCAGAGCCCCACAGGGAGTGGGGGAGCTTTCTCTTCCTTCCCACTGTCCTCTTCTCACCCTTTCCCCTTGAATCCCGTTTCTAGACTTAACTCCTGTCTTTTCAAATACTCCTGGGGTCCCCTGGCCCAGGCTGGAGTCCAGGAAAAGCCGAGTCAGGCTAGTCAGTGGTGCATGGGAACGGACTTGTACCGGCTTGCAAGGACTAGGCAGTTGGTTTTCTGGCATGTTGCAAGGACTAGGCAGTTGGTTTTCTGGCATGTCGCAAGCCGGTGGTTGAGTACGGTTATTAAAGATTAGAGTATCTAAACTTACAAATCATGTTTGTAACAAAAACCGCAAGTAACAAATACTCAAGACGCAAGTTTCTAATTACTTGAGGACCGTGTGTTCATGCCTCAGCTCCTGAGCTTGCGTCTCTCGTACCCCTGAGGTTGTGTCTATCGGAGCTCTATGGTGGAAAAAACGAGAAGACCACATCATTGCTCTTCTCTAGCCTACCTCGAATGCCCTCAGGTGGGCTGTTCAGTCAGCCAGGGTAGGAGTCGCTGGGTGGTGTCAATGGCTATTTTGCTTGACTGCTAACGAAAGGCTGAAAGTTCAAGTCTACCCACAGCCTAGTGATCTACTTCTCCCAAATTAGCCTTTGATAACCCTATGGAGCACAGATCTACTCTGACGCATACCAGGCAACCCTGAGCCTGACTGGACTCCCCCTACACTAGTTTAGAGTATGTACACCACTGACAGTGGCAGACATTACAAAGCAGTTTCCACTCCTCTCCTGGAGGAGAGAGCAGACAGTTCTTGTTTATACTGGTGAGAAGGGCTAAAGGTAATTCCCCTCCATCAATAGGGTCAACAGAGGCTTCTGAAACCTGGATCTCGGAAACAGAAAAGGTGTGTTTACTATTTCGAGGACGTGCAGGAGCATTTTACTGACAGCCGTTCCTGGCAGCAACGGTAGACACCTCCGCGGTGGGGTGGGGGCGGGGCAACTTCTTAGTCCCTTGACTTGGTTTTCTACATGAGCTGTGATACTCTGGATGCAGCGTCAGCCCAATGAGTCGAGGCCAACGATTTTCCAGGCAGTCATGTAAAGAACAAGCCCATTTGGGGGTTGACAAGTGGCTCTGGGATCCGGGCAGCCAAAGCGGGCTGCGGCAACGAGGTGACATGGACTTGTCTCTGCTCCTGGACTGTCCCAACCTGTCCTTCCTTTCCTCTTGGCCTCCCCCTGGCTCCCGGGTTCTGCTGTAATCACAGGACAGCGATAGGAACCACCAATTCACTATACTGCGGGGTGACGTCCTGAGCAAGACCACGGTGGTTTGTGGGCAAAGAGCAGAGAATTGCTGTGGTTGAGAAGTTATGAAGCTTTTAAGGGAATCTGGGGCTGAAAAACATGGGGCATGCCGGCCTTAACTCATTCCTCTCTCAGCGCACAGCCGGCTTACCTGGAAATGTCTGGTCATTTGGGCTGGTGCTGCTCGTCCAGGTGCTCCTGAGCCACTTGGCATGGTCGTATATCCAACCGCAGGTCTCCTCAAGGAAATCGAAGTTGCAGTTGAATCCTGAAGGGAGCTGCAAATCTTTGTCTGCAAGAGGAAAAAATTATATAGCACCCAAAAGGCAGGCAAATGAAATGGGTCTGGAGACCAGTCACAGTGGTGCTACGGACGTGGCTGGCAAGGCTTAAGTGGCGAGCAGAGCATGGAGTGGCCCCCTCTGCTCATTCATTTGATTCCTCTTGGCGATGGCTCGATTTCGGGTCAGCCTTTGGTCTCATCCTTCCCAGGCACGAAAGCCAAATCTGCCAGCCGGTCCCATACTAAGCAATTATAAATGAGGCCACCAAATGGCTTCAGGCTCTAATCAGCCTCTTCTGTCCACCTGGAGAGCAGGCAAATGTAAAAATCGCCATTCCCTCAATGCCGGTGAGGGATGTCTCCCCAGCGTCCCAGTGGACGCCTGGTTCCCAATAGACCTTTTATCTCATCTCCTGCCAACATGCTCTCAGAAGTGATGGGTCACCCACTAGCATCCAGAGAAGCTTCAAGGCCAGACACAAGGCAGGCTTGTTCGCTGCTTATCCTTCACCCCATCCTGATACGGCTCATTTCCAAGGATGGGGACAGAGTGGCACCCAGACCCCACCTTCACCGCTATTTTGACACAGTCAATTTCGATACAGAGCGAAGGCCCTATAGGACAGGGTAGGGCTGCCACTGTGGGTCTCCGAAACAGTGACTCTTCACGGAGATAGAAAGCCCTGTCTTTCTCCCTCGGAGTTTTGAACCGCTGACCTTGTGGTGTAGCAGCTCAACATGCAATCCACTATGCCAAGTAGCCGGCCGCCTGGTCCATCCTGACCAGAATGGAAAGCATTTCAGAACACACTGAAGGCCAGTAGAGCGTGCTCTCCCCACGGAAGCCTTGAAGAAGTAAGTGACCGCATCCCGGCCGGGGCCTCTGAAGGATGCAGATGGTTTCTTACTATGAGCTGAGCATGGGTGGTTCAAGCTCATTCGGAGGAGCCTCGGCAGACAAGCCTGGCAAGCTACTTCCAAGAGGTCAGTGCAGCAGCCCAACTGGGACACACAGCGGTCACCATGAGTCAGAATCGACTTGCTGGCAGCTAACAACCATGAGGACAACTAACAGCCAGGGCAACGACCCAATGGCTTCTCCTCTCAGCCCTGGGCTTGCACCTGCCTAAGTCAGAAAACTGACTTTCTCTTGAGATTCCTTCTGTACAGCTCTCATGGTCCGGTGGGAGCTGCTGCCAACTACGTGATTACGGGAAGCAGGCGCTGGGGGTCAGGCTGGGGGTGGGATTCCCAGAAAGCAAGAAAATGGCAACCCAAGTCTGGATGCTTGCCTGGAAACGCGGGGAGGCAGCCGGGAAGTGCTAGCTGATGCCGGCAGCAGGGAGGAAGCCCAGCCTTGAGCATTCTCACTTCCCTTCCCAAGGTTCCCAGGGAGGAATTTCTGAGGGGAAGGCGACTGGAACAGCAGACTGGCAGCAACAAACTGCTCACCAGCATGGAGAGAAGGCTCGCCTCTGAGGGCACAGGGGCAGCCCGCCATCATGCCCTATTCCCGCCCCCCCCAACAGAAAACAAGGCACATCTGTCCACCCTTGGCCAAAGTCAGCTTTGGTGGAGAAAAGGCACATGGGATCTATTACGGAAGCCTCAACCTGTGGCTTGGGAACAGCCAACCCTTCCCTCACTATCCCTCCCACTTTCTATTTTTCTGCCCAGAAATACAGAGTAATTCAATAGGCCATAATTCTGTCCCCGTGTTTACATGCACACGCCATCACAGAACCCGGATTCCACAGGAAGATGGCTTGCAAAGGAGAGGAGGGAGGAGCTGCCAGAGAAACCTCAAAGGAAAGAAACCACTACAAACGGGACAATTCTATTAAAAACAAACTTCTGAAATCCTGCAGCAGAACGCTTTAATTTTCCCTTGGGTTGTCATTTAGATAGGAGCCCACACCCCTAACTCCAAACAAGCTAACGCCGCTAATCCAATACCATATAGTAACTCCTCTCGACTTCCATTTTTGGCTCTCAAAGGATCTAAAACATGCCTTGGAAGATTCTCCAAGGTCTCCTTCTCTTCATAAAACATAAACAAGTTCATTAAAATGTCAGAATTCTGCATTCAACTAACCCTGACCAAGAGCATCCCCGCACCCACCCACCCACCCGCCCACACAACACACAAAAAGCACATTCCCCAAAGCATATGCATTTGATTATCATTTTTCAGTCACACAACTCCAGCATTTATTTTTGGCTTCCCTCCCGTTCTCTGCAGTCGCGTGGTGGAGACGGCCACTACGTCAGCTCAGGGCTTTGTCCGTCAAGTGGCTGAGCCCAGCAGGGGTGATGGGTGTCTCCATCCACCTACCGAGAGGGTGCCACCTTTTTCTGTCCCCATCACCTCCCCGCTCTCAGCGCCAAGGTGCCCTCACGTTCTTTAATGAACAATTCATCATCAGTGATTTACTGTACACTGAGGCTGTCAAGCTCCCCATTGCAGCCAAAAAGGCCAGGCGTCCCCAAATTTGTGGACTGTGAGGAATATCCTTCTACTTGGTGACCTTAGCCGTCTGATTTAAAGCATAAGTGACCGAGTTGTGGGCCCTGCCAATGCCAAGGAGCTGAAACGACAGTGCCAGGGATTTCCGGTGGGAAGAGAAAGGCCGGAAAGCGAGGAGCCCCTCATGGTGAAGGCAAGGGAGGGTGCTGTTTCACATTTCGGCCTGCTCCCCTGACCTGCACTTGCACCATCTCCCAGAGCCATTAATGGCCACACTTCCTTACACCTGGGGGGGTGGCAGACGCAGGGAAAAGCGCTGGAGTAATGGTTCCCTGCTGAGTCAACCCTCCTCTCCGGCCCCGTGGACGAAGTCACCCAGGGGATCCCAGATTGTCACTGGGCTGTCACTGCACCCAGCTTAGCAGGAAAAACTCTCATGAGTGTGGATTCCAGGGAAGGAGGGCATTCAAACGTCTCTGCTCAAGAGCACACTGTGGATGGGTCCTGCTCTCAGCTGATGACCAGGGAGCTCACGTCTGAAGGGCTGCCCTGCTTTTCACAGCATCTGATGACGATCACGTGGGCTGTGTTCCAGGGGAAGGATGCTCCCCTTCCGTGTGGGAGACCTGGGCTCTATTTCCGGCCAATAGGAGGCCTGTGTTGCTGTGGGTGGAGTCCACCAGGTTTCAGTGGAGTTTCCAGACTAAGGCGGACTTGGAAGAATGACCTGGTTGGTGATCTGCTTTAGAAAAATCAGGCCCTGGAAACCGTATGGATGCCAACGGCTCCTGGGGACGAGGCAGACCTGAGTAGGGCTTCGTTCTGTTGGGCACGGGGCTGCCGTGATGACGTGGAGGCCGGCCCGACCTCTACATCAGCAACGACAAATAGTTCCCGGGAGACCGAAAGGTTGGGGTTTCAAGCTCACCCGGAGGCACCTCGGAAAGCAAGGCCTGGCGACCTGCTCCCAAAACCCTTGCTGTTGGCAACGCTCTCCTCTGACACACGCAAGGTCACCATGGCTCAAAGCCATCACAGTGGGCACTGGAAATATCCACAACCCCCAAGTACCCGCACCTCCCTCGCCCCTTCTCTGCAGCCCCCTGACCCTCTGGCCAGACCGGAGGCTGGCCTCCCTCCATTTGGGTTGGCCGGCACCCATGCCCTTTCGGCTGTAAGGAAACCTTTGGCCCATCCTTACCATCCTCAAAGCTGCAGTTGTCCCCACATTCCGTGGCCTCTTCGTCGATGGGATACGGGGTGGTGGTCTCTTCGCTCTTCACGGTGGGTCCCAGCGTCTCTACGGTGGGCCTTGAGTCTATAAACGTGAGGAAGAGAGAGCTGAGTGCTGCAGCTGCCCCCAAGTACGTTTCCTCTCTACACTTGCACGGAGGAGAAAAAGAAGAGGAGGAGGAGAACCGGAAAACAAAACCCTGCAACCATCGTGGGAGTGAGCCCGAGCTGCGGAGACAGCCAACACACTGCCCCAGCTGGCCAAGGCCCGCACTGAGCCGCCGACTCAGCCCCAGGTGTGGGCCATGCTGACCCGCTGCACAGCTCCGAGTATTTGGCTTAAGACCCAAGAGCAGGTGATGGAAAGTGAAATGCCAGTGCTTCAGGAAGTGAGCTTCAGGTGCGGGGGGAAGAGGCATCTGTGGATGGATCCTTGAGTGGTACGAGGTTGCCTTGCCGGCTCACCCTGCTTCCACAGGCTGGCGCCTCAAGTCAGACAGGAGACCGGGTGGTCCTGTCGGTGGTTCAAACCCACCAGCCACGCAACAACCTCGGAGACCAGGGTGACTATGAATCAGAACTAACTTGGTGGCAGTGGGTTTGGTGTTTGGGTTTGGAATCAGACAGACTTTTTCTGAACCAAAGCCCACCCCTACAAACTCTTCCAAGCTTTGGGGCTCGCCTACTGTAAGACATGCACCGTTGCCGAGGCCCATAAGCAAAGCGGGACCCCTTAGGAGCCACCATAACCGCAGAGTTGCTTGTGTGTGTGCAGAACTGTATGGAAGTGCCTCTCAACTTACAGAGGCTCAGGCATGGCTTCATTCAACGGATCTGGGGCTGGGTTTATGGGCCAGGGTGCGGCAGGTGCAAGCCCATCCTGCACCCCAACTGCTCACTTGGAGGGAAGTGGTCTAGGGGCTGGGAGGAGAGGGGGGGATGGATGAAGATGGCAGTGGAGCGGAGTGCACACACTTGGCTTAAATTAGACGACCACTCTAAACGGCTCCAGTAGACTGAGGCCCTGAGTGGATATGGCTTACTGGGGCCAGAGCTTTGGTATTAAAACCCCCCACACATTTTACAAAAGTCCTTTGGGCCTCTGCTCAAGCCCTCCCTCAATGCAAGAACACTTTGTTTTAACAGGCTGGCATTCTGTGATGCTGCACAATCACTAAAGACAAAATGAGTGCACAAGCAAATGTGGTGAAGAAAGCTGACGGTGCCCGGCTATCAAAAGATGTAGCATCTGGGTACTTAAAGGCTTGAAGATAAACATGTGCCCATCTAGCAGAGAAGCAATAAGCCTACACAGAAGAAGCACATCAACCTGTGCGATCATGAAATATAGATGGGATCAGCTAACAGGCATCAGCAGACCAACCAACCAACAAAAAACCATATTGTTGAGGATGAGGGGGCTGGGATCAGAGACCCAAAACCCATCTGTAGACAATGGGACATCCCCTCACAGAATAGTCGCAAGGAAGGTATGAGTCAACCAGGGTGAAGTATGGCACCAATAAAACACACGCTATTCCTCTGGTTCCTTGAGGCTTCCTCACCCCCCACTATCATGACTCCAATCTTGCCTTTCACTGTGGGCTAGGCCGGAGCATGTGCACAGGTACAGATAAGAGCACAGGACATATGGAGTGCAGGTCAGATAAACTCCTTAGCAACAGAAATGGGAGTATCAATACCAGGAGGGTAGAGGGAAGGTGGGGAGACCAGGGAGGAAGAAACTATAGGGGAAGAGAAACAGCAGTCAGTGTAAGATATGAAAATAATAATAATTTATAATTTATCAAGGGGTCATGAGGGTGGGAGGGCGGGGAGGGAGAGTAAAAAGAGGAGCTGATACCAAGGGCTCAAATAGAATGTAAATGTTTAGAAAATAGTAATGAGAACATATGCACACATATGCACAAATACAATTGATGTATGGATTGTTATAAGACAGCGGTTCTCAACCTTCCTAATGCCATGACCCTTTAATACAGTTCATGTTGTGGAGACTCCCCCCACCATAAAATTATTTTCGTTGCTACTTCATAACTATAATTTTGCTACTGTTATGAATCGGGTGACCCCTGTGAAAGGGTCGTTTGACCCCCAAAGGGGTCGGACCCACAGGTTGAGAACTGCTGTTATAAGAGCTGTAAGAGCCCCCAAGAAAATTATGTGAATAATAATAATTAAAAAACAGTCAGAAGTCCCTGGATAAGATCTCCAGACCTGTAAAAGGTGGCAACCTATTCAAATGTGTAAATCCAGTCAGAGGGGTGGGGCTGGGCCTGCAGGCAGTTGGTTCTGGCCTGGGTCTCCTGTGAGTCACTCACTCATTCATTGACTGGCTTACTTGCTCACCCCATTCATTCATGCAGCTACCAAGAGGGCCTGCCTGCCTGCCAAGAGTCAGGGGTGATAGTGATGGGTGGTTAAGCCCCTGGGTGGTGGGTGGTGGGTGGTGTCTTCCTCTCAAAGCTGGTTTCCAGAGAAGGCGGGGCATGGCTCCTCATCTCTCTACAAGCTCCCCAGCGCTCCCTTCTGTGATTAGGCTCTGTTGTCAGGCACCCTTCGGGATACCATTTAATACAGCCAGGAGCTAGAGGAAATAGCTCAATATGCTGAATAGCTTTTTCACGGTCGACTTCCCACCTTTCTGCTATTAAATATTACGCACATCACCCTTCAAATTCCCCCTCCCCCCCTTTTCCAGGTCTGCCTCTTGCCCACAGTCAAGAACAAACTAACCTCGAAGCGTCCTCATTTCTAAGTTCAAATTTGTCACGGTGTCACAGAGTCTCAAACTCAATTGTACAGACAACCGAGGGTGGACAGCAAGGCAAGGAATAATCATTTGAGACACAAGCATGCCAACTACACAGGCGAGGCAACCCTGTCACGTTATTTAGCGGCAGCAACTCAGCCTGGCCCACTCTGCTCCCTGCGATTGTTTCTAAAGTCGGAATGAGGAAATGCACCATGGAGGAGTCACAGAAGCTGCTGGCCATTTGAAATGTTGAAAGGAAGGCAGACAGAAACCACCTGGCCGGGAGAAGTTTCTGTCCCTGCCAGGGCGTCAAGTAGGTGAGCCGGCTGGTGGAGGGCTTGTGGAATCCTGGGCCAGTGTGGTGGGGAGGGGAGGGGCGAGTAAAGGAAGGGGAGGGGGCGCCAGGCAGCCACCGTGTTCACCATGTCTGGACCGGGTGAGCATGGCCAACTGCCCATCCCAGCGAGGCTCTCAGCAATTGAAACCAGCTGGCAGAGACTTCAAAGGGAAAGTGGCTGGGCAAAGCCGAACGCACCGCCTCAGCTCTGATCTTCCCGGGATCGGCCAGGCTGGGCTTTGAAATGAGAAACCTGCTGCTGACCATTAGCGGAGTTGGGGCAAGGCAGTAAGGGGAAGAGGCCATTCGTCACTGTCCAACTGTCCCCAGAAGCAGGCCAGGCTGCGGGAGGCCTGGCGCAGAGAGGCAGAGATGAGGGGGTGGAGGTGGGTGCAGGGTGAGGACTTGGCTTGGCCTGACTGACCCAGGGCAAGGAGTGTCCTCTCCCCTGGCCTCAGTTTTCCCATCTGTAAAAGAGAAGTTAGCCTCAATCTGTGTGTGTGTATGCATTTTCCAAACTGTCTCACAAAGCTATTAATTAGTAGGTTGTGAAATCAGCCTAAACAGAGATGACAATATTTTGGTGTACACCCTATATGGTAGGAAGAAGCATTAGTGTGGGGACTTGTTGCTTCATTAGATTGTCACGTCATACATTTGCTACATGTTAGAGAGCAGCCCAAGTATTTCCTATCCATTATTTTATGTGATCTTTATCACAACAACCAACTCCTGTGCTGGCTGGCTCACTCACCCAGCAGTGTCATGGACAACAACAGTCTGTGGTTATTAGTTGCTGACAATTCCAGCATCTTTTTCCTCGTTCTTCAGTTAGGAAAACCACGCTGCTGAGATTCTAAGTCATCTGTCTGAGGGTGTGCAGTCAGTGACTGGCAGAGGCAGGCCTCGAACCGGGCACTCTGTCTCCAGTGGCCAGCACTTAGCTCTATCTCAGACAGGGTTGGTGGTAGAATTCTCTCCTTCCATGCAGGAGACCCCGGTTTGATTCCTGGCCAATGCACCTCAAGGGCAGCCTCCACCTGTCTGCGGTGCAGGCACAGGTGTTGCTATGCTGTGGTCAGGTTTCAGCGGAGCTTCCACACCAGGTGGAGCTGAGAAGAAAGGCCTGGCAAGAAGCCAACCAGGGAAAGCCCTGCGGGTCGGGTCACCGCGTCTGATCCTGTTGGGACTGACAACATGTGCACAAGGGTGTCTGGGTGTGCCTCTGTAAGTAAAGTGGGCCGTGACATCAGTGGATTTTTAGTTACGGGTTATGGTCGAGAACACTTGGAAGCCACTGGCCTGAAAGTTCTTGGGGGCTCAGTACCCTGACTTTTGGCAGCACCCCGACTCAGAGAAGCTCGAAAGGATACCAGCTTGAGGTCCTGTCGGAGGGGTGGTTGTCAGTACCGTGAGGGAACAGGTGGCCTCCCCGCCGCCTCGTGGGGCGCACAGGGTCTTCCTGTCTCGGTCGGGCCAGCCTTCACACCCAGGGTGAGAGAATCTCACTGGGGCCGAGTCCCAGCCTGCAGCCCTTGGTGGGGCTGCTCAAACAGGCTGCACTTTTACTTTCCTCTCGGCAGTAAAAGCCCTTCTCTGACATGCCCTCAATGAGCCTTCAGGATGTCCTGGTGGGTGGGCGGGTGGCGGGGAGGCCACCGACAGGAAAATGGGCATACCTGGGGGCCCGGAGGAGAGGGCAGCACCACACGGCTGCCTGCTGCTCCTGCTGGCAGGGGCTCAGGGCCTGGGAAGGACAATGTCATGGAGGGAGTGGGCTCCGGGGACACCCTGCTACGGTGGTGGAGGCAGGGCCTGGATCAGGAGGGGCCGGGCATGCTCGGGTGCCTGGGCTCAGTGGGGAGAAGTCCTATTCCTGTCGGCTCCCCCGCCACTGGGTCCCTCCTGAGCAAACGAATGCCTTTTGCAGATGAGGCCTTGCAATGAAAATGAAGTCTCTTAGCCCCTGACAGACATCTGGAGACCAGACTCGGGCATAAACCGATTACTTTATTATCACGAGGGCTTTTCTTTTCTTTTTTTTAGCCTTCCACCCTTCCCTAAATCAACAGCCACAGCCCTCTAGCCTGAAGAGGCAGGGTCTAATTGAATTTGGGTGGGTGGTGTGTGGTTATGATTTGTTCTTGAGGGACCCAGCTTGGGGAGCAGCCACGATCCTTTCACCAAGACCAAGCACCTCCCTTCGGAAACCGCACTGGGGTGAGGGCCCCAGGTAGGAAAACACGGCCGGCGCCAGTGGGTTCCCACTCACCAGGGCTGGCTGCCCCCTCAACCCCCTGGCCCTCCTCCCAGGGCATCCTGGGAAGCCAGGAATCAAAAGATGGTGCGAGCGAGGAAAGGGGTTTTACCTGTCCAGTCACAGCCCAGCACCTCCAGCCGCATCCCGATGCCGGCCGGCGACCACCTCTCGGGGTACACACGCACGTACTGTGCCGGGACCGGGTCGAACCGCCGGATGTCGGGGGTGTCGTAGTGCATGTTCCCTTCAAACAGCTGCAGGGGAGACAGGCCGCTCAGCTCTTCTTATAGGAGACCCCCTCTCCTCCACATCTCTCCCCTCCTCCCCTCACCAGAAGGCTGGCTGTTGGCCCAGGGGACCCACCCAGGTGCTCCATTTTCAGACCCTGGTTTCTATGCCTGGGGAAGAATGGTGAAGGGGGCCCAGAGATGCGGAAAACTGGGAGTTGGCAGAAGCGGTAACTGCCACATCCTCGCTTTTAGCCCCGGGCAGGAACTAAGGACCGGGGAAACAACAGTTTCTGAATGAGTCTTGGACTGAACTTTGCAGGCGAGGAGTCTGACCATCCGAAGGGCTTCAGGATACAGAGGAAGAGTTCCTTCTTGGTCTGCTGCTGAGAAGTCTCCTGTGGGAAAGTGCAGCCCCCTGACAGTCCCCCGTTCACCAAGCACCCAGAAGGAGAATGACCGCCCCTCGTCTATGTGAATGACAACGTCCTTTGGTCACACACTCAGAGCCTACTAGAACTGCCCCATGTTAATTCCCGAGACTATCGCTAAGGGAATACCAAGTCTCGTCTTTCTCCTGAGGAGAAGCTGGTGGTTTTGAACTGCTGAGCTTGCAGTTAGCAGCCCAATGCGTAACAACTATTCCACCAGGCTTATGGGAGGTCACTGTCTGTCAAAAGAAACCTCGCCTAGAGCCCGGTGCGTCAGTGTGACCACAGTGGAGCTGGCCGAGTTGAAGCCAGGTGAGGGACGCAGACCCAGGGCACATCTTGGAGCCAAAGAGCTAATTGAACACAGGTTTGGAGGTGGCTGGGGGCTTCCAGGAATGCTGGAGGGCCATCTCAGTTTGCAGGCGGCCTCAAAGCCATAATCACAGGGAGGGCAGGCTCTGACCCAAGTGGAGACCATCTCCTTTCCCAGGCCTCTAGAGTGAGGGTCAGCTCCCCCCGGGGAAGCCAGTGGCACAGCTTCTGCTGTGTCTGCAGAGGGCTCTGGTTACCAAGCCCCGAGCCTTTCCAAGCCGCAGGAATTGTGAGCAGTGAGTTGCCACCAGCCTCACAAACCTCCAGCCCAGCCCTCGCTACCGCCTTCAGAATGGAAACATTTGCTCAGCAAAGGTGACTGAACTCAGGCATGTGACATTTCCTTCATTTTGGCGGTGGGGGTGGACTGCTCGCCTTAGTCCAGGGCCACTTAGAAATGAGGACAGAGAGGCCTGGCCATCTGGAAGAGTGGCTAGGCGAGGGGCAGAGGCATGCTCTCCTCTCCCCCACTGGGGCTCCAGGGGCCTGTGGGGAGGCTGACTGTCAGCCCTGACAAGCAGGAGGGGGGCTGGTGCAGGCCTAACTTCTGACCCACAGTTTCTCCTGGCCTCTGTCTGCGAGCCGGGAAAGATCTGAGCGGTCATGAGTAGGAAAATAAAAGGCGAGCAGCAGCATCCAGGAAAACATAGTTATTTTTGGAAGTCAATCCCTCTGTTCTATCGTTGAGTCTCCAAAAACCACATCCCCTTTGGCTGCCTGGCCAACTCAGGGAAACTGTATCTCAAGAGAGGGCAGAAGGGTGCAGAACTTTATAAAGAGGCAGCGTCGAAGGGCAGCAAGGCCCTGGTGATGGACTCCCGGCTCTCCCTGGGGCAAACGGTGTGACCCCGAGCGAGAGAGCCAGCCTCAGTCTCACTGCCTCAAAAATAAGATCCACAGCACAAACTCACTGCCGTTGAATCCATGCAGACTCACAGCAATCCTGTAGGGCAGGGGAGACCTGCCCCTGAGTGTTTCAGAGACTGCCTCTCCTTACAGGAGTAGAACGCTTCGTCTTCCTCCCAAGGAGCAGTTAGTAGTTTTGAACCAGGAACCTGGCAGTTAGCAGCCCAGCACATATCCACTACTCTACCCGGGCTTGCCAGGATAATGGGGATGACAAGACCATCTGCCTGGGAGAGACAGAAAGAGAGTCTATAAAGGGCATTTAACACAATGCTGGCACCAAGTAATCGCTCAAGTGATACTTGTTGCTAGACTCTGATGGTTACATTGTCAAGGCTGGATGGGATGTCTCTAGGAGGGAAATCAGCGCCCTGACTCCCTCCACCCCACTGAACATCTCCTCCAGGACCGGCCCACCTTTGGCTGCAGGATCCTGGGGTCTTGGATGTATTCCCAGTCCTTGCCGTTTAGGCTGTAGGAGACTTTGAACTTGCGCACAAAGGCCCTGGCTTCCACGGCAGTGATGCTGTCCCCGCCGCGGGCTCCCTGGATGATGACGCCCTTCACCATCTTGGGGGCTCCCAGGTCCACCTGAAGCCACTCCTCCCCCGGCTGGGCCTGGGGGTTCCGCGGAAACCAGCCCGAGCGGCTGCTGACCAGGCGGGCGGCACTGGGGCTCCACAGGTACTCGCGGGTGGAGGAGGCGGAGATCTGGGAGTCGGGGATGAGGCCCGAGAGCATGCCCAGCATGTTGGAGCAGGGCGCGTCTGCGGAGAGGAGAAGAAGACACGAGAGGTCAGCGATGGCCCTGCTGATGTGGCGGTCACCCCAGGAGAGGCAGCTGCCAAAGAACCTGATTATCCAGCTCTGTACGTCTGTCCTGAACCCTGGGCGGGGCGTGCTACTGGGGTTAGGAGCACACACTTGTGGAGTGAGCCAGCCCGGGCACGTGTCCCGGTGCTGCCATTCAGGAGCTGTGCCACCTTGGGTGAATTATTTCATCACCCCATGCCTCAGTTTCCCTGGGTCTAACGTGGGGAGGACAGCAGCCCCCATCCCGTGGTATTGTAGCAAGGGTTCCAATAGCTACAAAATGAAAGCACACGCATCAGCGCCTGACACTTGCAGTAAACCGACTGTTAGCTACTCATATTCACAGCTCTCGACAGATGCCAAGGACTCCCCAGAGGGTGCGTTTGGCACACCCTGGTTGGTGACAGCAGGCCCCACTGACCTTCCCAGGGACACTGTTTGCAGAGCAGCTCAGCTGAGCATCGAACTGCTTATTGGATGGTCCATTAGCCCAGCGGGTCAAAGTTGTCCTGGGGACCACAGTGGTGCCTTTGACTGCTACTCTGCACTGCACAGGCCTCCCCGCAGGCTGCTCCCGTTACCCATGATGCTCTTCCCCTCACCACCAGACTCACCTTCTACTCAGCCCACGCTCAAAGGGACGTCTTCAACCTGTCCACCAACAGGGAAAGAGGTCTCCCCGGCCAATGTTCTCAGAGCTCCCTGGCCCTGTCCTTCAGACACACGTTGTCGTGTGTAATTACCCAGTGCCTGTATTTGTTTATCGTCTGTCTCGCCCACTACACTTGCCTGCAAGTTGCAGGACAGCAAGGACCCCCTCTGCTCTGCTGGCACACAGCTGGTCCCACTTAGTGTCTGTGGAGCGAAGGAGTGTGTGGGGGAGTGCATGAATCGATGGTGTTCGGGAGAGGCAGTAGAGAATAGTACTTGAGAACAGAGGTTCTCGATTCAAGCTGCCTAGATTCAAATCCTAGCTCTACCCTGACTGAGCAACTTCGCTTCCTGAAGCCTCAGCTTCTATATCTGTAAAGTGGGAGAGAATAGGAATGCCTATATCATCGATTCCTTATGAGGATTATAAGCATCAACCCCTCTTGCAGGCTCATACTGGGACCTGGTGCATAGCTAGGCTAACACTCCATAAATGCTAGCTGAGACTTATTCATCCAGATCGTTGCTAACGTTTACTGAATGCTAATGAACAAATGTGTCTTCTACACCGTACAGCGAGAATGCTCCTCAGAAGTAAGGATGGAGACTTGATGTTGCTTACTTGGGACGCATTATCAGGAGGGAACTGTTCTTAGAGAAGGCTGTCACGCTTGGTGAGGGGAAGTTCACCGGAAGAGGAAGACCCTCAAGTGAGGGCGTGACCACAGGGGTTACAAACACAGACTCAAACAAACCCCCCCTTGTGAGGATGGTGGTGGAGCAGCGGTGTTGTGTTGTTCTAGGCAGTAGAAAGAGCAAGCTGCGTAACATAGATCCTGCACACAAACAAGCATGCCTACTGAATGAAGGACAAGACAAACGTATAGGACACCCAAGCGCTTGGGCCAAGCCTTCTGGAAAGGTTGTATGGTGCAATCATGCTGCTTGCAGGTGGCTGAAAGAGTGAGCTAGTGAGTGAGCCTGGGGACCACCAGCTCCCTGACCTCAGCAGACCACCCCCTTCCCCCGGACCACCACCTCACCTGTGACCCGGCAGCCAAAGAGCTCCAGGCGCAGAGCGATGCCCGAGTGCCAGGTCTGGGGCCGGATCCTGACGAACCTGGTCAGCAGCGGCGTGTGGAGCTTGTTCAGAACCACCTCGGTGGCATCGTTGTTGGCTTGGAAGACCTGTGACAGGAGATGCGAGACCACCTTCCTGAAACCCCTGCGTGTAGCTTCGTCACCGGGCCAGTCTTCTCTGTCTGACAGGGGTGGGAAAGGTCTGCTGAACTCGATTTCCCTCAAGTTTAAAAATAATCAGTGGGTTTGTTATTTTGGGCACTTTGAGAAACATTGTGAAAAAAAATTAATTTCTCACGCTGCTCTATCATGAAAACAATAAATGCTTTTCACAAAAACTTTGGAGGGGAGAAAAATGTTGCCTCTGGGCTGGGAGCGCACAGAGGAAAGAGGCTGGGAATGAAAACACTTCAGAAGTCGAGAAAGAAGAGTAAACAGAGCGTCCTTTAAAAATAGAATGAGTGTTCATCTTTGGGGGTAGCAGGCCTTCCTCAGTAGTATGAATTTGACACTCGCATGTCAGACATACAGAACATTTGCAAGGTGTCTTATCATTGTACACTGCTTCACAACGGATTTTGCTAGTTACTCAAAGGCCTCCTCTGCTGTATGAGTGGGTGAGGGGCACCGCCTTCCCCCAGTGCCCCTGTGTCAATCAGCACTTTCACGGTTCACTCTGGTCTTTGTTGTAGGGTCAGGGCTATAGACAGTCCCTTGGAGTCCCGCTCTGGCTTCCTCTAGCTGCAGTCCCCGCCCTGTAATGAAATCCATCCCTGTCCCCATCTGACCAATGCGTCTCTTATGGGAGGAAAGGCTTTTCAAAGGAGCTTCTGATCCAACATGGCAGAAACAAGCCCTAGCTTACCAGATGGCTGAAATCAATAACCACCATATGGAACGTATGTTTTTGGTTGTTTTTTTTTTTAACATTGTCCATTAAGAAAACACACACCAGTAATTGGAGTAAGTATATGTGGGTGTCTCTTGGTTCTCTGGATAAGGATGAAGGGAAAACCACCAACCAACCAACCAACCATTCAACCATCGCTGCTAAGTTAGACCTGGCCTACCTGCAACAATCAAGTGACACTCGCTGCAACAAGCAGTGATTTCTCCTGGTAGAGGAAGTAAATGCTTCAGCTCAGGACCCCCAGACCATGCTTTGCTGGTGGAACACCCGCAGGGCCAGGACAAGAATGAGGAGGCCGGCATAGCGAAGCACACCGTGTGGAGGCAGTCATCTCTATAGCACCCTGCGAGGGTTGACTATCCCCATTTGATTATGAGAATCGCGAGGCTCTGAGGAGTTTGCCTGAATCCACGGCCCTTGCTGTGTCTGTAGGCTTTCAGCTTGTAAAGTTTCTCAGGCTGACCCTCACCCCTCTTTTTGCATGGGCAGTATTTTTATTGATGGCTCAGACTCATGGAGCTAGAGTAGTGGTCTGGTGCTTTCTCCCGGTGTAAATTTCTAATCCCACTTTAGAATGACCTTGGGCAATAGTAAAGAGTAACACAGATGCTTAGAGCCAACAAGAACATCGTCCTTTCTTCTCCATGAAGGGCAACTAGGAACTCTGCCATTTGGCAGCCTTGAACCCTCCCCCTTTCCCATTGCTAAGGTTAAGTGTTAGGGCCACTTCATAAGGGACCGCTGAGGTTACGAGACTGCATACCTTTGACTGTCAAGCGAGGATTGTGGCTTGCTCAAGACAACCGGAGGAGAGGACCGAAGAAACAGGTCTGCACTGGCCCCACCATTTGCAGGTTAAGCTCTCTGTCCCTGATGTGAACCATCGAATCTGGGAGCTTCCACCCAGTTGGCTGCTCCCTCCCCTCCCCCCTTCTGAAGTTCTTCTGCCCTGGGGGTCAGTTCCCTTCTCTGCTGCTCTGCTGGCCACCAGGAAGACACGGGAGGACCACTGAGCATCCTTTTCCCTCAGGTGCTATTCTGCTGCCTCCTGCACTGTGGCTGAGGATGAGAAGACAGGGCCCTCAGGACAGCTGTTGGGTCCCATGGATGAGTTCTGTGGGTGGTGCCCATGGGTAAGCGTCTACGTACTAGCTCAAAGGCTGGCAGAGGGAACCCACCCAGAGGCACCTCAGAAGACAGGCCTGGTCATCTGCTTCATTTTCTGGGCCACACCCCAGGGGGGTCGTTTCTTCTCTGTACACATGGGGTCCTCATGAGCGTGACCCACAGCAACAGCCGGGCAGTGTAAGGAAAGAGATGAAAAGTGACGGCTGGGAGATGGCCGGCGGGCACAGAGCTCAGCTCCCCCTGTGACTTCCCAACCACGGAGAAGGGTGCCCAGCTGAACGCCCTTCTGGTCCCCATCGTTCGGCTCCCTCGGGCTGCGAGGAGGCAAGGGAGGAGGAACTGTATCTGAGGACAAGAGAGAAATCCGTTCACCCAGAATTCAGCATAATTTCTTCTCCGTTGGCAGGGAAGTGACAAACGCGGCACATTGCTTTCGAAGGATGGGTGCTGTGAGCAGCAGGCCCCACCACCGGACTGCTCCTCAGGGGAAGGTGTTGGTGGCTGTGCGTGTGGCCTCCATCCTGAGAGGTGCAGAAGCTCCTTCATACGGGGCGGGAGGCGGACTTTGCCACATGAATACGTAATTGGACTTTTGAGAGGATCTGAACTTTTACCACAGCTGCTAACCCACAGCACAGACACCATGCGGATACCGTTTAGAAGCACAGCACGTTTTATGTGTTTTTAATATCCAGCTTCATCTTATCTGACCCCTTCCTTTCTCAGCCTTGGCAGACGCTGTCAATAAACCCTTTCTTCTCCACCCTCAGTAAGGAAACCACTGCGTCCTTGGACAGACTTGGAGAACGCTGGCTTTCGAGGGAGCGTGTCTGCGCGTGGGCATGTGGGTGTGCACGTGGTGTCCCCTAGGGCCACGGGTGAGCTTCCTGGATCTTGGCCAGCCAGCGGTGGCACTACTCCGGAAGGGAGACCCCCTCCAGGATTATCTACCTAGGCAACGACCTGGCCGCTCAAACCAACTGGGCTCTGCCATTCATTCCTCTGCACTCACCCTTCTCCCACACCCAGAATCAACTGACGGTGCTTTTCAGCAAGGCTTCCAATTATTCTTCACATCCCCCAGGCTACCTCCCCTTCCTTGTTTCTGCTGTGCTCTTGGCCTTGTGCTCATATCTGCCCTCTGCTCTGGGGACCCCTGGTGGGACAGCACCTCCCTCACGTTAGTCAACCTATCACACACCTCTCTCTTTCCCTGTGAGCGTGGTGGAGTGGGCCGAGGGGAGGCCCAATAACTCAAGAACATCACTGCACAAGGAGCCAGGGCACAGGCTCTGCTGCTAATGAGCTCGTAAGTGTGGGCAAGGATCTCTACCTCCCCTGGGGCCCCAATTTCCTCTCCTGCTAAATGAGGGGATTGTTGAGTTGATTTCTCGGTCCTTCCCAGATTCTAAGGCTTTCTTAGCTCACCGTTCAAACTGCCCCAAGAGCATCCACTTAGTAATCGGGGCATTTCGGGGACACGCTGTCCCTTATAGTCTAAGTGCTTTTAAAGACAAGTGCTGTGGATTTTTCTACACTTCAGACAGTGCCCAGGACACTCGGCAAGCATTCCACTCTTAAGGAGAATGCACCTGGTTGTTGAGTTGGTTCAATAACAATTCAAATTATTAATAGCAGAGAGTAATGAATCACAACGCCTTGGTCCTTACATGTTGTCTTTCGCCCAAAGATATCAAAGTGCAATTTATGAAAATCCATTTTTAATGAAATATTAAGCAGTTTCTATTTCTCCTGGCCCAATGGACTTACAAGGTCTCTATTTTTCTCTCTGCATCTCCCTATTTATAACTGGGAAATGCTATCATATATTATACATCTTTATGACTTTCTCAATGCTTCTGCGGTTTCAGAAACACCCTTCATATGTTTCCCTGAGATGGATTCTTGGCTTTCAGTCCAGTCTAGGCAGTGCAAGGTAAGGGGCTGTGTGTGTGGCAAGTGATGCCAGGAAACTCGTTTTATTCCCTCTTCCCTGCGGACCCACTGAATCACTAGAGGCTAATCAATAAGCCTTACATACCCTGGTTTTTCCTTCAGAAAATAATGTCAAGAGCAGCCTTATAGACAGATGCCAAGGTGTTCCTGCCCTCACCTGCCCTCTCTCTGCCGGCTCTGATGCCCTCGCGGCACCCAGGGTAGATGTTCAAGCGAAAGCTAAGCCACAAATAACTAATGGGTCTTCGGGCCACTGGGAGGCCTCAGGTTCTGAAAGCCATTAGGTCCCAAGTCCCATCTTGAAGCCAAAAAACTTTCAGGGGATAACTTTGTGGAGAGAGAGCCCCAGTGCTGAGCACACCCAGTGGGCTGTCAGTGTGTTTCACATCCAGATAGGCATCGACCAGCCATCATGATCACATTTTCACATCTGCTCTAAGAGCTGATGTCACAGTGGGCCCACCATCTTTTCATTTTAAAAGGAAAGTTCTAAAGTGGTTGTGGCCAAGGGGACCTCTGTATTGTTGTTTTTTAAGAGATGGGGGTGGTGTTGACTGCTGTAATTATTAAAGAAACACACACACACACACACACACACACACACACACACACACGCACGCGCGATACAAAAGAAGCTGTGTTGACCGCTAAGAGATCTGTTAGTGCACTTCTGATAAAGGGGGTTTAAAAACAATGCAGGCCACACAGTGGGTGGGTTGACCCATTTGGCACCTTGCTGAATTCTGAACATGATCCAACATTTTCCTATTGATTTTTGAACGCTTTGTTTTGATTTTAGTAAGACAGAATCTGAAAACCAATACCATATCTCGGGCTTTCTGATTTGTATCTCTGGGGGTTGGGGGGGACAGGGGTCACCTACCAACGCAATAGGTTGCTACCCACCCTCCCACTTTGGTTTTCACCCACAGGCCCCAGGAAAGGACACTCAGCCTGCGTGACCACGTCTGTGAGCCTACTAGGAGCGGGCGCTGTGATAACAATATGCAAGAGAAGAATACAGGGAAACGCATACAAGCCATCCAGCTGGAAGTCATCACAGCTGCTCTCCAAGGCTCTTGCCCGCTTCCCACCCCACTTCTCATCCCAGCCACCCCTCCCTTGCTGACCCTCCCTTTTGAGCTCGTCAAAGACCACACACTGACATCTGCAGGCTTCTTCTTCGTGGTTGTTTGCCATCCTGCTCACGGTGGCCCCAGACCGACCCTATAGGACAGAGAAGACTGCCTCATGGGGTTTCCTGGGCTGCGGTCTTTACCAAAGCAGATGGCCAGATCTGCTTTGCTGAACCTTTGCTCTCGCTGAGTTGCTGGTGGGTTCGATCAGCTGACCCCTCTGGGAACAGCCAAGGGTGGACCCACTTTGCCACTGGGGCTAGGATTGGAGGGAACATTTTCTGCCTGCCTAAATTTCCTCTCTGTTTGCCACCAACACTCAGGTGCCCAGGACAGGGTAGGAGCTATGAGTCATCAGTCCTTCCTGGGGGCGGGTGGTAGTGAGAGGATTTCTGTGGTCTCTGGGTGGCTCAGCAGAGGGAGGCAGGTAAGCAGGCGGCATTATCTGGCCATGTAACCTTCCTAGCAGAGACAGACCCTTCACTAGACTGGCGCAGCCTCACCTTACGGGACCCGCCGCCCGCTGACTGGAGCAGGGCTTCAGTATTCTGCCTGCACATGCCTGTCTCTTCATTACCTGCAGTGTGACCTACAGTTTAGCCCGACGGCATGGTAAATATCTGAGCGCGGTCAGCTCCAGGGACTGCCCAGGAGGCAGGGAGTTTTTTTCAAAGGACAATACCATGCTGGAGCCCCGAGGTGGAAATCGTGTGCGAAGTGTTCTTCTTCCTTTTTAAAAAATTAATACATATTTCTCTCCACTGACAAATGCTTCATCACGTCCATAGCCCTCCTCCCCCATCTTCTTGGCACAGACCCTCCAGGTGGAGGAGAACAAAGCAGGCGGGAGGGAGAGAGGAGGCGGCAGTGGGGAGGGCGGACACCGGGGAAAGCCAGGAGCCCAGTTCAAGCCGAGTCTCAGCCACAGGCACAGGGAAGCATCCTGATAGCAGACTGGCCGGCCTATCCTCCCTCGCTTCCTTTGCATTTCCCCCCAAACCAGCGACCGGCTCCACATGTGAAAATAAGCTATTAATCCGAGAATGCCATCCTTCTTAATTAGTTGGTTGCACCAACTAGGCAAAAGGGGGTGTTACACTGGGGGAAACTGATGTTAAGGTAATGGTCCCCCACTTCCCTGTTTATAAATTATGGGCCTGTCAAGTTCTCTCTTGAAACTCCCCCTTACCGATTAAAAAAAAGAAAACAGAATTAAAGCTGCTTTCATTCTAGTGACTGGGAGCTTAGCCAGATGCAGCGTCTGAAGCGATGGGCCTGAGTGTATGTGTGTGTATGTACAGGTTCCTATATACACATATGTGTGTACAGACACATACATATGCATCGTGCATGAGACGGAGAACAGAAACAGGGCCCAGAATGCTGGCTCGAAGCCCCGCTCAGGTATGCCTGGGTGACCTCCTCTGGCCTCCTCCAGGGCCGGGCTGTTTTGGTCATCAGACAGTGCTCCGGACATAAAGGGAGAGGAGAGGAGAGGAGCGGGAGCGTGTCATGGCTGTGGAGTGGGGGGGTTGTGCGCATCCCCAGCTGTGTGTGTGCCTCGAGGGGCCCACTAGACTCACTGCAGGATTAGGTTACCCCCAGGCGACAGTGAGCCCAGGAACACGGCATGCTGACAGGATTAGGGTTTCAGGATTTGAGACAGGAAAGCATCAGGAGAGGAGAGGAGGGTAGCGCAGGCAGGGATTTGGGGCTGGGGGTGGTGGCAGGGAGGGGGCAGGAGGGAGCTGCTCCAAGCAAGGACCCGGTTGATGAGGAAAGACAGTGTCCCTGCAAGGGTGGAAAACACTGCACGGACTAAGCGCGGTACCAAATGTCTACGGAATCGCTCCTGCAACACTGCAACACGCATGCCGACATTTCTAGAAGGTGGCTTAAAACTCCCAGGTGGGACAGAAGAACGTGGAAGTGTCTGGGGAGTGAGGTTCCCAGGCATGCCTGCCACCTGGGTTCTTCTCCAGATGGAATCTCAGCGAACCACAGCACAGGGCAATCTAGCTGTGAGGCGCCCACTCCAAAACTCATCTAGACACACTGGCGTTGGGGCAAGAAGACTGCTTCCACAGCCAGCCAAGCACATCACAAATCCCACCTCCATCTCCTGCTTTTCTCTGTCCCACTGGCCTCTGTGCATCGGGGTTCAGGGCGGGGTGGGGGGAGATTGGCCCCGGGAGCACAAAGACGTTTGCAGCACAGCTGTGAGCGCCAGGGAGGCTGGCCTCGGCTCCAGGAGACAACCGTTCACTGGCCCCTGGGAATTGGGTGAAGCCCGTCTCGGGAGTCTGAGAAGGAAAAGGTTTCAAGCTTATGTATAATGAAAATGTCCCTTGAGCTTCCTAAGTGCAGAGGCTAAAGGTCTGAGCTCATCCCATGGCAAATGAAGAAGGGACAAACTTAATTACCTAGGACACTGGGTTCTCCTCCGTTATGACTGAGGGGGGCAGGTGGGCTAGGGGAAGGAACTTGACCATGGACAGGGCACTGGCCCACCTTAGAACATACAGAGCCCTTGTGGGGTGGGGGGCAGCGCCATCACAGCCTGCATAACTCAAGGCCGATGCCCATTTCTAGCTCGGAGTGCTGGTCCCCCCTCATCTTGTGCAGACGACAAACAAAATCCTCTCCACCCAGAGGGAACGAGAAAAGCTAGTCCACTCATCAAGAGGTTTGGCTTTGTTCTTTTCAAATGATTCGATGAAGGAGCAATTTCTCCGTTCACAAAAGAGGGGGGCCAGCGAGAGTCCAGTGTATAAGGCAGCTCAGGTCCAGGCCTCACCAGATGTAAAAGCAATGCCCGGATGACCCACAACCATGCTTTCCAGACCTGTGATTCGGAAAGAGGCAGTGTCTTCTTTGTGTC
Source organism: Echinops telfairi (assembly GCF_000313985.2). Taxonomy (NCBI): domain Eukaryota; kingdom Metazoa; phylum Chordata; class Mammalia; order Afrosoricida; family Tenrecidae; genus Echinops; species Echinops telfairi. The sequence goes on along the minus strand of NW_022103899.1, from coordinate 31,854,890 downwards.
TACAGAGAACCCTCCGGGCTCAGGGCTCCAGGCGCCTCGTCCACAGCAGCGAAGCCTCGTCCCTCTCGGGCAGATGGAAACGCCGAGGTGGGAGCGGGTTCAGGAAGGCCTCGCCAGGGTCCCCTGTGGCGAGAGCCCTGAGCGGGCAGTCACACCGCTCCAGGTGTTAGCCAACTTGCCTTCTTGCCTCCCGATTGTCTCTGATCATCTCGCTGGGGTTTCCAACCTGCCCCCATGCATTTGAAAACGATTGGCTTTCATTTCAAAAATAAATAGAGGACCGAGAACGTTTGAAGTGGAGTGTTTGCTTATTTGTTTGGAAAGGATATGGCCAAGTCAAACAAACAGCAAGTTCTTCTAACTCTACCTCCCCACGATTCTAGGAAGAGGCCCAAACGCAGTACGGTCACGCAGGCAGCCCAAGCTCGGCTGGGGCGGGCCTCTGATGTCCACGGTAGCCGAGGCTCTCGGCATGAAAATGCACAAGTCATTGCCAGTGGACTGGCTATCTGGGAAGGCACTGTCTCTCTGAAGGCAACGTGACACGGCAGGCCTGGGTCTGACCACGGAGAGCACTGCCTTGGAAATCAAAGCCTGGCAACCAGGCGCCTTCAAGGGGGACTCCTGAGGTCCCCTCTGTCCCTCGGGCAAATGACTTCGTCTCTGAGAGCTGCAATTCCATAGTCTGGGAAATGCTGTTAAATGCTGAAGTGAATAAGCCGGTGCCTGGGGGGCTCAGGAGGCCCTCCTTACAGTAATATGTTGAGCTCAGTGCATTTCTGTCACTCATTACTGGGTCATTCTGAGAGCGCTTGGACCCAGCCCGACCTCATTCCTGTCCCTGCATCCTCAACCTGCCCATCAGCATTCAGTGAGCAGCCCCCACACTGTTATCCCAAATTTCTCCGTAATACATCATGGTAGCGCCAGGAGGCTGTGACCAGGGGCCAGGTAGTCAGAGATATATATGCTCACAAGAACAACAGTCTCTCCGGGTGCCACGTCCCCTTGTCCAGACAAGAGACCCGGTCCCTGCTCCCTGGCTCAGCCTATCCCTCCAGTGCACACTCATGGAATCAGCATCTCTGAGGGGGCAGGACCTCGACCAACCTCCATGGCTTTGAGATCAGCTCATCTTTTGCCACGTACCCCCTCTTGGTCTGTGTATATGTAATTGGGTCTATAATTATAGGTATACACACACACACACACACACACACACACAAGAACCAACTACTATTGCATTTACAACATTATGTCTATGTCTGGGGTGTTATTCTACAGCTGGTGAAACCCAAAGCAGTAGTTTTTGCTTGTGGTTTCTGAAGAAATGTATGTGAGGCAATTTGTATAATCTGAGTGAGCACATGCGCTGGAAATGGGTTCCATCAGGCGTACAAGCTCTCTGCCTTGTGGTTATGCCATAAATATGGATAAGGAGGGCCCGCCCTCTATGAAAATCATCGGTTCCATATTACGGCATGTGGAACTGGATGAGGCCTGGGGATGTGCCGTCCATGTGGCCTGCATCACGGGGCTGCATGTGACTAGGATGCTTTTGTACCCCGGAGATGGTCTGATTGCCTTTCTCATAGGTTGCCACACTGGTACCTGTTGGATGAAGAGGGACCAAGAAGAGGCTGGCTCGGTGGGTGGAGGAGAGTTCCTTAGTCCTTTTTGCTTCGTGGTAGCAAGAAATCATTCCCTTAAAGGTGTTAACGCTTGCCTTAGCCCAGCCTGGGTTCAAACTGTAAACAATGTTTTTGCCAAGAAATAGCACAGTCACACACACACACACACACCCCCCCCACCTTGGAGCACTCATTAATCTTGTTTTCCTCTGGTTTCTCCAATTCCCTAGTCTTCGGTGCACTGCATCAGTGTTGGCAGTGACCCGGGAATTGAAAGGAAGTTCCCACATTTCTGCCCCAAACATGCCCCTCTTCACACCCTCTGCATGTTGAAGCCTTCCCTCTGTACCGCTGAGCAAAACGGGCAGCTGCCCCCCCACCTCTGATGTGCTTGGGTTCCAACACCTGCCACCTGAGTCTCGCTCTCAGGCCCGTCACTTAGCACCAGCTAGCTTGGCGCGATGCCCACTATCCAGCAGCTACAAAGATTGCTCACGGGTGGCACCCGGGGTGGACAAAGCCTCTCCCCCCACTGCCTCCTACTGCCCTCCTCACCTGGCCTCCCCCTCATGGCATCAAATCAAACTGCGGCAGACTTGACAAATCTATTTGGCACGGCTCACTCAACTATTTCAACCCGCACGGGTTGTGACGCACGATGAACAGGGTGGAATCTGCCCATTAAATACAGACATTGGGGGATCTGCTAAGGAGGGGCAACAGAGACCATCCTGCCAGTGGGGACTGGGGTGGTCTCTCCCACCCCCCACCGCCCCCGTGGTGTGTGAGGGAGAGCTAGGGGCTGAAACCTAATTGGCAGACTCTGCTTCCCTGTCTGCTCTGGGTACCCGGAGAGTGAGCGTGTCCGGTGCAGACAAAGTGGCTTTTCCCGGCTCCAGCTTCCAATATGTGGACGAGACTGCGTCCCTGAAACAATTCAAGTTACCTCTTGCCTTCTAGGGAAGGAACTGTAGCCAAGGGTGGGAGAGTAGCTGAGAGGGGTTGGGGGTGTTTGGGTGGTGGTGGTTAAGAGAGAGAGGTATTCAACATAAAGACATTGAGAAGGAGGGTTCTAAAGCAGACCACAAAGCTAGGTTCACTTCTGAGGAAAATCTTCCTGAGAAGAGGTCCGGTCCGCGGGCGGAATGACTGCAGGGGCAGAGCCAGGGAGGGCTGCAGTCTATCAAAATGTGCAGTGCTAAGGTATTTCCAAAAGCAGATTTCCTACAAATGGTGTTTAAAATAGCATCCCGGTCCATCTGCGAGCTTTTAAAAGGAGCTTAGGCTATAGTATCCCTCTGGCCGGAGCTGCTTAGTCATTGAGCTTGGAGGGGGTGCTGGTCAGGTGAACTGCCTGCTCCTCCCCAGGGACCCACTCTGACGCTGTGGCTGGCCCTCACCTGCCTGAGCAGAGCTTCAGGGTTCTAGTCGCCTCCCCTTGAAACGGCGTGTGGTGCGTGTAGAATAGGGCTGAGGGCTCAGCGCTCCCGGCACCCTCTGCACTCCCCACCGGAGTTTGGCAATTCCTCCTGAAACCAGCACGTCAATGTGGGGAAGCTCCTGATTACCAAGCATTTCTCTCTTTGTTTCTTTCTTTTTTTGAGACCTGGTAATCTCTAGAAGCCATACTGCTCAGGCGAATGGTGCCATGTTACTATGGTAATCTTACATTAAAAATAATAACAAACCTGACACTTCAAAACTCCTGTCTCCCTGGTGAAAGAGCAGCAGCATTAACAGTCAGGGGTTTCTGGGCCAGGAGTGTCCAGCTGCACTGAGAACATGCTGGTTTGGGGCAGGAGCTGAGGGGACTCCCTTTGGGAAGGCGCTGGGGCACCCTTACACTTGGCCCCTGGCTCCCTTTTGGACGATTCCCAACAAGGCAGACCCCAATCCTGGTAGCGCTGTGCCACGTCGTAAGAGGAGAAACCCATTCTCTACCTGGTCACTTCCCTTGCCAGAAGGATGGAAGGTATCTGGTCATTCCCACACATCAGTCAGCCCACCAACTGCCCCTCTTGCAGGGCCACCCTGACACACCCTCAGGTGAGCCCACCTGCTGCTTCCACTAAGCCCCCCATGGACTTAGGGGGGTGGCGCCTGCACAAGCAGCTCACTGCCAGAAGGCCATGCTTCTTCAGAGCCCCGAGCCCCACCCACTCATCCATCCATATGTACAACAAAAGCCTGAGTCGCCCACCCAGGGCCCACCTCCGGGCACCACCGCCAACCCTGAAGGCACCAGCCGGGCGCACTTGGGGCCTCGCTGCCAAGCGTGATTGCCAGCTCAGATCCTGTCTCCTGGCCACACCGAAGCTCATCTCATTATTTATGGTCCTCTTTCTTCTCGGGGGCATTGTGATTCCCTCTCAGGATTTGTGCCCTTTCATTTCTAGACCCCGGTAACTCCTGAACTGCAGCTTCATGCGGTTTTGCGATTGTTTGCCCAGCATGAGAAGGGACTCAGGCCATAAATGCTCAATGACTCCGGTGTGGGGAGACCCGGGCTGGGAAAGCATTTTCTCCTTCATTGGCAGTCAGAGAGTGCACTGCAAGCTCTCCCTCACTGCTGTGCAGCGGGGATGGCAGCCAGGCTGCCGGAGAAACAGCGTTTTCCAATCATTTAGCATAAGAAAGAATATTTGCAGGGCAAGCATCTCCCTTGCCTCATCAATTATTTGAGCCAAGCTTAGCAAGGCCTTCTCCCACCAACCCACGTGGAGCTGAGTTGAAGCTCCTCCGGCTCTACCTGTTCGGCACGCCCTGAGGAGGGCACGGATTTACCTTGTGGTTTTTGCCATGCCGGTACATCATCCAGTCTTCTCCGTTGGTACTGACTTCCAGCTTGTAGGACTTGACGTAGTACCCATTCTGGGTCTCCCTGGAAATTGCCCCCTGTGTGGCGATGGCCGTGACCAGGGTCAGAAAGCGCAGGTCCACCTGGGGGAGAAAGGTGGGTGAGTAAGGGGCCCACCGGTCCCAACACGGGGCAGCATCCGGACTTTCATTCAAGGACACAGCTCGCCACTTGTGACCGCGATCCCCTCATAATGTACTTGTACTTGGTGTCAGCGTGTTGCTCTGATGCCTTCAAATCACAGGCAGGTGGGTGGTCCACTTATTTGCGTCTAACTCGAACACCTTGAGCACGCACTTTGAGTCTTTGTTCAAACTTGAACCGACCGTATGACGTGTGTCTTTGAGAAACCTCGGACCATCTAGAACTACGCGCTCTCTCCCCACGACATGGAGACCTGCCCTGGGTGGGGAAAGCACTTGCTGCTTTCAAGTAACCATGACTGGATCCACCCCACTCCACTCCGGGCCGATTCAAGCCAATTCACTTAGGACACTCCAGTTGCAAGAGCTGCAGCTCACGGCTCCCGCCCCCCTCCTCTGCCCCCTCAACGCCATTGTATTTTTAGTTGTTCGGGTCATGAAGGGGTCAGAGGGCCTTCAGAGTCTGTCCAAGCAATTAGGCTTATGCACCAAGTCCTGACCTTGTGCTCTATGGCCCCGCCCCCCTCTCCCACCACAACACTAAACCCATTTTGAAATTGCCAGTTGTCATCCCTATGCCGAAGCGCTCCTTACGTGTTGACCAAAATTTAGCCGAGTCCAACATCAACTTCGGCAGGCACCTGTGGGATGGCTACTAGTTGGCTCAGCAGTCTCGAGCATTCAGAGAAGCGCGTGACGTCAAGCGGCCTATTTGTGTGACTTCACAGGTGGAGGTGAAGTCACACAAAAGACAGGACGTGATGAAGGTCCAGGAAGAAGGAACCCAATCCGTGGAATGTGTCGGAGAGCTCCTTACTCCTGATTATGCGGGAGAACTTTCTGGAGGCTTTGCAGGTTGAGAAGGATTTGGGGGAGATAGGCAAATCAGGACTCCCAGAGGCTGGTCAGCAGCCTTTCTGCCCTGCCTGTTGTCTTCCCTGTGATGGCCACCTTAAAGCAGAGGTCACTGTGTTGCATCAGAGCCAGGACAGGCTTGTCAGTGGCTCACAAGGCTGACCACCGTGTGTCAGAGAGCAGTAGCTGCTGTAGTCTGGCACCAGCGGCTTGTTCTTGCCTTGCTTACTTCTTCCCAGGGGATGCGAACCGGACCCAGCGGTCAGGCAAGGGGAGATGACCCATCACACATGGCAAGCCTTATCCAGAAGGAAAGCAAACGTGAGTCCGCCAGGCAGCTGTGGCCTGGCGTTCCTTACTGGTGGAGATGCATTCTCCCGGGCTGCTCGGCCAGCTGTGTACAGAATGCCTCTTCCCAGTCAGGTTCTCCCCAAATAGCCAAGACCAAGAGGTGCTTCATGCTCACGCTCACACTTCAATAAGCCTGCTCTGAGGAAGATGCCAGACACCCCACCCCTGGCCAATCTCTGATGCCATGAGTGAGGAAGGAAGATCTGGATCTATAGCGAATGGTTTGGGGCCTTCCGTCATGATCACAAACAGCATCTCCTGCCTCCTGGCCAAACGGCTCCTCTAAGGCCTGGTCCTCTCTGCACAGGCGGATGGAGATGCTCGCCATTTCATCCAAGCATGTAGGACACGGCCTTTCTATCGAGTACACACTTTTTTTCTTTTTGAAGTGAATGAACCAATGATATTGTTTGCTTTCTTGGTACCCTTCCACCACTCTAGCTGAGAAACCACGCCCCTGCCTGATCAACACACACACACACACACACACACACACACACACACACACAC
>NW_022103899.1:31795350-31848443 GCF_000313985.2 Echinops telfairi | reverse complement strand
TCATTGCATGTGTTTCATGAGAGGACTTTATAATATTGAGCATATGGGCTAATATCAGACTTATGGACTTTTTCAACTGGGCTGGGATGTTTTCTTAATGAACAATGACTCTTTATATAAAGCTCTTTCTTATACATATATGAGTGTCTCTCTGGATTTGTTTCTCTAGTCTACCCGGATGAACACACACACACACACACACACACACACACACACACACACACCCTCTGGTATCCGAATCAGTACCTGAAGATACTCCTTGCTGGAGTCCAAGTTGGGGGTCCAGCCATTATCATCACCGTGAAGCCGGCTTTGTTGAGGGGCCCACCTCCCGTCCGTGTAAGTAGAAGATGCGCTGATCTGTTCATTGGCGATCCGGCCAGACTCCATTCCCAGCGGGGCATTACACTGAAAGTCTGAGGGATGGAGATAGTTCAGGCAGAGTTAGGCCTCTCACCTTCAAACTCCCAGGACACTTAGACACTGCTCCCTTCCAGGGACAAGTCCATGCAGGTACTCCCTCATCGTACGGGCCTAATTATACACTCACATGGAGAAAAACAACTACTCCTAGTCCAGAGGACTTGACAACCCCTCTGGGTCTGAAAGAAACGGAGGTGGACCTAAAAGAAACTAGGCTGTGGATAAATAAGAACCACGATACAAATTAAAAATACAATCTAGGGGGGCTGCAGGCTATGGATGCTCGTAGATGCCAGAATGCCCCGTGACTGCAATACAGGTAAACTCCAGATCGACTCCCGGCAATTTGGGTGGGCTGGTGCATCGTGGGAAGCCTGCTTTATTAATAAACACCCACAAGGCACGTTTGCTCCTTTCTTTCTCTCAACTGTCTCTTGCGTTCCAGCACAAAAGACAGACATTGCAAAGCACAAGTCCTGTCTTTGGGAGACCTCTCTAGGAGCACTTGCATGTCACTCTATAGTCCTCTGCGCCGCCTGTCTGGGCAAATGAACCCAGAAGTCACTTACTGTAGACAGGCACCATCCGTTAAATTGCTGTCCTTCCCGTGGTGACCGTGGACACTGATCAATATTTGTGTGTGCCTGTGTCTGATAAGGGCCAGCAATCTTTTCCAGGTATCAAACCTATTCTTTAGCTCAGTGACTGCGCAGGCCATTTGCAGACCCTGGTGCAATTTGCAGTACTGCTTCTTTGTCACTCAATCTCCTCGAGGACTCAATGGAAAATGCAAAGGCGGCAGCAGCGGCCAGAACAAAAGCCAGCCATGTTCCTGCAGCCCGGGCTGCCTTCGTCACCCTCGTGGCCAGCCGGCGACCACTTAGGCAACAGTCTCCCCACACCCACGTGTTTCTCCACTGCCCTAGGTTGTCGTTTTAAGGTCCTACAAGGAAGTGGGAGCAATCAGAAGCCCATGTCCAAGAGGACCTGATCTGAAGACGTAGCTCATGACCAGACACTGAGGGGGCTCGTCTATTCGACTGCAAATTCCTTGAGAGCTGGATCCGAGCTCCATTTCTCCAATGCCAATAGAGGGAGAGTTTACCAAAGCCAAATGGTCCAGTGTTTCACATACACTAATATATATATATATAAAGAGATCTAAAATTATGTAAATAGAGGGATCTAAAAGTGCCCCATGTCATGACAATGGCCATTGAGTTTTGGAGAGGAAGAAAAGGGCTGTCTCCTCAGAAATGCTAGCCCAAGAGGTGACCTGGTCACTTATGAACATTGGGTCATCTTAATATTCATAGATGAGGATACTGAGGTTTGAGATGAGAATTCTCCTGGGGAATCACTAACTCTTAGTAACCAAACATAGATACATTTCATAAGAGATGAGCAGGCGGCTCAATATTTTTTGTTCTTCTTCTGCTTTGCTTCCTACGTTCCATTGCCTTCAGAAACCGCTTTCTTTCCATTGCCTCCAGAAACCCCACTTCTGGACACCTTTGAGCCATCACCCTGTACGTCTTGCGAATAAAAGGGCATCCTCAAACTGTCCATTACCCTCCCTCTAAGAACCCACCCAAGGATCTGGAACTTGAACCTGCCAGGGGAGTCCGCACCGCACACAAGGGAAGCTCTTAGAAGACTCCTGAGACAATGTCATCCCTACTTGTTTCTGACTTTTTCTTCTCCTCACCCCACAGAAACTCTGTACCCACTTAGCATCAACCGCCCCCATCCCACTCCCCACCTCCTGACCTCCCTTCTCTTGTGTGTGTGTGCCTGTTCTAGCTATTTCTTTGAAGTCAACAATTTCTCTTTTATCCTTGGTCTCTGCCCGGCAAGAGGATGTGGCTCCCATCCCGGGGACTCAGGACGACACCGCCAATTCAGTTGAATTCTCATCCCCTTCTCTGTCGGCCTCATAGCCGAGAGCGGGTCCCCACTGGCCAACTCACTCTCGAGCGGCTCCTGCTGAACCAGGTAGTAGCGTGCAGAGAAGCCGTCCTTGGCCACTGCCATATCCGTGTGAAAGGTCAGCGAGAGGATCCCTGTGGAGGAACGGAGCTCGGAGGGCGTCTTGGTCCCACAGTATTTGCCAATCAGGGGCCCAACTGGACATGCAGGAGAAAGAGACCAGTGGAAATGGAAATGTTAAACCCCGAATTCAAGACATTCCCCTTCCCACCCTGCGGGACTCACATTCCACAGAGCATAGCTTGGCACTTTGATATCAAAATGTGCTTTTAGAACACGCCTAACTTTGGGGCAGGAGAGGTGCCATTGTTATACCTGGTTCACAGAAGAAGGAAGGAAGCTTCAGAGAGGTCATGTGACTGTTCTTGTTCACACAACTAGGAAATCGCAGCGCTGGGGCTCAGAGCCACATTTTCCTGACTACATCATAGGCGCTTCCCCAGAATAATGTTGCTCGTCTTCCTTAGCCGTCAGGTCTTTAGATGGGAAACCGCTCAGAATGACTACCCGGGGAAAGACTGGCTGCCTTGCAGATACTGAGTGTGCCCAAGACCTTTGTAACACGGGTCTCTACCTGAAAAGTACAGGCTCCTCTTGGCCTTGGCTAGTGCCTTTTCCACATTTATTATTATATTCATAATAAGAATTATAGTAATACTAATGATGACGAGCACAGCTACCTTCTAGAGCAGTGGTTCTCGGCCTGTGGGTCTCGACCCCTTGGGGGGGGAGCTGTCGAATGACCCTTTCACAGGGGCCGCCCGATTCACAACAGTAGCAAAATGACAGTGATGAAGTAGCAACGAAAATAATTTTATGGTTGTGGGGCACCACCACATGAGGAACCGTCTGAAAGGGCCGCGACACGAGGAAGGTTGCGAACCACTGCGTTAGAGGTCAGATGCCCAGCTGGTCCACAGCAGACTCTTCAGACCCAGTCAATCTGGCCTTAGAGTTCGGTCAGGGTGTCGGTTGGCCACCAAGTCACTTTCTGTGGAAACCACGAGAACTCGGCGTGGAAAATAACATTATCTGTAGGTTGGTTCCAGTACCTACTTGCTCTTCGATCCTTCTCTAAAGAAACATCCCTAAGGAAAGCGGCTGCCTCTGGGCAGTTTTTCTCAGCGCTTCATCCTTGGCTAAGGAGAAGAGAAAGTTATCTGGGGTCAGAGAAGAACCCCGAGCATCTTTGAAGCCTTTGTATTCCGTTTTTCAATTGTGATTAAGGGCAATTAACAGGCAAAGGACCCACTACTGAAAAGGGGGCTCTGAGACAGCCTTCGTCACTCACTCACCATGTGGAATGCCATCCCAGATGTCCAGCCAGTCGTACTTGCAGTCTCCCTCTCCCACCTGCAAAGGGTCATGCTCCAGGTCAAAGGTCAGAAACTGGAGGAAGATCTCCATCTTGGGCTTGGCGAGGATTGTGAAGGTGCAGTCCAAATTGTGTGGGTATTTTTCGGGGAACCCAGGAGACTCGATGGTCCCGTTGGGGCTGGTGAAGTTCTTTGAGCAATCTTCGGAGCCTGTGTGTAAAAGAACCACAGTTTGAGGAGAGAGAAGGGCCCACCTTGCTTGGCTGCCTCTCTGCATGGGTTCTTTAAATGTTTGGGCCCCGATCCCCCTACTCGTGAGGGTTTTTTTTTTTGTTTCCACTGAAGTGGCCCTCGAAGCACCATACATCCTCAAGTCTAACCCTCTTCAGGATTGGAAGGACAGAGGCGCAGCTGGCTGGCGCAACATATCAGAGAATGAGCAGCAATTGAGGAATTTGGGGGCCAGCATAGAAAGATGTGTTGTGTGTGTGTGTGTGTGTGTGTGTGTGTGTGTGTGTCTGAGAGAGAGAGAGAAAGAGTGAGAGCCAGAGAGAGAGCCAGAGAGAGATTGATTCTGTTCGAGAGGGGAACAGAGTCCTCTTTCTCAATTACTCAGCTGCTTGCTCCAGAAATGTAAGTTATTTCAATCCTTAAGGAAGGCTTGCTGATTGCCAACGGAGAAAACAATGTTACCCCTTATTTATTGCTGACCTCAACACTGGCCCCTATTGTACCACAGCCCACTAAGTGTCCCCTTCTCCCTCCAAGATCCAAGGTGCCTCAGGGGAGGGGCAAAGGGGCGCTCGGGTCTCATTCATGTCATGACTATATTAAAACCAGCGTCTCTGTAGTGGTCAGACAATGAACAATCAACGTTTTTAGCCGGTGGATCACAGCGGGGTGCTGGGGATGTGAAAGGCCGCTCCAGCAGCAAGTTGGGAAAAAGGCAGCAGTGTACTGACATTTGGAAGGCTTCTGGTCCTTTTGTGATGGGGAGGGCCTTGTATCTCTCCCCGGCGCTGGTGCCTACTTTCCTGGGACTCTTGGAGGTGTCCTTATTAAATGCCCCACATATTCACTCCTCCTTGCAGGCTCGGACAGCAGTGGGAGTCTTAAAAGGATCACAGTTACCGTACCTCCGAATACCTCTAGGGGGAGTCCTATTAAAAGGGCCCTCCTGGTGCTGGAAGCCAGCCACCCTTTGGCAAGGCAGAACCAGCAGTGCTGGCGTGCACCAAGGCTCAGGACACACACGCAGGCAGCTTTCAATACATTCGGATTTTAAAAAGAAGGTGGGGGGTGGGAGTGGGGTGGGTCTCTGAGAAGAATGAGATACACCCTTAAGCATGAAGGAAAACACAGAGAGAAACACTAGATAAAACCAGGTGTTTACTGGCATGAAGTGTCCCCTGGGGCCTCGCTGGGATGTAACTATGTGATGTCAATACCCTATCTTAGCCTGAAGCAATGTCCTCATCCCCGCCTCCTGGAGCAGGCCCCTCCCTTAGTCTCTTTACTGATAACCGCTTAGCCTTAGTGGCAAATGTCTGGCTTGCAAAAGATGCCATGCAAATGATGGGGGAGGGGGAGAGTACCACTTGGGTTAGGCCCAGACTAGAAATTCAGATACAAGTTCCCTGCACCATCCATCACCTCGGCCCTTGGGCCCAGCCTTGCACACAGGTGAGGGTAGGGGACCCACACGGAACTTCTTCAAGGACTCTTTGGGCTTCTCCATGCCACATATCAGAGGCACTGCACACCACCACTGGGGACATGGCGGCAGAGGGGCAGGTCCAGGGCAGCTAAGGGGGGCAGCTGGGCTGGGGTAGAGAGAGAGGGAAGGGCAAGGCAGCCTCCACTCCAGCTTTGTTTACTATTGGCTGGACCTCCTGTGGGCCGCCTCCGGAGCCCAGGGGTGAGACAACTGGGCCAAGCCAAGCCAGCTGGCAGGTTTTCAGGGTGCCCGGAGGAATTTCTGAAAAGGTTAGAGTTGATGGCTGCCTCAGTCCGGCTGGGAGGAATTCACTCTAGTCATATCTGACTGAGCCAACTGGGGCAGGCGCCCTGACACTCCCTCCTAGAGCTCTCCCTATTGTCCGGCCCTCCGGGATGAGAGCCATTCCCTGGCCCCTGGCAGTGGGGTTGAGAAGGAGGCGGTACAGGGTATATGGAGGACTCTATGGCCCCTTCCACCCATGGGGACAGGTGTTTCTATGATGCACATTTATCCAGCGAATCCCAAAAATCCTGGAAAAGGGAGATGCTAACGTGCCCAGGGACTTGAAGTCCTGCCTTCAGCGGGAAAGAAAATGTCAACCTCAGGCATTTAAGACCAAAAAGCAAACCAAACAAAAAACCCATAAAAATACACACCCCCCCCAAAACCTGTGTACCTCTGACAAATGGCTACACATAGATAATATGTCCTCTGGCTTCTTCTGAATGATGTGGAAATAGTTTTATCTGTTTTATCTCAAAAGCACCTGTCTTCGAGAAGCCACCATTTGTCTCTGTTTGCACCGTCTCACCGTTTGGAGCACGATCAGATCAAAGTGCCAGAGAAGAGGAAATGGCTAAATATCAAATGCCGAGATTTCTGAAAGGGTGGCCATCCTTGAGATAAAAGTTGAGTCTTGCAGAAATCTACCTAATCCAAAAGTCTTTTTTGGTGGTGGTGGTGATGGTGGTGTGTTAAAAAGATCCAACTTTTTTTTTCATGATGCAGTTAGCAAGCAGACAAGTTCACCTGATGCTAAGATTGCCCACGACGCCGAGATGTTTCTGTTATGGTGAATGATTTCCACACCATGTTTTTCAATTGTCAAAGCTACAGCACCTCTGAAATCAGAAGAAGAAACTACATGCGTTGCATAAAGAGATGTAACAAAACGGAATTCTCAATGGTTTGACCGCACAAGGAGGGTCAGGGGGCACTCCAGGGTTTGTGGGTCGGCAAATGAGCCCAGAGTTTCCGTTTCAGAGAAGCCACGGCACCAGGAAAGAAAACTTGATCTTGAATGATGTATAGTCAAGGGAGGAGCAGAAAATAAACATGCTTCCCCATTGTCTCGGGTGCCGAGGTTCCTACTTGGTCAGTTGTTGAAACGTCCTCCTCTCGGTTTGGCTCATGCTGGTTTTGGTTTCCCTGTGCGTAGGTGGCCAGCCCCAAACCCCAGTCAAACTCACTGCCGCCCAGTCGATCCAGAGAACCTAGCGGACAGGCTAGAACTGCCCTTGTGGGTTTCCGAGACGGCAACTCGTTATGGAAGCAGAAAACCTCATCCTTCTCCTGTCAAGTGGCTGGTGGTTTAGAACTGCTGATCTTAGGGTTAGCAGCCCAGTGTGTAAGTCACGATGCCACCAGGGCTCCTGTCTGGTAACACAATAAAGATAAACCAAACCACTAGCTGGGAAGTCAATTCCGATACACGGGGACCCCATGCGTCTCGGGGTAACTGTGCTCATCAGAGTTCCCCAGGCTGTGACCTTGGGGAAGGATAGACCACCAGGCTTTCTGCTGAAGTGTGCCTGGGTGGTTTCAAACTGCCACCCTTTCAACTGCTAGCCTAGGGTCTAACCATTTGTGCCACAGAGGGAGTCATCTGATATATGTAGACTCTTACATACACTGCTTTATTTAAGGCAGCATGGAACTCCCACTCCATTCCATTTACATATCTATTCCAGCACATGCCCACTGTCTGTGCCCAGACTGTGAGCCCGTCTCTCAGTAGGACTCTGTAGGAGGGCCTCCCTCGGCCAAAGTGCTGTCTTGGCGGGTTCCTGCAGTCTGCCATATCGCTTGTTATAGGCGTCCAGACAGTCCCCAGACTTGTGTACGACTCAGTTATGAGCCAACTCTGGAAAGCTTATATTAAAGCTTCAAGGTACATAAAATAGTTGATAATAACAAATGGATAGTACTTTGCAATCCACATGAAAGCATTATTATTACGATACTGAAAGCATTATTATTACTATTATGATACTAAGCTAACGATGTTCTAGTGCATCTGAAAGTGTTTCTTTAATTTTCTTATGCAGAGAAAGGTACACTATATCCTGAGACACACACGTGACCAGCGGGTGTTTCATTCGACGGTTCTGACTCAATGCACAAACTGGGCTGAAGGTTCTGACTCAATGCACAAATTGGGCTGAAGGTTCTGACTCAATGCACAAACTGGGCTGCAAGACGAAGGGACAGGGCTCCTCTGTGTGGGTGCTTACAATTCTCCCTTCTTTCTCTGTATGAATCTGACACACAAGCATAGCTGTGTTTGTTTGAACTGCTGTAGCAGATTCACGAGTCTCTTTCGGGTTCCGTGGGTGACGTTGACATTGTGTGTTTTCTCCCAGGGCCCCAGCAGTGGGGATCTGGGCCCATGACATGGCACCTGGCAGAATGATCATCTTCGGTCTCAGCGGAGGATTCCGTACCCCTGTGTTTCATTGGTGCTTCAAACAGGAGAGAGATGACCTTGGGAAGTGGCACGGTTGGGGGGGCTGGGTGTGCACCTGGAGAGGCCACTGGGCTTGCTTTCTTGTTCCTCTGTGACTCTTGTTGGCACAGCTGCTCCTTGCTACAGCCATCTCTTCCTTCTATGAACCATCTCAGTCGAGAAGGCAGGCCACGGCTTCCCCCAAGCCCAAGCTTCTTCCCTGGCCAACATCCACTGTTCCCAGCCAGCCATGGGCTTGTTGCCTCTCTGAAATCCTGCTGTAGCCTGGCCTCAAAACAGCAATGCTGAATACTGAGTGCTTTCTACCACCCACTTATTCGTTTGGAGAGGGTTCCCGTTCGCTTTTTCTGTGGCTTTATGGAGAAGACGGGACCATCCCTTGAGAAATACAAAGTTGGAAGGCTTCCACCTAGAGCTTCGGCGGTCCTGTTTGTCCTTCACTGTGTCTTCCTTCCCTTGGTCAGTTCTCCGGAAGACGCTGCTTAGAGCTGCTTTCCTTCCAGGTCAGAATAGGCAGGCGGAGTGGCAGTTTGTGCACCAGGGACCCACCACCTTGTTGTCCAACGGACACTTCAGGTACCCTGCTCCCCACTTTGTCAAGTCGCTCAATGACTCTGTCAGTATCCTGACCGTGCAGGTCAATCCCACCTCCATGAGGTGTTCAGCTCATTCTGCCTCGCGTTACAGTTTCCCAGGCTGTGTACCTACCTACCTGTCCAACAGCATCGACAGAACAGGTGCTATGAGGCGGTGTTGACTGATCAGCCCCCACATCTGCTGTTGTCCTTAGCTGTGGCCGAGTCAGTGCCCGAGTCAGTGCCCGAACAAAAGACTGCCCGGCCCTGTGCCATCCTCGTGGGGCTTATGGATTGGGCCGTTGTGATGCGTTACGTCTTCACCCACTGTTTTTTTTAAACTACGATCAGGCCTCTCTTCCTAGTCTGTCTTAGTCTGGAAGCTCTGCTAAAACTGGTTCAGCAGCATGGAAGCCTCCACTGGCCGGAGAAGTGCAGAGGGCGGGGTGAAACTTGGAGCTCCCTCATGGAAGGCAGGAAGGCTACCACAGGCCCCCCACTGCCCCACCCACCCCCACAATTGCCCTTCACCTGCCCCACTAGAGCAGGGTAAACTCCCTTCTCCCCGCCCACACCTCTTCAGCGAGCAGAGCACGGTATTCCATGGGCGTGTGGGGCAGTGATCCCTGGCTGCACGGGACTCGAGGGAACGCAGATTCAGCGTTTTGGGAGCCTCATGCCAGCCCGAGACAGCCGGGTCACACACATTCTGTCAATCTCCGTAGCCTCTTCGTCATCAGGAGCACAGAGGCCCGGACTGCTCACTCCTGCAGCCGATGGACCTTCTTGGGGCATATCCCCGGTGACAGCGGGGCTCCCTCTCCGACTGCACACAGCTCCCTGGGTCCCCGCGCCCCGCCGCCGCCCTTCATCGGACTGCATGTTCTTGTGTTCATGTAGACGCAGCCAACACATATTTAGGCAGCCTGGGTATAAAACGTGCTCTCAGCAGCTACCACTTCCTTTCAAGAATTGTTTTGTGAAAAAGAAAATATATGTGAATAGTTCCCCTCACCTTGATCTCAACAGGCGCCGGGCTCAAGCCTCTCGATGACCAGGCTGAGACCTCTTTTCTGAAGCAGAACCCCATGCACCAGTTGTGAGTCTGCAGAGGGGGATCCCTCCTGGAGAAGTGCGGGCCTCTGCGAGGGGGCTTGGGGAAGGGGCGGCCTTGAGATAACCCGCTCCACTCACAGGAGGAGAAGAGAAAGCACACGGTTTGGACTGCTTGCGTGTAGACGCCGCAGAACCGTCACACCAAGGAGCGGAGCGAGTCAAGTACTCACTAGCCCATATGCTCAGGGTCCAATATGTTAGTCGATGGGGGACTGGCCCTGGTGGCTTAGTGGCTATGGCTTGGGCTGTGAACTTCAGGGCCAGCAGTTTGAAAACCACCAGCAGCTCCCTGGAACAGTGAGTTTCGGAAACCCACAGGGTGGGGGTGTGGGGGTCCGCTATGAGTCAGCACTGACTCTATGGCAGTGAGTTTGGGTGTTGTTGTTTTTTTGTTTGGCCCTGGGGGTGTGGTGAGTTACACATCTGGCTGCTAACTGCAAGGTCAGCAGTTCAAACCCACCAGCCATTTGGAAGAAGAAAGAGGAAGTTCCTCCTCCCATAAAAAATTACGGACTCAGAAACCCATGGGGGCAGCTCAGCTCCGTTCAATAGGGTCACCGCAAGTCAGAATTGGCTCAAAGGCAGCAAGTTTGGCAGGGCAGCGAGCTGTGCCACAACGTCAGTAGTTCAAGCCCACCTTTCTATCATCCCTTGGAAGAAAGAGGAGGCTGTCTGCTCTCATACAGAATTACCACCTCAGAAACCCCCAGGGCCCTAAGGGGTCGCTATGAGTTAGGGTCCACTGGATGGCCGGGAGCTGAATGGAAGCCGCTAAGGAGCTCAGCGGCTCACCAAGAGGTTAGAGGCTCGCATCCACTTTCTTCCACCTTGGGATAAAGGCTTGGGGATCCCTTTCTGGAAGATCAGCCACGGAGAGCCCCAGGTGGCACAGTGCTCCTGGGCCGCAGGGATGCGGGGTTGCCAGGAGTTGACATTGACTACAACAGCTTCTGCCTCTTTTCCCGGTCCCTCCGTGTCGGCTTCCCGGGGCAGTTTGCTCCTGGGCCGCAGGGATGCGGGGTTGCCAGGAGTTGACATTGACTACAACAGCTTCTGCCTCTTTTCCCGGTCCCTCTGTGTCAGCTTCCCGGGGCAGTTTCATTTGGGCTTTTCAGAACTCAGTGCCATCGAGGCAAGGCTGACTCACAGTCACTGTCTACGGAGTAGGAAGCCCCGTCTTTCCCCAGGAGCTGCTGGTGGTTTCAGACCGCCGCAGATCGCACGCAGCCCAGCGTAACCACGGCACGGCCAGGGCTCCTTCCACTTGGGCTGAGGAAGTGGGACTTCAGTGGAGACCAACAGGACATCTGGACTACCAGGGGAGCTCTTTCAGGAGCCATATTTGAGAGAGACGCCACAACCCGTTTCAAAGAGTCGCAGTGAAATCTTTTGTGGCTGGAAACACTCTGATGATAAGGCCTCCCCTCCCCACCTCCCTCACCCCCTCACACATCCATGTCATTGGAAAGAAAAGCAATATGAAACCATATAAACCGTAATTATAAGAAAAACCAACCATGTTTTGATTTTTCCCCCGATGAAGGTTATTTAGTTTTCAAAGCATGGAAAAATCAAGTTCTTTTAAAGAGTGGTCTCCCCTCCCCCCATCATTTCCTTATTTATTTGGGGCCTTTATTGTTGCAACCAACCCTGCAACCTGACCTTGAAAGTTGGCTAATAACCTAAACCGTTTCTACATTTCCTGCTATCTCTAGGGTTGCCTTGACCGTCTCCCACCTCCACAGCCTCGCTCAGGGCTGATAAGACAGCCACCTCCCCTCTGGGACTGGGAGTCCTGGTGGCACAGTGATTCCGAGCTAAGCTGACTCTGCAGAGAAATATCTGGTCATCTCTTTCGGTCAAGATTACAGTCGAGAAACACTATCGTGCAATCCTATTCTACCCTAAAGAGCCCTGAGCCAGAAGCAACTCAGTTGTTGGCATGTGACGACCCCCAAGCTGAGACTTTCCACTCCCGTAAACAGCTGCTGTCTCTGAAAGCCTCAGCGGCAGCTGCACCCTGTCCTGTTGGGTGGCTATGAGTCAGAACGCATTTGATGGCCGTCAGATGGCCGTGCACCAGCTTCTCCAAAACGCCCACTTCCCAGGTCTGACCGCACTGACCTGTCTTGAAGATCTCGTAGCGCAAGGAGAATCCTGCCCCCTGCCGGGCGTAGTCGGAGGTGAACTTGATGTAGAGCACAGCGCCTGAGGAGATGATGGTTGGCGGAGCGATGTTCCCACAGTGCTTCCCCAAGAGGTCCGCGGATTCACTGTCCCCGTCCCGAATCTCAATGAAGTCATACCTAGGGAGGCACAAGGGGGCACCTGTTTGAAAGATGGACTCTACACACTGCATCTCTGGGTGGTACACACACAAGCAGCACTCCACTGCTACCTGGAAGGTTGCCAATTCAAATCCCTACCCCCCACCCCCTCCCCAGGCACCTTGGGAAACAGGCCTGGTGATCTGCTTCCTACAGGCCACAGCCCTGAGCACGCCAGGCTCCATAAACTCAGCGTCAATGCCCAGGAACTGAGGCTCCAGCAAGGAGAGGCTCCCCACTGAGAAGTGACATTCGGGCGCTGCGCCTGATAAGCAAAGGGCACTTCGAGTTTGCTTGTGCAGGCTGGCATCGGCAGACAGAGGAAGGCCAGGTTCTTTGTCTCGTGCCCACATAAGAGCAGTAGCACCAACCCATGAAACATCTCCAAGCAAATATCGTTTCTTCTTTCGGCAGCATGGCACTGTTTTTATTTCCATCAAGGTCTCTCTGAGCCTTGGTCAGGGCTGCTCTCCTCTGTCAGATGAGGCTCAGGAAGGGATGGCCAGGGAAGGTGTGTGTGAGGTGTGGGGGCACCTCCAGGCCTCCAGGGCCGGTTGTAGAGCCACTCCGTGGTTTTCCTGTCCCACGGGAACACTTTTTTCCAGGGCCCACACGACATGGAAACCTGCACTGTGAGCCGTCTCCCTTGCTGAGATGACTGCAAAGTTCACATCAGCAGTGTGTCGTCGACAACATGTTTTGATAAAGGAATCAGCATCGTATGAGATAAGGCCATAAAAACCTTTCTCCCCAAGTGAGGGGGGTGGGGGTGAATCCCCAGGGAACCTGCGTCTCAGAGCCCAGAACTATTAACTTCAGCAAGAGGCAGGCAGACTCCCTTGCTAAGCTGAGGCCTGCGTTCATTTTGTAAGGTTGGGGATGGCTTGCGGAGGGAAGTGCTGGGGGGGAGGGCGTGCCAGGCACCTCGAGGCTGTGCCGGGTGCTTGGGAGGGTGCCCAGGATGTGGCGGGTGCTTGGGAGGGTGCACGCTGGATGTGCTGCTTTCGCTTTGCAGACACGTTTCTCAGCCTTGGTATGTGCTCTGGTAATCGTCACGGTGCTGTGTTTGTGATCCCCTTCTCAGCCCCCAGTTAATACTCCTGTCACAACCGCTTAGGTGGGAAACTCATTCCCCCCACCAACTCCCTCCAAATCGCTGGCCACCATAACATTATTTACTGAAAACCATCCATCTCCTGCTCCCTCCTTCTCTGTTTATTTATTTTGCATCAACCTGTTAAAACAACACATAACAAATCTCTTCCCGGAGGGGAAATTTTGCTGTACTCCCCGGCTGCTGGCCGCCCGCTCCTGTCACACACCGACCCAGGCCTCGGGAGCCTGCTGCCTGCAGGAGAAATGGCTTGGTTTAGCTGCAGTGGCCGGAGGCCTCTCTCCAGCACTCCCGGGAGCCATATTTCACATGGCTCAGCCACTTGCAAATAAAGAGGCCAGCGAAGCAACTGTAAGGAGTGGACCAGCGTGAGTTCATTCTCAGACCCCTGAGGGCTGCAATCCTGCAGTCTCGGAAGCTGGGGAGAGTCTGGGCAAAGAGAGATTGGCAGCCCTGTCCCCCAGTAGCTGGAAGAGGTGGGCAGAGGTGGAGGGAGACAGCAGCCAGGATGGGGGGGCACTGTGGTTTCAGCGGGGGAGAGGGTGCTCACTTTTAACATGTGCTTCCTCACTTTCAAAACAAAATTGAAAAGAGGCTTAGGTCATTCGCAAAGGAAACTCCCTCCCTGCTGTTTTCGTATGAGTAATCATGGAGGCCCCTCCACACATAACTGAAGAATGGTGAGCCCAGCACTGTGCTCAAAGTTGGATTGGCACCGTTACCTGTGTCCACCGGTCAGCTTTACTCCGCCCACCAGAGCAGGGAGCACATGGCTCTGGGCAGACAAGGCCCAAACCTTGAATGAGGCAGGGCTGAGTTTATATCCCAACTGTGCCAAGTAGTAGCAGGTGTCCTAAGGCAAAGTCATTTAATCTTTCGGAGCCTCAGAAATGGGGTGTTAAGAGTAAATGGGAATATTACTGGGAATTACAGTCAAGACTAGGGATCAGAGTAGGGAAGGGGCTCAGGCATGTCTGTCTCCTAGAAGGGAATTACACTTCTGTTGGTGGGTAAACTAGGCGGGGCAACCTGCCAATGAGGAAAACGTTTAGCAATACTGACATAGAATCCAAAGGCCGAATACCGGGTATTATATTCCTAGTTGGGCACTTTTGACCTGGTTTCTATCCAGCCCTGGGTGATCCAAGCCCTGTGCTGTAGATTGCTGGGACTCTCATAGGTCACACCAGCAGGTGTAGATGTGGAAACCTCACCAGGGGTGAACTTACCTTAAATTCACCTGTAGTTAGATTTAAGGAACCAACTTACGCTCCCTTGAACTTAAGGCTGAAATGCCCTAGAGTGAGAATAAACAGACAACCTCGATCCCAAGGTGATGGAACTGGTGGTCTCTGGATCCTGGCTCTGGGCTCTTGCTTCGAGGGTGCTCAAGGAATGGTGGCCCGGGAGGAGCGTACTGTTACTACACATGTATTGGTCTGACGGTCCTGGTTCCGCCTTTGTGAATGAGCATTACTGAGAGCTTTGCCCTGTCCTCAGCCCCCATTATTGGTGCACAGAGCATCCAGTCACTTAAGCGTTCCTTCTGTACAAGTCAACAATTCGTTTATTTCACTCCAAAAAGCTGGACTAGACATATGTAAATGCCTTCTTTCAACATTGTTTTAAATGCTATACCATTGGCTAAACTAATGATACTATCAATAGAATTACCTTATTCCCCATGGGGATGATTTACGATGTTCTTTATAACAAAATGCTAGCGATGTCTTGAAAGTGAGGGAGAGGCAGAGACCATTGATATATGAATGGATTTGGAGCTCATTGCTCTAATCGATAAACAATTAGTACTCATGACATGGTCCTACTGATACCCTCATAAAGAGATCACTGAAGATAAGGGTGCTACAGCAGAGGATGGTGAAGAAACTAGATGGTGCCAGGCTGTCAGGAAGAATTGCGTGTTTTCAAACAAGCAGCCATTTAAGTGAGATGTCAACTATGTCCACATGGAAGAAGCACACCAACCTATGTGATCCAAGGAATATAAATAATAAAATTCAAATCCAAAGGAGGGAATGGGATCAGAGCTTAAATTCTGAGCACCCAGTTTGCAGTAAATTATAGATGACAGTGGAAGCCCAAAATCCATTTGCAGAGTCTCCGCGTAGATGAACCCTCCAGTGTCCCCCTCTGATCACAGTCCAGGGGTGTAAAAAGCCTTGCCATCAGACAGAAGCACTCTAAAGTCGATTACGGACACTGTCATGGGGTTAACATGGAATACCGCATCATCTGATCTCCCTTTTTGGATGCATGTTAAATTCGCTGCAGTTTTTAATACAGTCTGCTTTATTTTCAGTTGAGGGTTTCCTGTTTTTTGTCATCGTGGTTGGGTTTTATTGCGGTTGCTTCCTATTTTTGTTTCTTTTAAAATGATTTTCTGTGAATGAAATCCAGAGTCGGTAAATCTCTAGAGAAAGTAACTGGATTAATAATTTACCCTGGGGGAGTGGCCGGAGAGGTTAGGGGGCGATGGGGCACTAACAAGGAGAGCAAGAAAGAAGAACATGTACTGAAGTTGACCGTAGTGATGACGGTCCAATTCTTGTGAATACGATTGAACTATTAAATTGTATGATAACTTAATTATATGCCAATAAAACTATTAAATAAGAAGAATTTTTAAAGAGTAAATGGGAGGCATTAAAACATTTCTCATCGCATCGTTATGAGAATTAAATTACGTAGTAACCTCTAAAAAGGTATCTCGCACAGCCTGGCTTCCCGGGTCCCCATCAGAGTGTCATTACCAGAACTGTCGGGTCCAGCCTGCGTGTGTCAAGGATAGAGCTGTGGGATGCTGGGTTTCCAGTGACTAATTTGTGGGGGAAGTAGATTGTCAGGCTTTTCTTACAAGGCACTTTTAGGTGGACTGGGCCCGCCAGAAGCTCACAGCTTTTCAGCGGGTTGGAGGCTGAGTGGTGGGTAGAGTACTGAGTAGGGGCACAGTATGAATCTGTTCAAGCAACGTGGAGGGCATTTGGGCAAAATGGGGTGCCATCAATACACACGTACCATGTAATCCAGCAATTCTGCTTTCAGGAATTCTCCCTGTGAGGATAATCAGCCAATTTTGCAAAGCTATGCCCATATCTTTGTAAACACCCCATAAAAATGAAAAGATGCTTTCTTTATAACAGCACAATGCCAAAATATGCAGAATCAGGGGCCGGACACATGAATGTTGGCATATTTATAGTAAATAGTTCTGCAGGCCTAGACTTATATTTTTAATAGAAAAACACTCATAACATACTAGTAGGTTTTCAAAAAAACAGATTCTAAAATGTGTGTGTGTCATAGTGACCCCGTGTGTGACCTCGTTGTGTTTTCTGGGCTGTCTTCTTTACAGAAATGGATTGCTAAGAGTTGAAATTGATTCAAAGGAACCTAACAACAACGCACACACGTGTACACACACACACACATACACCTTCAAAAAGTTTGTGGAAAAAGTCCATGATTTTCTAATTTCATTTTTCCAGGAGCTTTTTGAAGCCCACACACCCACACCCACACCCACACCCCCACACACACATTTAGGACTATGTGTATTTTCTTAAGAGTCTATACAGAGAAAAGCCTGAAAAACCCCTATATTATTATAGGCGTTGAATGAGCTACCTGTGTGGTAGACTTGGTCAATTTTACTTTTTTCTTTTCTACTCTCTACACTGCTTACAGTGGGTCTGCACTCACAATAACAAGTGGCAATATATAAAGTTGCTTCAAGTAGAAGAGCTGAGGAAAGGAATCCAGCCCCCATGACTCAGCAGATGAAGTAACCCGGCCACCAGCAAGCACCATCATCATGGTCGTCACCCACCTCGGAGAGTCGGAGTGTAGATTAAACCAGACACGGGGGCCTCAACACACCTAGAATCCGGCCACGCACACGCGTTGCCCATGCTCAAAATGCTTTGGGGGGGATTTTGTTGTTGTTGTTGCGATCACCAGATAGCTCTAGTCTTTGTGTTCTCAATCTCTCAGGGAAACTAGAGACGGACAAAGAAAAGCCCTGGTGTCCTCTGGCTTCCTTGTCTGGAGTGGGAGGGGTTTCTCAGGGCACTAACTCACCCATGGAGCCGGTTAGGGGATTAACAGAATCAGCTATGAGACAGGGCTGCCCCACTTATGCCTATCTGCAAGCCTGCCTCAGTTTTCTCAGGGACGATCCTGTGTGCCCGAGGGGCCATTCAGGCTCCCAGCAACTCTATGAGGATAAAGCAGACCTAGCAAGGGCTTCCAAGGACTTCATCTTGAAGGGGGCAGATCGCCAGGTCTCTCCTCTCTAGAAAAGCCACCGCTGGTGGGCGAGAACCACGGACGTTTCAGCTAACAGCGGAGCATGGAACCCTTTGTCCAACACCCCTACCTCCTTTTGTTTTTTTCATAACAAGGCCACCTACAAACACATCCTTACATGTCTACAAACACATAGAATGAAAGCATGGATTTTTTTTTCAAGTTTCCTATAAATCAATCTTATTAAAATGTTTCTCTCAGAGCTTGTTGTTTAAAAGACTCCTCTGGTGAATCTCTTTGTACAGCAAATAATCATCCCTTACTTGGATTTCTTAGAGGGGGGGCAGGTTTTTTTCTATCAGGTTTGCTTCAGGGGGAAGTGGCCCGGAGTTCCAATTGGCAGGCTGAAATCCCCTCTTCTCTGTAGTGTTCTAGTTCTGCCCTGCAGTCAAGCCCCACTTAACACATGATCTCCGGGCTGGGCTTTTTGCACCAAGGTACACTTCAACGACATGCTGACTTCATACAAAATGTCTCATGTACCTCCTGTGTGACTGACTCATTTGGGGACGTTTTTTATTATGAGGGATTTGCGAGAACTGGAGAAAATCCCTTTTAGAAACTTCGGTGTTGTCAGGTTCATTTGTGAGCAGCTCAGCGGAGGCTCAGGAAGTGTGCGGCCTGAGTATAAACTTGGCTTTGCATCTAGCACCGAATCTTCAGCGTTTGCTTGGCAAAGGGATCTGGGGTACCAGCCCAACGCTCGCCCCAACGACCGTCAAGTAGGATAATCTTGAAAGTCGCTCCCCTTAGAACAGATTACATTTTCCACGTGGAGACAAACATCGGCTAACGGACATATTAACTACCGTGTTTGCATTTCATTATTCAGAATCTCTCTGAAATGAAAAAATTCCTTTCAAAGCTGTAATACTCCCTTTATTAGGATCATCGTCTACTCTCTCCTGAACTGAAACAGAGTCGGCATCTCCAACACCTGGTTCTTTTCTCTCTCAAATCACGCCCCAACGCCTTTCCACTTTCCTCCTCAGACCCCCACATCTGCCTGTGGAGCATTTGTCCAGAGAACACTTTCTGTACGTTCTCGCTCAACTTCAAAGTCTTCCATTTCTCTCCCCAAGCCCATATTTGGGGCGTGGGAATCTTGACAGTGGAATTCATTTTAAGAGGCCACAGGAGAGATATGAAAAAGCAACCATCTCATCTCTCCCTCTCATCACTAAGCAAACGTGGAAAGAGATTTTCTGGTTTCCCAAACTCGATTCAGGTGTACACTTCGCAGAAGGGCACCCACAGGCCAGGGTAGCCAGAGGGGCTGGTGTTGGAAGACCCCCGAAGCCCAGCCCCCTCATGGAGGTGGAGAAACCACTGCCCCCAGGAGCATCTGCTTTTGTGGGTGCCACACAGAACTGCACGTGAGGAGACTGGTCTATCACGGACTAGTCTTCGGTGCTCTGGATCAGAGAGCAGGGCGGCACAGGTGGCTGGAGTCCAGAGATGCTTCGGAAGAAAGGTCCTTGAAGGCAACCACTGGAAACCCCCCACCCCCACCCCACCCCCCGGGGACAGTTTTACTGACACAGGCATGGCGTTACCATGAGTTCAACTCCACTTGGCGGCAACTAGGATTGGGGTTACTCATTCCACAGGATTGGGGTTGACAAATGTCAAGCCCGTGGCCAAGTCCTGAGGCCAGCACTTTGCTGTCATCAGAAGGAGCCCTAGAGGCACAGCGGGCTAAGCTGCTTACCTCTGAGGCTGGAAGTTCAAACCCAACGTCTGCTCCTCTGTAGGAGAAAGATGACAATGTTTGTCCTTGTAAAGATGTGCAGTCTTAGAGACCTGGCAGAACAGTTCTACCCTGCCCTGTATCACAACGGACTCCACGACACTGGGTTTGGCTCTTGCATCATAAAACACTGGGGCCAAATCCTCTCCAGTCTCCATAAACCTTTACACTGGCTGTTTCTTCTGCCAGCAATGTCAATGTTGTTGGATGGCATTGAGTCCACTCCAACTCCCAGAAACCCCATGCAGCAAGGTGGATCCAGCCCAAGGGTTTTCTTGGCTGCCATCCTTGAAGATCAGCAGGCCTTTCTCACACCGAGCCGATGGGTGAGTTCCGACTGGCAGTCGCTTGGATGACAGTGGAGTTCTTTACTATTGCACCTGCCTACAATGTCATTTAGCTCTTTGACTCTTTCCACGATGGGGTCCTTCCCAGCGTTCAGCCCTAAATCCAAGTGCCTGCCCTCAGAGAGGCCATCCAAGACCACCCTACCTCGGAGGGCAGGCCTCATGTTTGATCTCATCAACCGGTTATCTCCCTATCAGCTCTCACCATCATCGGGGGAGCTTTTGTTGGTAGACTGGACTTGTTTATAATCAGTAAGCACCCTCAGGGCAAGGATCTTGCCTTTTCACTTCTGAATGTGGAGCCCTGGCACAGAGTGGGGTGCACTACCTTTTCTGGGGTGAATCACTAACAGGGTGAACGGACATTGGTGCCATCTCTTAAGAGGACTGCACTGTTGGCTGATGCTATCCAGGAGGGGGATGGTGTTGATACGGTAGGTCCCTTTTTTTTTTTTTTTGCCCACTGCCTTTGTGTTGCAACACATTTGCTGAGCTATTCTGGGTGTATCTGGAACCCAAGATGCTGCCTCGTGACTCAAAAAACATGAAATATAACATTTTAAGTGGAAGAAACATCTCAAATCATGCTGACAGCATTTTCACTATTAGCGGCAAACAAATCAACTATAATTAAAATGCTGTCAAAGTGATTTGAGATTTTTCTCACACTTTCAAAATTCCATATTTCATGAGTAGATTATCCAGGCCACAGAATTTATCACCTCCTGGAGTGCCTTTCTTCCAGGAAGCTCAAAGACATCTACAAATGCTGTCTTATTAATCCTTACATTGAGACCTGCAGGGAAAAGATGAGGGGGAAAAACAACACTGTCATGCCCAACTCACACACCCCCTCTTCCCCCACCCTACCCCCAAAAAAGAAGCTGCCGGAGACGCCAGGAGGCTGGGGAGTAAGTGTGCTTGCTGCTGAGATCATGCCAGGCGGCCTGCCTCTGAGCTCACTACCCCTGCCCCCCCTTTACAGAGAGTAGGGTTTTTAAGAACCAGAATTCCTTTCTTTGGGTTTCTCCTTTTCATTATTTAATAAGAGGCTGCTATGAAGTCCCATTCAAGGAGCCCTGCTAGCACCAGGTTGAGGCGTTCCGATACTAAGTAATCGGTACCTGGTTCGAGGCCACCCATTACTCTGCAGGAAAAAAACACCCGGTGATCTGTTCCGGTAGATTTACAGCGGTAGAAACCCCATGGGATTTCTGCTCCGTCCTCCAGTGCTACTCTGGGTTGGAATCGATTTGCTGGCAATATGTTTGGCTTGGTTTGGGATGAAGTCCCTGGGGGTACGAACGGTGGACGCACCCATCAGCCTCTAAACAAGAGCTGAGTGCCTCGGAAGAAAGACCTGGTGATCTACTTCAGAAAACCCAGCCATTGAAAACCCTAGTCCCCACTGGTCTACTCCAGCATACATTGGGGCCTCTAAGAGTCAGGACCAACTGGGCAGCGGCTGGTTTTAACTGGCATCTCAATGTAAAGAGTTCATGTGTACTACGGGACTGGCTTGGATTTCTTTGTTACTTTACTGACTCCTCACACCATGACCTGTTAGGTTCCCATGCATTTACAGATGTAGAATCTGAAGCTCAGAGGGGTCAAGAGACATGCCCAAGGTCACATGACAAGGGCAAGTCAGAGCTGGGCTTTGAACCTGGGCACTCTCAGGGCAGGGCACACAGACTTTACCCTTCCTTTGCCTCCCTGCTATGAGCATCACCATGCAGACCCTCTTTGCTTACTGTATATGCACGGAGTACCTTGCACGCTCAACCTATCGGTGTCTTTGTGCCTAAGGTGTGTCTCTTGTAGACAGCAGGTAGACAGCAGGCTCATGTTCCTCGGCCTCACTCTCGAATGAGGTCTGGGAGCAATGGAAACGCCAGACTGCCCAGCACAAAAGCATTAGAAAGTACCAGGTGTAGTAGCAAAGGCACGTCTTGGCCTCTGATTTTCATAAAGCGGGCACATGGAACACAAGACAACAGAATCTGCTTTTTGCTGTTGTTCTTTGGACCAAGCCTAAAGGACTTTGCAAAACCCATAAACAAATCTCCAGTTGAATCGCTGAGTGGATTTGACATGCATGGCGTCAAGACTCACACCATAGAAATCTGGCTTGTAAGTGTTCGGATGGGATAGCGCGTGAATGTTTGTAAGTGTGGTAGTTTTACAAGCACATACACACTCTTAAGTGAACATATGGCCTGCAGCACGGGGAAATCGTATCTTGTATATTTATAAGCGCTGCGGTATCATCCAGAACACACCGTTTCAGTCCACAGATGTCCTGTGGGATCCACACAGGGGCTTCCAAAAAGTCAGGGGACCTCTGCAGTGATCTGTCTGTGGTTATGTTTGTGTAGATCCACATTTTCCTCGGGGGGGGGGGGGGGGGGGGGGGACGACAGAAGGGGCCCTTATAACGGTGTTACACAGAAGCGCATCTGTCCACTAAGGAGCTGTGTACACAGAGCAGTGTAAAGCGTGGTCTTCACTGGCGGGCCCACCTAACTCCCGGCATTCGCTAACAGCGTTATGACAGGCAAATCAACCAAGCCCTCTACACTTCCATGTCTCCAGCTCTGTGATAGAAATGCGACTCTTCCCCCACCCCGAGCGAGCGCGGGATGCTGGAAGGATTGAGCAGGTGTAGAAAGGCCCAGCCGGCACCAGCTGCCTGATTGGCCGTTTTTGTGATCATCAGTGTTCTGAGAACACTAGAACATCCGACCTTCGAGGTCAGTGTTTGGGGAGAGAAGAGTTACAGATGCACACGATCTTAGATAGCAAGCACGTGAGGGTCAAGAACGAAGTGCCCTAATATGGAGTCCATCTCAGGGCACCCAACCTTGGGTTGCTCTAGGAGCAACCTCGGGGCTCCTAGAACTCCTGTTTTTCAGATTTTTTTTGGCCTCAACCTCAGGTTTCAGAGCCCACCCTCTGGAACTGGCCTGCCTGGCAGAGCTCACACCAGACCTCCCTGCCAACCAAGTCCCGATGAACGAGGGACCCAGGCTCCCAAGGCGCGAAGTGAGAGCAGTTCAACGGCGGAGCCAAATGCCGCCTATGGGAGGTGCTCACCCCACAGATGTCCCGCCCCCGCCCCCCAATGAAAGATGCTCTTGTACCTCTAATTACATGCCATCTAAACCCCCAGGCCTCACCCAGCTCTGGAATCTGCGTTTGTGCGTGTCTTTGCCGAGGTGCCAGGTACCCACCCACAGTGGCTAGAGACAGTCCATTCGCCTGCTCCCCTTCTTCCCACCACAGATCTTTGATGTTCTGAGCCTCTGATTCGCAGTCGCCTCACAGCCAGGGTCACCGGGGCTCTGCAGAGGGAGGAAACCTGACCACCCAGTGAAGGAAGTATGCCGGGAGAGAAGCCCAAAACAAACTGGAAGAAATATTCCCCCCAAACCTTGAAGACAAGCAAATAAAAACTACAAATAACATCTATTTATAATCGCTGCTTGTTTTTCCGCAGAAGCCCTGTGATGATGGAGCGGGCTCAGTGCGTCCACTGTTTCTCAAGGAGTTGGCTGCCAAGAACGCCTCTCCACGTGACTGAGGAGGGTGTCTGCGGAGCCTCACCGAGGTAAACGTCCAGCAAAGTCCCCACCACACCTCCACACATCCTCTGGTCGAACCCCACTGCCCCACCTGGCACCCCACAAGTCACATCCTGAGGCTGTGGGGCCCTGGCTTGGCTCGGCTTCTGGGTGAGCAGGCACTGTGTGGACAAGGCTTGGATGGAACACAACTACTTATGGAGGGAAGGAAGGAAGAAAGGAAAGAAAGAAGGGAGGAAGGGAGGGAGGGAGGGAGGAAGGAAGGATTTTCTGGGCAGCCGATGCCTACGTGAAGTGTAAAGGTTTGGGCAGGCTGTCTTTAGCATGGTTGGTGGATCTTTCTCCCTGTTGCCAGCTCGACTCACGGAGACCCTGTGGGTGGCAGGTAGGGTTTTCTTGGCTGTGGTCTTTAGGGACGCGGGTAGCCAGGCCTTTCTTCCACAGGGCCGAGGGAAAGTGGGTTCTGAGTGCCTGCCTTTAGTTTAGGGGTTGAGCACACACTGTTAGTGTGCTGCAGACAGTGGTAAACTCCACTTCCTCTGCAGTCAGCTGACTTCACATGCTGATCCCGGCGTTCCCCTCACTGCCATGGAGTCAACTCATAGGGACCCGAAAGGGCAGGGTAGACCCACCCCTGTGAGTTCTTCAGACTTTAACTCTTTACGAGAGTACAAAGCCCTGTCGTCTTTCACCCTTGTTGCCGGCTGGTGGTTTTGAACTGCTGACCTTATGGTTAGCAGCACAACACGTAACCACTACGCTATCAGGGCTCTGATACCAGAGTAGGAGGCAGATAATAAGGGCCCACCGTTATTCCCATTTGTTTCTCCCTTGGAGGCAGGAGCAGTCGCCCAGGCTGGTACTCCGGGAAGAAGCGCTTGGAGTCACAGGCCTCACTGGTCTGCCTAGCTCTCAGGCCTCAGTTTCCCTTACCTCGTAAATGAGGTCAAGGACAGGCCGCTGTGTCTCTCTGGGCACAAAGCAATGGCCAGGTACAGAGGAGGGCAAGTCAGGGAGCATCCCCCGACGAGGTGTGCTGGCAGTTGGCCTTCACAGCTGAGAGCATGCCTGGCCAGGCGCTTCCTAAGCCTGGCTCCCCGAGGGTCTGTCTGTGTGAGCAGGTCCGAAGCTCCTCATCTTCCTTCCCAAAACACAGAAGCCTGCGAGGAATGGAGGGAGGTGTGGGGCGCCAGGGATGGATCACGGTACTGGCACAGTCCTATGTGTCCAAGGATTTCCCCTCTCAGCCATTTTCCGACCCCCTCTCCTTGCTGTTATTCAGTCTCCATGACAAGACTTGGAAAACACAAGACTTGTCTGAGAAACCATGAGAAAAATCCAAGCAGGGGACAGGTTGGGTGGGAGGGTGGGTGATGGCGTTCCTTCCCTGGGGCTTCAGGTTACAGAGCCCACAGCTCCTCCTGGCTCCAGGGGCAGACTAGTCACCGCTGTGCGGAAGCGATGGGTCTTCCCTGGTGTCTCCAGCAGGAAGGGCAGCTGCCACGCCGGGCTGGAGATTCTGAATCTAGCCCTCAGAGGCTAGTCAGCTGGAACGGCTTCCACCTCTCATCCCGCCGCGGCCCTCACTGCTTCCTGAAGGCTCTCCCCCCACAGCCGTGGCCCTTCTGTTCCCAAAGAGCTGGTGGAGGCTTGGTGGGGTGGAAACAGCAGCTGTTTACGATGGTTGGGTGTTCTTGGCTGTAAGCTCACAAGTCCTTGGAGACATATGTCTAGAAAGGACACCAGCTTCTATGGTGCCGTGTGACTCAGACCTTGAAGAGCCTCTCTTTGTCCCCCAGCCAGCTAGCAGCAAACAGGCTGTTTGCTGCTAGCTGGCTGGGTGGCCACCATCTTGCCTTGGCCAGCAGGGCCCTCCCACTGTAGGAGGAAGCATTAGTGCCAGCGAGGAGCTGCGGGAGACCCAAAGGATACAGGCCTTGGGTCAGGGAAGACCCTGCAGAATCCCTACTGTCAACTCAGTAGCCAGCCCTTTGGCTTCGACTCCAGCCTGTACATGCGTGTGCCTCAGTTCCCTAGCAGCGGAGAACCAAATAATAAATGAAGAAACTAACAATAACAATACTTTCATATCCTCCTACGGCTCTCTAAGGGATGACACATACATAAATCACTTTGAACTTTTAGATGAAAGGTGCTCTGTAAACCTGAGGTCTCATCAACTGTAATTGTTACGGTAATTATTTTAATGATAATAATGATGATAATGGGAGGTGGGAGGGAGGCTTAGAGATGAAAACCTCCTACTCCAGACAAAGGGGAACTCTGGGGTTCAAGCCTGCCTCTCGAGAGTCCTCCTGCTCCCAGCTCTGAACCATTTCTCGCCAACTGCCAACTCCTGGGCTGAAATATTATTTACTTCTTCCCTTTCCAATAAAACAATTATTTGTTCCACCATCTCCCTCGCCCTCACTCTCTGGTGTGTCTAGCTCAGCCCTGACAGCTCAGCCATGGACTGTTTACACGTCTCGCTCACCCTCCAAGACTCTGGTTCAGCTCCATTGACACGAAAGGCAGAATTCTCGCCGTGTGAGGAATCAATTACTTCCGCTGACACTCTATTACTGGCCCTCACTTCTTCTGATTCCGGATGACGGCGAGTGAAGGTGGTGGTGGTGGCGGTGGCCGGGAACCGGAGAGGGTGGGGAGGGCTGGGGAGAAGGGAGCTGACAGGGAGGCAGACAGGGAGTGTTGACGGAGAGTCAGGCCTCCGGCTTTGTACTGAAAGTCTCCAAAAGCTCTCTCTCCTTGACTGCCCTGCCGGAATCCGGAGGTGACCACACGGCAGGAAGAGGCCAAGAAAGGAATAAAAAGAGAGAACGAAAAAGAAAAGGCTTGTCAGGGGTAGCTAAAGAAATCGGAGATTTCCAAATACCTAAGCACCGGGACCATCGATGACAGCTCCTTGGCAGAGGGCCACCGGCTGCAGGAGGCAGCATTGTTGGGGGAGGAGAAAGATTCGTTGAGATCCAACACACAGCCCGCTGGTTCTATAATCCCATCCCTACCATTACCGTCTGTCTGTTCGATCACACAGGGCCTCAGCATTCCCTTCTGTACAATGTGAATAACAGGTCCCTACAGCTGTTGTGGGAGTGAAACTTCCACATGGCCAGCTCCACAGGGAGTAGTATCCTGACACGTGCCAATAAGGGCCTGTAGATATTGTCCAGGAGTCCAGGGTAGGGCATGAAACATGTGAGCTGCTCACGCAGAGGGTGGTGCTCTCAGCCAACTCAGCACTGGCTTAGAAAAGCCTGACAATCTACTGCTGGGGAAAGAAAAAAGCCAATCAATGAAAACACCGTGGAGCACAATTTTACTCTGATATACACGAGGCCGCCATTGTGCGAGTCATTTCTCCGGCCAGTGGTTTTACACTGGCCTTCATGTCTCACTCCCAGTGCCTACAAAGCACCACTCACCTGGAGGTGACAGACCTAGATGGGGCACAGCAGGGGACAGACAGGGAATGCCAAGGTGCATGGCTATAAATTCCAAAACCAACCTCAGTGCCGTCGACTCAATTGGACAGAACTGCGCCCGTAGGTTTCCTGTAACTCTTTACGGGAGTAGAAAGCCTCATCTTTCCCCCTGGTGGTTTCGAACTGCCGATCTTCAGGTGAGCGGGCCAAGGCCTAACCACGGTGCCACCAGGTCTCCTTGGCTGCAAAGCGATGGGGAAAAGGGCAAAAAAGGTCCTGCCAATTTTCCTCTCTGACACTTAAGTGCTCAATGGTAGCTTTTTCTTCCTTCCCCCTTTTTTAAAGTTTGCATTTTATTTTGACCCAGCTAACATTTTTCAAGGAATTTCCTTCTAGGTAGAAAACACATTTTTTAATTATGTAAATTCACCACCACCACCTCCTTTGCAATCAGCTGAGCTGAGTGGTGAGCCCCAGTCCCATTATGAAGGACGATTATGGGAGCTCTTTCCTAGAAGGCGAGACAAGGGCAGCTAATAGATACATATATTCCGCCCTGAGATGATTTATCCAGGCAGAAGTAGAAGAATGGAATTAAATTATCTCCTTCTGCGTCTGTCTTAATCCAAAGGTTTATGTCCCTCTGCCCCTGCAAAGGGGGAGGAAAAACAAAACAAAATCAAAATTGATTTCTTTCTTGACAGGACCCATGACTATAAAAAAACATACACATCCCCTTTTTTAAAAATATCTAATTTCTTAACTTGGTTTTATTTCTCTTCCTCTTTTTTCCATTGTATCCCCCTCCACCACTGAATCTCCCACTGAATTTCTTCACCCAGTGCAATTAGATGGGAGGATTACACAAAGTTACGTGGGTGAGAGACGAGCCCCTGGGATCTCTGGGTTCAGAGAAGGGGTCAGGTTGAAAGCCAGACCTGGTGGGACTGTGCATTATAAACTTTCAAGTGATCTCCATTCGAAGATTGTAAAAAATAGGACATTCTTAGCCACACTTGTGTTTGGACACACGTGAGCAAGGCGTTGCACATTTTCAAAAAAACCCAAATTGCCAAAATATCGTGAGCCCATACTGTCCTTTCCCCAGAGTGGGAGGCAGAGACTGTCTCAGGGTGGTTTCCCCTGCCTCCACATGTTTGGCCAGCTGAAGTTGCCGGGTGGAGTCCTTGGTCAAGGGTGGAGAGCGTGGGGTCGGCTGTCAGCTGGTCTCTCGTTAGCCCAGCTCTTTCCAGTGATTGCACCATGTACCTGGAGGTGGCTCTGCTCCTGTCGTTAGAAGGGTTGTTGCAATACAGAAGCGGATTACTGTTCATCAGTTCCTCAGGGGAATCAGAATGTGGCTGTGCTTCGGCGGGCAGTCCATCTGTAATCGCGTAAGGAGGACTCAACCTGAGGGTCCCTCCTGGGCTTCAGACAACCCTCGTGAGCCACAGGGAATTCTTAGTGTCCTGGTTGGGTTTCCAGAGACTCCTGCCAGCCAGGCTGAAGCCAGAGCTCCTTTGGGCAATTTGGCCCCTGGCCTTCGCTTCACAGGGAGAGAAGTGTGATTCAGGGAGAGTGCTGTGTAGGAATGTAAATTGAAGAGGCACCAGAGTCCCAAGAATAACCTGCACTTTCCCAGGCCAAGCTTCCCTCTCAGGCTTCACAAAGAGGACTTCTGGCCACCGGGTCTGAAACTGCAGAGACCCTGGTTAGGGAGGGTGGGGGCAGTGGGGAGGCCCCATTATCTCAGTCTTTCCTGCTTCCTGATCACAGCCCTTCTCCCTAAGGAGATGGTGGAAGTCGCCTGGACAGGAAATACATTAAGTCACATTGCTCAGGCATCTCTTTACTTGGAAGGGGGTTTACATCTGCAAGTCACAAGGACAGTCCTTCTTAATCTCTCCTTACCACACAGTCGGGAGAGACAGGACTCTCTACCCCTAGAAAGAGTTACGGTCTTGGATATATAACGGGGAAGATCTGCCCTGTCCTACAGGGTCACTGTAAGTTGGAATCAACTTGACGGCGGTGAGTGGTACACACACACACACACACACACACACACACACACACACACACACAATGTTGCCGTCGAGTCGATTCTAACTCATGGTGAGTCCTGTGGAGAACTACAGAGCCAGAGGAGAACTGCCCCATAGGGTGAATCTTTGGCGAAGCAGACTGTCCCATTATTCTCCCTGGAAGAACTGGTGGGTTTGAACTCCAGCTCAGCCGGTGAAGGCTCAGGCGCCGCATCCCTGGGACTCCCTGGACAATGCCACAGGCCGTTGAGTTCATCCATGTTCACTTAGGGGCTCTCTCTCCCTTCTCAGCTTTGAACAGACTGTTCTCTGGGTGGACTGCCTGTGATATACACTTCCCCATTGCCTGGCTAGCCTCTGTCAGGATCAGCTCAGGCTTCCTCTGCTCCAGGGAGTCTTCCCTGATCTCTCTAGCCTAAGCGGGATCCCCACATTGTGGGTATCATAGTAGGCCCTTATCATGTCCCTGAGCATGGCAGAAGCCATAGAGCTTCCCAAGAAAGAGCTCAGGTAGAAAAGTAGGGTACCTCAGTTTGGGACAAAGGAACCCTGGTGGTGTGGTTATGCATTGGGCTGCTACAGCCTTGGGAACTCACAGGGGGAAGTTCTACCTGTCCTCTAGGGTGGCTATGCATTGGCATGGACTGGATGGCAGTGAACGAATCTGCTTGGACCCTCCCCTGACCCTTCCAGAGGAGCCCTGGTGGAGTAATGTGATCAGGTGGGCTGAGATACGGCAGGCGGGGAAAGTGTCGGTCTCAGAAACTCACGGGGGCAGTTCTACCCTGTCCTACCCTGGAGACGGCATCAACTCGAAGCCAGTAATTTGCTTGGAGTTTTCTGCCCTTTTCAAGGTGGGCCGCTTGGCCAGTTGGCTAGTTTCTTGGAGCCCCGGTTTCTCCACCTTAAAACGGGAAGAGGACCAGTGACTTCGAAAGGGGATTAAATGAGACAGCACGTGTGCGGTGCTCAGCTCAGAGCTGGGATCACAGTGGGTTAAGCGCTGAGCTGCAACCACAAGCTCAGTGGTTCGATCCCATCAGGTGCTCTGAAGATTGTAGGTTCCCAAGGTGATTTAGCCTCACACCCTCTTTTCAGAGAAAAAAAATAACTCAGCGCCCCACTGGTAATTAAACACTTTTTCAGCATAACCCAGGATAAAGTATGCTATCTGCTCCTGCAGTCCCCTCGATCATTCGATCATTCTGCCGTCCGCCCCCCGGGGTGGTGTCACCCACGTGGGGAAACACTGATAGTGTCGGAAACCTTAAAGGAGCAGTCCCACTCTGTCCTACACGGTCAGCGGCTGTCGGACTGACCCAATGGCAGTGGGAACTTCTGTGGGTATTCCCAGAGGTATCACCCAAGCCAGGGTAGTTGCAATAGGCTCCGATGCATGAGCAAGTTGGACACAGAAAGAGGGAGACCAAAGAAAAATCGATACGTTTCACTGTGGTGCTGCTGAAGAAAACGGAAAGTACCATGGACGGCCAACAGGACAAACAGTCCTTTCCTGGAAGGAGTACAGCTAGAATGCTCCTTTGAGGCGAGGATGGCAAAACATGGCCTCACATGCTTTGGGCATGTTGTCAGGAGAGATCGTTCCCTGGGGAAAGACATCATGCTTGGTAAAGTGGAGGGGCAGCCAAAACGAGGAAGGCCCTTCGCAGAGAGGCTGCAACAGTGAACTCACACATTGGGACCGTGGTGAGGATGGGGCAGGACCGGGCAGAGTTTCGCTGTGTTGTGCGTAAGGTCACCGTGAACCCACAGGACCGCACACGGCACCACCACCACAATGCTGTCACTGTGCTCGGCACACGGTAGCTATTTAACAAATACTTCTCAAGCGAGTGCTTTATCGCTGTTTTGTGGATGAGAGACTCAAGTTCCTGAGAGGTTAGTGCCTTCCCAAAGCCTGCGTCCTGTTGTGTTCCCTCAGCATGCGGTACCCTAAGGTGGACCAGTAGAAAAGACATCTCTCTGCCTTCCAGTGCGAGTCCATGCTAGGCTGACCTTATGCCACAGTAGTTCAAAGAAAGAGCCCACAGCCCTGCTCAGCACCCACCAGGACTTGGAGCTCTAGGGGCATAGAAATGAAACCCGAGAGCCTGGCCTTGGGAAGTCCGTGTGGCTGGTGTCTGTGCGTCCCAGGGGGCTCTGGTTCACCGGTTTTACAAAGTGGATCACCAGACTCTTCTTCTGAGGCAGCTCTGGCTGGACTCCAACCTCTACCCTTTGGTGGTCAGCCCAGGGTGTAAAACCATTTGCCCTGCCCAAGGGCTCCTGGCTGCCTAGAGCGAACTAGCAGCGATGACCTTGGACTCTACCCACTGGGAGCACAGCGTCGACCCCCAGAACCCAGACTTCTCAATACCCAGGACGTCCCCCTGAAGCAAAATCGACCAGCAGTAAAAACACGTGGAATGAGTCAGGAGGGGAAGGTTTCTGGGGCAGGCAAGCTGACAACAGGAAGTGACAGCAAGAGTATTTATAGGAAAAATAGAATCCCAAATGTTTCTGTGACAAAGTCCAAAAACGACATCACAGTTGCTGATCTATTATGCATCTGCCCTAAGCCCAACCCAAATCCTTATCATCACCCTAGGGGTCCCAAGGAGGGGTGGCAGTGTGTGGACAAAGATTCCCAACTAAACATCCTGATCCTGGGCCTCTGTCCCCAAGACTGGTGATCAGAATGAGGAGCAGGGATCATCAAGCAAGTGTTGACTTTCCTGAGTCCTGGCTTTGTTTAAGGAGGAAAGGGAAGTGCAGCACGTGGCTTCGAGGGGATTAATCCGGAAGCTCTGCGAAAAGAGAACGCTGGGCCCATTACAGGGCAATTTCCAAGTGTCTGGAGATGAAGCACTGTTCTTTGAGGAGCTGGGACGAGGCGGTTTTGCTGTAGAACAGCACATACAGATCATTAAGGTGGCTTCCTTATAATGATTCTGAGCTTCTTTGCCACCTCCCAGCTGCTTTTCACACGCGGCGAAACATATCTTTCAAGGTGCCCATCTGGAGACTACCAGTCAGTCCTTAAAAGAACCAGACTCTCCATTTGGCTTCCCCTTGGTGGAGCCTCGGGAGCGGGCTGGGATACCACACCTGACGGATGACTCGTGGCTCAGCCGTGCCTCATACGCAAGTCAGCATTGGGGGGTGGGGGGTGGGGTGGTGGTGTTGTTTTAAAATGCATATATTTTTTCATTCTGAAATGGAAAAAAAAACCACCCCAAGTGTGTGTGCTTCTAAAACCAGAGCATTCACCCCGTTGGCGGATGACTCAGGCGAAAGGCCTCTGTCTGCTGGCCGAAGCAGCAGTATCCTCCTCACCACCACAGGGCATGAAGTGGCTTCTCCCTGTGTGCTCAGGCAGCCTTGAGGCTTGCCCTTTGGTCACTTGGCCACACGGACCTGGCAGCATCGCCGTGACCTCGGTCGGTTCCTGCCTGCAGCTGTCGAGTGGACCCCAGAGCAGCCTGTGGGCGCTGGGGGAGGGACCTTCACAAGTGGCCAGAGGAAGGAGAGGGTGGAGGCTCACCAGAGGCAGTGGCCTTGGGTGGCACTGACTCAGGCTAAGCTGAGGCTTGTGAGTAGAATTTTCCAAGCAGACGGCAAGCGTGAATGGAACAAAATGTACAAGGGGGCGGCTATGGGGAAAGGGCTGTCTGGGATTTCTTCAACAGTCCTTTCTGGCCTTCAAGAGGGGAGCGGAATGAGGCTTGGGAGCCACAGCCACAGCCCTGGTTCCCTATCAGGACCCTGTTCCCAGGACATGGGCCATCTTTGCTGCTCACAGTGCACAGCGGAAGAAGTGAGGACGTCCGAGGGCGGGCATGCTGACTGCTGCTCTTTCCCCCTTGCTGAGATGGACCGCTTTTGTCTGACTTTCTTACTCATTTCCTCTGTTTGCCAGCGTGTTCCTGCTGGGTTCTATCATCAACAGGATGGTTTCGGCAATTTTCATTTTGGGAAGTATCCACCCTATGGGCCCAGAGAGGCAGAATCCAGTTGGAAGCACGCAGCTGAAGCGAAAGGAGAGAGGACGCGCATCCCCTTGGATAGAAAGTGTGTTCCAAACACCCAGGAGCTCCCGTGGATCCGAAATGGAGGGGGAGGGAATGGGGGGAGGGAGAGGGGTATGGAAGGAGAAAGGGAGCAGGGAGGGAAAGGGGGTGGGTAAGAACAAGACAGAACGCTCAGGACTTCAGTTAGATTCATCGTTCCTTTCACCAGAAAGCCAAACCCGGCAATGGGGGTGGAGAAGCCCGTTTATTCTGTATGCAAATGACCAGGCAACAATGTTTTTTTTAAAAAAACAAAACCCCGCAAAAACTTGAGGAGAGCAATGCTCAAAGAGCCAGCTGCACTTTTCTAAATACAAAATTCATAACAACGAGAGAGAGAGAGAGAGAGAGAGAGAAGGGGAAGAGGAACCAGGGGGGAAGGTTGAGCAGTTTAGGCCCAACTCCATTGGAAACTTTCTGACATTGGGGCGTTGTGTTTTCCTGAGCTTCTTGATTTTTAGGTGCAAGCCAGAAGCAGTGGGGGTGGGGTGAGGAGAAATAGAAGAAGCTACTTAGTGAAGAATGACAGTTAAGTCAGAAGATGACCCGCTACCTCCTCCCTGCTTCCCCTGCACCAA
This sequence comes from Echinops telfairi, assembly GCF_000313985.2. NCBI lineage: Eukaryota > Metazoa > Chordata > Mammalia > Afrosoricida > Tenrecidae > Echinops > Echinops telfairi. Next base: position 31,814,971 of record NW_022103899.1, on the reverse strand, counting down.
CTTCAGAACCTCGTGAGCCAACAGAAGAGAAGTGAGACCTCCTGGCCCGAGGCAGGGCAGGAACCCGTTTTTTGCTGGCCTTTCATACTCCTGCCATGTTTTTTGGCCAGGCTCAAGAGCTCCCAAATTTCCCCTTCTGAAAGCTGTGCCCTCCCACTCGGCCACCATGAATATGCATAAGCTGACCTCCGAGCAATGTCCCTGGGAGAGCTGCTGGCATAAGCATAAGAGAATTTGGCCCTCGGTCCAGAGAGGTGCTTAGTCAAATTTCTCTGAGCTCAGACCCAAGCTCTCTGTACATTAAGCTCCGGTGTCTGCCAAGCCCCTGAAGTCCAGCCAGAGGGACGGGGACCAACAGCGCCTCACAAAGCAGCTCTGCAGACAGAAGTCCGTGGTGAAGTTCAGCACCGGGGACTGGGAAGCCGTGTGTGCATTTCCCCGAGATAAAGAGGAACTGATGAGTTGGCCTGTGTCACCCACTGGGTCCAGGAGTGGAGCTGGGATGAGAGGGCTTGTCTTAGGACTCTGAGTCACAGGCGGCAAGCAACAGGGAAAAGCCCCTTGGTTTGCAACAGAGAAGACCCTTTGTTAGGAGAAACCACTATGTAGGTGGGAAGTGGCCCTAGGAGGGTCATAAGGACATGGATGGTGGGTGGCAGTGTGGCATTAGTTAAGGAGGGGCCTGGTTTCTTCCATGAGGACCATTTCTTATACTTTTCCTGATGCCAGCTGCCCCCTTATGGATTTCCAGCCACCCCCCTGCCTGGGTTACCAGGACGAGCTTTCCTTTCATTAACCAGGTGAGTGGGGGCTACGTGTGGGTGCTCCCTGGAAGCAGAACATGACTGTTGGAACATTCTTTGCGGCATAGAAAGCTCTCACTCTGTTTCAATGAGGAAAGCCGTTAAGATCATGCCCAGTAGATGCTACAAACACCAGGAACCCCAAAACCACGGGGATCAGGATTACTTAGGCTAGAGAGATCAGGGAAGACTCCCTGGAGCAGAGGAAGCCTGAGCTGATCCTGACAGAGGCTAGCCAGGCAATGGGGAAGTGTATATCACAGGCAGTCCACCCAGAGAACAGTCTGTTCAAAGCTGAGAAGGGAGAGAGAGCCCCTAAGTGAACATGGATGAACTCAACGGCCTGTGGCGTTGTCCAGGGAGTCCCAGGGATGCGGCGCCTGAGCCTTCACCGGCTGAGCTGGAGTTCAAACCCACCAGTTCTTCCAGGGAGAATAATGGGACAGTCTGCTTCGCCAAAGATTCACCCTATGGGGCAGTTCTCCTCTGGCCTGTAGGACTCACTGTGAGTTAGAATCAACTCAATGGCAACATTGTGTGTGTGTGTGTGTGTGTGTGTGTGTGCCACTCACCGCCATCAAGTTGATTCCAACTCACAGTGACCCTGTAGGACAGGGCAGAACTTCCCCGTCATGTTTCCAAGACCATCACTCTTTATAAGGGTAGAGAGTCCTGTCTCTCCCGACTGTGTGGTAAGGAGAGATGAAGAAGGACTGTCCTTGTGACTTACAGATGTAAACCTATGCCCAACCACTGCGTATCTCCTACGCCAGACAGTTCCACAGGGACAGAACTGCCCTAAGACCAGCTGAGTCACCTCTGGTGACTGACTACAGCTCTCTGTTTTCAGTTCTCACCCATGAAACAGAGATCGCGACGGCACCATCTCTCAGGTCTACCATGAGAGCTGAATGGATTCCTGTTTGCAAAGCCATTAGGACAGTGTTTGCTAACTAAACCCACAAGACCAGTTTTGAGATCATGTGCAGCACCAATATGAAGACTCAGTATGACTCTTGGACTTATTAATATAGACCTAGATGGTTTATCCTCTCTTTCTATAAAGGAGGCGCTCTGATGGTCTGGTGAGTTACTCGTTGGGCTGTCAACTGCAGGGTCAGCAGTTTGAAACTACCAGCTTTCTATTCCCATAAAGCTTTACGGTCTTGGAAATCCGCAGGGCCAGTTTTAGTCTGTCCTATGAGATCCCTAAGAGTTAGGCCAGACTCAATGGTCGTGGGTTTACTACCACTAAGAAAGAGAAGCCCCAAAGCAGAGCCTATCGTCCCTGTGCTAAGAACCTCCTAGACCCGGGAAAAGATGCCAAGACACATGGAGATCTCCAAGGAATGTCAGGTCCACAAGTGTTGAGGAGACAAGGACCTCCCCCCGGAGCTGACACAGACAGAATGCCCTGCCCATGGGCTTTGAGCCTCCTAAAATGTGAGAGAATAAAATTCTGTTTGAGAAAGCCGCCAACTTGTGTTGTTTCAGTTACCACACACTAGGTAACTATGGTAAGGTATTCTTAGTTTCATTCTTCTCCCAGGAAAGTGGTGCTAATGGTTAGCATGCTGGGCTACTAACTGGAAGACCAGAGGTTCCAGGCTGCTCAGAAGTACCACAGAAGAAAGGGCTGGCGATCTACTTCTGAAGTACTGACCACCGAAAGCACTACTGAACACAGTTCTCCTCTGGAACAAATGGGCGATGGCTTAGGGGATACACTAGGCCTCTCTCTGCCGCGAATGAGAAAGTCAGGTTGATGATTTCCTCTTGGAGGGACCACGATGTCCCACCGATGGAGTGGTGGGCTCTGGGCACTGCCGTGAGCGGACAGCGGGCAGGAGGGTAGTGCCAGTCTCAGGGGCCAGGGGGTTGGGAGAGTGCTTACTTGCAGTCGTGCTTCTCGATTTCGAAGTGAGGGTTGAAGTTGAGGACAATCTTCTGGTTGGGTTCTGGGGCATAAACAATCCACTCGCAGTTCTGATGGGAGGGGTAATCCTGGGGGTAACCCGGGGAGGTGATGTAGCCAGCATCCTTGGAATTCAAACGACCTCCACAGGGTGGGTCTGTAAGAGAAGGCAAACAAACCAAGAACTTCAAATATGTTACAGCTTTCTTCCCCCCACTTCTCTTCTCTATGGGCGGCTGATAAAAAACGAGGATCCGGACCTTTTATGGCAGTCCGCAAGGCGAACCTGCTTATTCATGCAGTGGAAGAGATTGTTTCAGCTCCTCCGCCACCCCCAGCACACACACGCACGCACGCACGCACGCACGCACGCACACTCACTCCCCAAAATGAAAAGAATCCTGAGAATGGTCATAAATATTCCCAGTCACATGGTCAGAGATTAGGGAGGGAAACAAGAAGGCTGCAGACACCCCAACAGCCCCTGCTTCCTCCAGGCTCCTCTCTTTGGCCCCTCTTGCTTCCCTCACTCCAAGCTCCATCTGTCTGCATCTGGGAGATGCCTCACTTTCCGAGTCTCCCAGGCCAGCAGAGGCAGCCAGTGGTACAGGCTCCAGGAACTGACAATGGTGGTTTTGTGGTGCCGACCCACGAGCAAGCCTGGTAACAATTACATGTGCCGGGGGAGTAAGCACTTTCAGCTTCGGGCCAGAACGGGCCCAGGGGGGTGATTTTCAGTTGTTTTTGTTTTTTTTTAAAGGAAGAAAAAGCAAAATCTCCAAACATTTCATTTTGCATAAACCACAAATTCGATTTATTATTTCATTATACACCAAGTGGAAAAAATCGGCCCTGGAGATTCCCCTCGCTCTGACCTCCGGGTTTTGACAAAGGTGCTTTGTGCTGAATGGGCTCGTGTGTTCTTGCCACGCTTTTCCGGCTCACGGTCCCCTCCTGCCTGGTCACCACCACCAGAGTGTGCTGCTGCTTTAGCCAGCTGTCACCAGCCATTTGTGAGGTGACTGCAGGGGTGCAGGGGTACCAGCTTGGAGGTTAACTGCATCCTGTGAGCCAGGAGGGCAGGGGGTGCTCTTCAAAGGCAGCAAAGGTGGGTGATGACATTTGAAGGAGCTCATATATTTGGGAGCTGTGTTCTGCTGTCTCCAGGAGGGGGGTTTCTTGGGAAATGGCGGGTGGGGGCGGTGTGCTTAATCCCACAGCAGAACAGAAGACAGGAAGGCACAAGAGACGGAGAAATATTCAGGAGGCGCTTGGAGACCTTGGTGAGCTGCGTGCCTCTCTGAGCATCAATCACGATTTAATATCGCCATCTGCATGGAGCAGCATGGGCCCGTGAATTATGTATCAGGGCTCAGCAGCCACCCTCCAGGATGGGGCCTTTCTCCTGCGCTCCCTCTTTGAGGCAAAGGGTCATGCATTTTTTAACTCTACAGGTGCACTTGACTGTTCCCCGCGTCTGTTGGCATTACTGTCTTCCAGCCCTCTGCTTTAGATTACCACTTGACAGGCTTTAAATGCATAAAAGATGGGCACGCAGCACAACGGAGGTTGGGACACACAGCTCCACACCGGTAGCCTTTTAGGCATCGTGCCTTCAAGAGCTCAAACTGTGCCGGGCTGAACTGCCAGAATCTAATGGATTCAGGTTCCATTTCCTACTGGGGGGAAACAAAAGCAGGCCATTTCTTCCAGCTAAGAGGAACCGACATCATCCTCCACCCCATGGCCATGCACCCCTCCCGGTCCAGGAGGGCAATGCACTGGCCCCTCACACCCAGTCACCCATGAGCCGGCCCCTACCTGCTCCTCTGCTGTCCAGCTGCCCCGCATCTTCCAGCAAGTTGTCAGACCGTGACCCAGGAAAACATTATGGAGTCTCTACCAACTGCCGGGGTCAACCGTGAGCTGGAAGTGATTGGACGGCGATGGGCGTGGTGGGTTGCTTGTGTGTCGGGTCCTTGGCCAGTTATTTTGCATATATATACCCACAGCCCTCACTCACCCCCAATCACCCTTTCTGAAGAAATCTGAGCTGAGCCCCTATTTAGTAACCATGCAGATTCTCCATCCCCTCCAAAGGAAAGAAAAAATTCTCCGGGGAAGAGCTCACCCGTGAGTCTAAGCTTGTCCTCATTGGACCAGATGATCATCCAATTGCTGTCAGCAATAGAGACAGGACTCTTCCTCAAGGGACGCTTTCCCTTCACACTCACACCAGAAAGGACCACTTCCCCCTCGTCATGATGGTTCACTGTGCACAGCCCATAGCAGCTAGTGCTGTGGCATTCTGTCTCTTTAAAAAGAACGACTTCACCAGAGGAAAAGGGAATAACCCACTTTTCTTTTCCTGCCTTTCATCTGAAGAAAACAAAGGCATTTATTAAAACTACCTAAGAACTCATCAAAAACCCCTACCGCCATCATGTGTGAGGTTAACCTGCTTGACACCCAAACATTTACATCCTCACATTCTTATTTGGATCGCACTCACTCTCAAACACACACACAAACACAGAAACTGAGTATGTATCAGTTACATGATGTATATTAGTAATTCACACTTGAGCCCCATACACACGTTCACACCCTCTCACAAAATATCACACATCATTTGCACAGACGGATATCCACAAAGATAAACCCTAGAATTTCCATCTCTTATTTTTCTTGGAAAGACTGGAAGTCTTGAAATGCAGACGTGGAAATGGTAACGAAAATGAACTTAATCCTCCTGTATTCCTCCTCTTGGAAACTGATCTTCCGTTTCCAGGTTGGGGACCCGTCTTTTTGATACGCACGCTCCTCCAATGGAAATTAGTTGGCATTTCTTCAGAAGGACTCTACCAAGCCTATTATTGCGCCCCCAAATGAACTTCACAAATACTTTCTATCCTGTTCCAGAAGGGTCAAGCTAAGTCAGGAGGGTTGAACTCAAGGGCAAGCCCCTGAAGGCCAATCCTCCCCCATCGTGGGGAAGTTGACCCCGTTTTGAGCTATTTGGCCTGCTTTGTTGAGTTGACAAAGGCCTTCATTCTTCAGCTATTTCACGAGTACCTTTCACCTGGGCAAAGTCATTTCCCAAAGAGAAGCAGCAGAACCAGGCCTGGACTGTTCAGGGCAGGTTTCCCTTACCTCAGGGAGAGGAGCCTATAGGATGGGCCTGGCCGGGCCATGACCCACAACCCACGCTGACAAGAGTACAGGATACTTCTAGGTGTCACTTGAAAGAAAGAGCACACGTTAAAAAGTACAAGAAGTGCAAGTCAAACTCACTGTCACAGAGTCCATTCTGATTCACGGAAACCCCGCACGACAGGTAGAACCGCTCCTGCAGGTTTCAGAGACTGCCACTCGTCCCCCCATGGTGGCTGGTTGTTTCCATCTGCCAGTCTTGTGGTTCGCAGCCAGGACTCCTAGAAAGTGTGGAGAAGTCCTGACTCCCTCCCTTCTAATAACGACGTTTGAGGTGCTTTCATTTGAATGTCAAAGAAATGTGAATGTCAAGTTGTTTTCCATCTCTCTTCTCTCCTTGTTTGTGTTTCTTCTCTGTCAGGTGTCCTTGCTTTGCTGGTGGCCTGACCACCTTCTGGTGCTGCCCAAGAGGTGCAGGCCCTGGCTCAGGCCGGGATTGTGTATCCACCCATTGGCATGTCTAAGTTACTTGGCTGGCTTTTGAAGGTGTCCGTCCTCAGGGAAACCACTGGTTCTTTTGCCACGAGGAGTCTCTGGGTAGCACAAAGGTTTAGGCGCTTGATTGTTAGTCAAAAGGGTGGCAGTCTGAACATGCCTAGAAGGTAGGTTCCTTGGAAGGTTGGCTTGGTGATCTGCTTCCAGAAGGTCGTGATCTTGAGCACCTTATGAAAAAGTTCTTCTCTCCATACGCAGGGTCACTATGGGTCAACGCCGGTAGGTGTCACACTTGATGTCCAGTCAGTTCTAACTCATGGTGTGTGTGAATAGAAGTGTGCTCCAACGGATTTTCCATGACTGTTTTGTTGGGTTTTTGTTTATTGAATAGAGCATAAGAGGTGTCTTCTGGGGCATCTCTGGGTAGACTCGAACCACCAACCTAGTGGTTTGCTGACCATTGCATAGGTTGTTTTCACCACCCGCAGACTGCTAGGAAGAAGCGGGGATAAAGGAAACTTTCAAACAATCCGGTCTGCCTTCTAAAGCAGTTCCATCTGAACGTAGACGAACGCAGTGTGGTGTGAATTTGACAATAAGAGTTGCTAAAAATCAAACTAGCTGACTGTGGTGTCAGAACTACAATTCACACCAGCCAGAGACCGTACTTGGCAACACCAGGCAACAGCCTGCTGGCAGCCCTGGGGTAAGAGAAGGTGAGTTAACTGAAGGGAAGAGTCCGTGGCCACAAACAAGGGGGTCTTCGAAGCTGGCTGGCGGTGGGGTTGGTGAGTGAAGTCGCTGCCAGAGGTGGATCTGGGGCAATGAGACAGGGTTACCAGGAAAGGGAGATGTTGACATTCACAAGAAGGCATGCAGCCTCTGCATCCTTGACTTGGCGTGACCTTCCTGAGGCTCAGCTTCTAGAACTGAGGAGTGAGTGGATTGAAGTAAGTGTAGTTCTCAATGCTCCTTTTAGAGGCGGTGGTGCTTCGCTGCCCCTCCTCCCCCCGGCCCCCTTCAGAAAAACTCTACTGTGAGCTCTAGGGTTCAAAGCAAATAGCAGCAGAGCTGTCTTGGGTGCTGGGAGGGCAGGGGCCAGCGGGGTGGTGTTGTTTAGTCCTCCAATCCCCTCCCCTCCATCCCTGAGGGCGTTTCTCGGCAAGAACATATGGGGCATCATGGAATATGGCTGGAAGCCCACTGAACTAGACCTCAATTCCCTTGCTGCTTAAAAAATGACGTGGAAAAGAGAAAGAGGAAAAGGATTAGAGGACATTTATCTGCTTCTCAGATGCACCTGAGGGCGCTTGGAGGAGAAAAGCATTTGGTTTCATTTCCCCTGAAAATAATATCCTTTATTTACTTTATAATTTATCCCTTATCCACAGCATAATCCCATCCTGTCCCTATTTCCACGGCATTGTTTTCGTTTAATGCTCAGTAAACTCTATGCCCTTCTAAAAGAGAGAGAAGGCTGCCCCCTCACCACTTCGCCCATCCCAACGGGGCAGGTTCCTGGGATACCACAGGGCGGATATTGAGAAGCAGGGTGACCTTGGGTGAGTCATCACATGCCCCCAGATCCTTTGTTTTCTGTTGGTTATGAGGTGAGAGGAGAGTGCTTTCAAAACTTAGTTCGGCACCCTCTCTGATTGCAACTGGTAGGTTAGAGAGCAGTGCCCCGTGAGGTTACCAAGCTGTCATCTCCACAGAAGCCGACTGCCGCAGCCTTCTCCCACTGGGTGGCTGGTGCGTTTCAACCGCCAACCTTCAGCACTTAACCATGGTGCCACCAAGGTGCCTTGAGGCCTGTGTGGTAGGGTGCGGAAGAAAGGCCTGGAAATCTCCTTCCGAAAAGTCTCGAGCCAAGCACGTCGTACTTAACATGTCTGCTCTGTCCCATGTGGGCACAAGTCAGCACGGACCCGGCAGCCACAGCTTGTTCCAGTTCATTCGTGGTCTTGTGGGGAAAGACTTTATCACCCTGTGATGGAACCCGAAGATTCTCTGACCTCCTGGACGGGTGCCGCCCACCCTCCAGCCCCCTCCCCCATTTTGTTTCTCTGCTTGGTGAGCCGGAAGTAAAACTTGAAGAATCTGGATGAGCCGCTGGCCTTACATTACGCATTGTTCGGATGTCTCTTTTAATGGCATGAGCTCCACTGACGTGGGTTCCTTCTCTTCCCGGAGTCTGCGGCTGCGTATTTATAAATATTATGGACCCACAGTTCTGTGAGTGAGCATGTCCACAACAGCCGTGCCCGCACAGAAAGGCCAAAAAAGAGTTTCTTCAAAGCCCTTGCCCAGATCATCTGAGCCCTTTGCTCAAGATTCTGTCCAAATGGTGTTCACAAGCCCCGAATAAGAGGCTTTTTAAAAAAGAGTTATTTCTGTGATCGGAGGCTGGATTTTGTTTTATTCAAAGCGACTTCAGCCTGCCACAAGACAGTCTCATAAAATCTGTGTCTTGGCTTAAGCCGGGAAGAAATGAGCCAATCCATCAGCCCAGGAATGCGGCCCTTTGACCACTTCCTTAGGCAACTGGGAAGGGCTGCAATCTATTCAATTTATGGGGCCGGTGGCAGTGAGCGATGCACTCCTGAAGGCACGGCAAATGGAAATCTCGGTGAACTTTCGCAGTGATAAAGTTCAAAATCTGAATAAGAGGACCGGCCGTCTGGGAGCAGAGAAGGCAGGGAAGCCGAGAGGGAAGCGTGAGCCAGGGGCTGTGGAAGGAGTTAGGAAGGCAGCAAGCTCCCTCATCCGTCCCTCGGAGGCACTTCCAAGGAATTCACACAGGAAGCAACAGGAAATCTGGTCTGGGGCGGACAAACGTCACAACAAACAATGCGGAAGCCGCTGCCTGTGAGGTGGTTCTGACTGGTGGGACAGGGCAGAACTGCTCAGGAGGGTTTCCTCAGGCCTGGTCTTCTCAGCAGCAGGTCCCTCCCTGGGCGTTTCTCTCTCAGAGAACCACCTCTCGGTAAGCAGCCGACTGCGGGCCACTTGGTCCACCAGGGCCTTTTTACAAATCTCCTTCCCTCCATCTGGATTCTAAAAATGAACCCTCCTGTAATGGTTAAAATGTAAGTTTGATGAGATTATCTCCCCTGACCTCAAATCATGCCACCTGTGGTAACCTTGTTATTTGTCATCTTATATCATAAACAAATGCAATTCCAATACGGCAACCGATATAATATCATTAGTTTATATTTATGTCCTCTCTTTCCCAGTCCTCCTTGCAAATGTAATTCTGATGCCACTGACGAGGGAGATCTGGGATCACAATCCCTGACAGTCCTGGCAGACGTTTGGGGAAGGAAATAGAAAAAATAATTTTGAGGTTTTTCTCCCAGAAAAAGGCGGTGGGTTGGGGGGGGGGGTAACACAATTCCCCCCCAATTATTTTGCTTAATGAAAGGCTTGAGCTGAAACATCAATGGCTCCCCATTGGTTAGCCAATGAAATCCGAACCCAGAGCTCAGAGCCCACCTCCCCTGCCTTCCACACCAGGAGCAATCTCTCCCTGCTCAGTGTCTCAAAGGATGAGCCAAATGTTCTCTAGTATCTTCCAGGAAATGGCCTCACCCATTCTGTTGGACCAAAAGCAACTTTCTAAATCCTAGAGGGTCAAACCCAGAGCCTTTCTCAAGATTAAACTCCATACCTCTTGATGAATGTATCATTGACTAAGGAATACACAATGACTAGATGTTACAAATTGTAACAAAGCAAGATAGCAAGCAGTTCTGCTTCTTTGGCTGTTACCCTTTGTCCCCACTGCACAGCTGTTAATAAACACAAATGCTTTTCAAGGATCAACATGGGGCTGAAATTCCATTTGGGATAACACCGCATTACAGGTAAAGCGAAAGCGAGTGTGAACTCTTGCTCCTAGGAGGACCCCTGGTGGTGCAACGTTAAGCACGCAGCTGCTAACTGAAAGGTTGACGGTTTGAATCCCCCGGCTGCTTTGAGCCACATGGTACGCTGCTTCCTTAAAGGTTTACAGTCTTGAAAGAGGACTGGACATGGGACATTTCTGCTTTGCCCTTCTGGGTCACCGTGAGTCAGAAACCACTTGATGGCTGTGTATTCTGCAGTGCATTTTTTTCTTCTAATTTTGGCTTTTTTATTATAGAACACACTGCTTTAGATAATATGATCAAGTTAAAAGGATATTTACATTTAGTTATGGTTTTATAAAAATGACCCCTGCCATCAAGTCAATTCTGAGTCAGAGGCCCCCTTGAGGCTGTCTGAGGCAATAAACCTTTATGGATACGGATGGCCTCCTCTTTTGCCAGGAGAGCAGCTGGTGGGTTTGAACACTGACCCTTAGGTTAGGAGTCCAATCCTTAACCAACAGCACCACCAGGCAGCCTGTGATGAAAGTAAATGAACACACAAACCTCACCGACCCTTGAAAAACACTGGGTTCTCAAAAGACCCTGTGGTTTTTATTGTCATGACCGATGGACTTCTTCTTTTTTTAATTGTCATGACCAATCTTTGCTCAGTTACATTTTTTGACATCTTTTTATTGATTTTAAAACCTCCTCTTTCCCTAGAAGGAGGCCTGGTGGCATTGTGAGTTACACGTTGGGCTGCTAACAGCAAGGTCAGCAGTTCAGACCCAGGAGAAAGAAGAGGCTGTCTCATCCTGTAAACATATAACATCTCAGAAACCCAAAGAGGCAGTTGTACTCTGTCCTCTGAGGTTGTTATGTTGATGCTGTTGCGGGCTGTGGAGTCGGTTCCGACTCAGAGTGACCCTGTGTATGAGAGAATGACACATCATGCAGTCCTGCACCATCCTCACCATTGTCTTATGTTTGAGCCCATCGTAGCAGCCACCATGCCAACTCACTCCTTCCAGGCCTTCCTCTTCTTCACTGCCCCTCCACTTTACCAAGCAGGATGCCCTCTCTAGGGACTGTTCTGCTAACATGGCTGAAGTACTTGGTCTCGCCATCCTTGCTGCTAAGGAGCCTTCTGGCTATACTTCTTCTAAGACAGATTTCTTAGTCCTCTTGGCAGTCCATGGTACTTTCAATAGTCTTTACCAGCACTGCAATTCAAAGGCATCAATTCTTTATTCTATATTCCTTATTCAATGTCCAGCTTTCGCATGCATAGGAGGCAATTGAAAATACCATGACTTGGGTCAGGCACACCATAGTTGCTATGTGTTTATGATAATAGCTAACTCATCCCAGGTTTCCCCCCCCCTCCCTGTTTTTCCTTTCTCCTTTATTAAGAACCACCAACCCTCCCAAAGGCAACTTCTAAGGGTCTGTTGTCAGCAGCAGCACCAGCACGATGCAAACTCTTACTTCATCACCAAACCATTCTCTGGTTGCAGACTTTCTCTTGCTGGGTTTCAGCTCAGTGTTCTACTAAGTCCCTTCCCTGGTTCCCAATGTGCCTTTGGGCCCATCAGATTTATTTTGTTCCTTTATCAAAAACAATTATGACCATTCAGTCCAGTAATTTGCGATTCTCTTTATCTTCTACACAGAATGACTCAGCAGAGTCTGAATCATTGATTATCATGGGATCCCGGGAGGTTGTGAGCAGGGTGTCACCAGACTCAGGCATTATGCTGGCCTGCCCAGGAGTCCCCCCACAGTGGTGGTGGGGTTGGGGGGGGGGGCACTTTCCTTTTGTTATTGCCAGCCTACCCCCACCCTGTTTTCTGGAATAGATCATGACTCTTTTATGAAGACCCAGAGGGAAATGGGATTATTAAGAGTCTTGCTGGGTAAAAGCTATTTTGTCTTCATGACATCTTTTTTTTTTCTTTCTTTTTTTTTTCAGTTCAGCTGCTGAGAGCCCCTAAATACCAGAGTAGAAGGTATTCCATGTTGGGGAGAAGCACACCTTACCAATGTTCCCTGCTGAGCCCACTTTCAGGGATGGAGCACGGAAGGGGAAGGAAAGGAAAGGGACAAAGGGAGAGAGAAGGGGGGTAGGGGAAAGTGGATGCAAAAAGACTAAAGGAAAAAGAACAAGGAGAGAGGGTAAATAGCAAAACAACAGAGACATGTACATCTCAGAGGAGACTCTGGCCAGAAAGAGGCACCTCTAAAGGCGAAGGTGGGGAGAGATCATCTGAAGCTTATAACGCACAAAGGTCTATTGGGGTGAGAGCTGAGAAGGAATAATGATTTACTACCCCTGCCAAATCTTATAGAAATAACATCCACTTACCACAGCAGCCAAGTGCTCTTCTAAGACGGTGAGATAAAGGTAATCCCTATAAAGCTGTTTTTTAAAATGACATGACTTTCAAATACACTTAATATGTATATGCCAACCAGTATTCCCTGTAAAGGGGCACGGCCCGATATCCCCAGGAGGTAGAGTGGGTATCACATATGGTTTCCCAGCGTGGGAACTGAGGCACAGAGAGAATGAGTATTCGAATCACACAGAACCTCTGTGAGATTTGCTACACTAGCCAGTGGCGAGCTGGACTAGGAACCCACCCCTCGGAAGCTGGGATGTCCAGGGAGGGTTCCCCTCGCAAAACACTTCTCTGTAACAAACGTATTTGGTGGCATTTAGGAAAAGACATATGTTGCCTGTTTGAAAACTCGCTCTTCCTCTACCTCGCTGTGCCAGTAATCTGTCTGTGTGAACAATGAGAGATGTGTCCAAGGCTGGGGTGGGAGTGGGCTGGAAGCACATAGCACCTTCTCTGATCCAGCACCCACAGGTGCTCCTATCACCTGTGCCCTCTTTCTTGTGCTCTGGAAACCAGGGATGCGCAGGCCTGAGACCCTGTGTCAGAACATCATCATGGGGAGGTTTTGGCAACCCTTATCTCCCTCCTTTCTTGGTGAGCCTACTCTTCCAGAGACTAAATACCCCATTGTTATTGTTCTACTACATAGGAGGCAGCATTTTCAGAAATGGGGGATTTATTTTTATAGCACAGCTGGTCTGCCAAAGGTCACATAATTTGGCAATGTTCCCAGTAGTTAAAAATTAATTTCTCCTTATTGATACAACCAAGGTCCCCTAGGATCAGAGCTCAGCCTTATCTAAATTTGACAGCTTCCTAAACCTTTAGAAGATGCTTGCTCCTGAGGGCCAGTCACAATACAAGGCTGCTGCGTCCTGGAATCCAAGCCCACTGAATCCTGAGCCGTAATGAAGCCCTTAAGCCCTTGGTCACTACTGATCCACACAGATAGCCTGCTTTGGAAAATGCTGTGGGCCCTCCAGGATAAATGTCTACAACATTGTCCAGGAACGGGTTAATTAGGACAAACCAGGCAAATTCATTCCCTGGAAGTAACCAACTTGGGGATCAGAATGCATGCTTGTGATTCAAAGGGGGGCGGTGTCCCACAACGATGACCCAGTAGCAAATGATGGCTGGATGGTAGTAGTCACTGCTCACACTTTACTTTTTAAGTGAATGTCTTGTCAGCCTGAGAAACTAGAAGGTTATCATCATTCTCCGGCTCCATCATCTCTCTGTCCCAAAGGCTTTCCAAACTGGACCTTAAGGGAAAAGACTCTGAAACCTCTGCCCTTGAACTTGGCTCCAAATTCCGTGAACTCAGAATTGTCCCACATGTGGGTCACTGAAAGTCAGCTCATTTTCTTGATTGCTTTCAGGAACAGTTGAGTGAGATGAAAAACAGCAGAGGGGAGGCCTTGGCTGGAATCTCCTAGCCTGTGGTCTCCCTCCCCTTCAGGGCCCCTCCCCAGCTGTTATTCTCATTCATGCCTCATTGCATATAAATTAGCATTTGGGCTCCCTGCCTTTTGACACCAGGAAGATGGGCACTGGCCTTTCAGTTGCAGAATGTGGATTTCACATTGTGGTGCTACAGGGGAGGGGAGCTGTTTGGTGGACAGCGGGAGTCCAGGGACACAGCCCGGGTCCCACTCACTAGGACTCCAAGCCTTTTATTTTGCCAGTTAGGCGCTGCACGGCTTACTCTTAGAGAGCTCCACGGGAGGGCAGAGAACTTCAAACGTGCGGCGCTGGCCCGGCCCCCACCATTCTCCCAGGCACATCTTGGGCAAGTAGAGGCCTGCATTGGAGCCCTCGTGGGGAGAGCGCTCGACTCTCCACTCTTTTGCACTATGTGTTTTGTTGGCAACGGACCACACGGCTTGACTACCTCCCGTGCCTGCTTCTCGGGTAAAGTTTACTGGGCACCCACTGAACGTGGGCATCCGACCAAAGCCCCGAGCGCCCGTCTGGGCAGAATCGGCGAGTTCAGAGAATTTTTGTTGTTGTTGTTGTTGTTGCCCTGCCATTGATTCTGCCTGCCCACAGTTTGGAGAGGCGGAATAGAAGCCCTAGCAAACCGCGACCCGGCGCCTGGGCCATTCATTCCTTCTCTTTGAGGATTTCTTTGAGCCCAGCCCTGTTCTCACAGCCAGTTTACACCCCTTATCTGAGCCTGAGCGCCGAGGCCAGACAGAAGGCGGGATTGGCCGCGTCTTCGCGAGTCCATGACAATAGGGTAAAAAATCCCAAGTACAGATCAAAGCTTTCCTAGAACTGGGGCGGGGGTGGGGGGGGCGCCCAGCTAAGTGTTCGCGAGGTGGGGACCTCAGGGTTTGGAGTCGCCACCTTTTGGGAGGAGAAGAAAACACCAACGCGGGTTTGAATGGATTCTTGAGCAAAACCCCGGCCCCGGTGGACCACGACGAAGTCTAGCAAAAGGGCGTTGCGGTGTGGTGCAGGCGACGCACCAGGGCTAGCAGCAGGGGGCTCTCCACTCGGCCTGCGGCGGAAAGGCGGAGAGGGAGCCGAGCCGTCCCCCTCCCCTTCCAGAAGCAGAAACTGCAGCACGCACGGGTCAGACGCCCCAGGCTCGAGCTGCAGGAGGCTAGAGGGGCGACCGCCCCCCTCCCTACACCCGCCCCCCCGGCCCACCTCTGGCCGGTCAGCTCCGCAGGACGCGCCCACCCCCACCCCAGCGAGCGGGCGCCCGGGTCCGGTTGGGAACGGCTGCGGAGCCGGCAGCCCGAGGCGAAGGGTGGAGGTACCGTTTAATCACAGCTCGCCTCGCCTCTATTAACTTGTGTTGGTATTAAAAAGAAATCAATCAGTGCAAATGATGCCTTCAGCCGCGATTTCTTTTTTATCTCGTGGAAAAAAAAGAAAAGCACCGAGCCAGGCGGCGGGGGAGGGGAGAAGGGGACTCGCCGGCGACCGCAGAGGCTTCGGGCCGGGAGAGAACCGCAGCCGCGACCCAACTTGCCGGCACTGGGCCGCAGCGGCGAGGAAATGCCGCAAGCTTCTCCCCGGGGGTGTCCCGAGGCTGGAGGAAGAGGGGGGGGGGCGGGAGCTGGTGGCGGCCAACTTCCCCAAGGCTTGAGCCTGGGTTTTGCTTTCGCCGGGAAGGAATATTTTTGCCTAATAGAATGTTTATGGATCGCTCGGCTCTGTTTCTGCTGCGTAGCCCAAACAAATCGATGTGGCGCTAGAGACGGCGCGGGGGGAGGGGTTGGGGTTGGGGAAGGACTGGGCGGGGGTCCCCCACGTTCCCACCACGTGGACGCCCGCGCGCCGGGTGCTCTTCACCTGCTCCGGCGCACTGGCGCCCAGAGCGGCCAAGAGGTACAGGTAGCGCCCATTTCCGCAGCTCAAGCTTGCTCCTGGCCGCCTCTCAGCCCTCGGCTGGGAAATCCCACCTCGGCTTCCCGCTACCCGGCTCGGCCCGGTCTGCGCCCGGGTCTCCAGCCCCGCTAGTCCCGGGTCGCGTAAAGTTGGCTCTTGCCAGGCGCGGCGGCAGAGGGCATTTGGTGCAGAGAGGGGCTGGGGGAGGGGAGGGGAGACGGCGGGAGGGGACGCGCTGGGCCGCCCCCGCCGATGCCCAGGCCTGGGATGGAGTTGGGCAGGCGGCGGCGCTGCTACCTGGCGGGGCGACTGGAACCCGGTGCGCCCACGCGGCCTCCCCGCCGGCCGCCCGCACCGCGCGGCTGGGCCATGGGGTTATTTGCTCAATTGCTCTGCTGCTGCGCGCACCTTCCACCCTCCCTTTTGCCTTTCTCGGAAGCGGTTCCCGCCGCGGGGTGGCGGCGGCTGGGCCGGGCACCCAACCGGCCAGCGCTCACCCGGTGAGTCAGAGGTCTCCATAGGCCTCGCCCTTTTGCCACCCGCTGCCAGCTCCCCGGGTGCAAGTCGGTTGCGCTGGAGGAAAGACCAGTGACTTGCGATCGCCAGGGGTTGGGGGCAAGGGGTGGGGGCAGGCTGGTAATATTTGTCCCGGGCGGGTCCCAGTACCCCGACCGGCCTCAGCTGCCCTAGGCCTCGTGCTTGGGCACTTGCCCCGCACCTCTGGGTTTCTCTGGAAGTGACACCGCGCGGTCCGGGGTTGGGAATGGGTGGGGGTTCTGCAGAGAGCGCGGGAGGCAGGTGGCAGAGCGGAGTGGGTAGGAACGGGCGTCGCACTCACAGGCACACACACTCCACGCAGCGCTCGGGGACAGATGTGCGAACATCTGGGCTGGAGATAGCCCCTCTCAGTCTAAACGACCCCTCCTACTCCGCACAGTACATGAAACCTGAGGTTGTATGTGCTCGTGCGCTCCAGTGTGAGTGTATGTGTGTGTGTGTGCGCGCGTGCGCGCGTACCACTGTGCTCGCTCTCGCGCGCTCGGGCCTACCAAAGTCAGTTCCTGAATACATAATGTACCACGGGCACTCACACTGAGCGTGTACGCGCGCGCAGGCGAGTGCGCGAGACACACACACACACACACACACATCAAATCACACAAACATACATAATTTATGCAGCATCCAAGACTGTAATTTAATTTTGCTTCAAGCTGGGAATTTAGAATTAAGACAAGGGACATGTGAAGCGCAGGTTTGCAGCTGCCCTGCCCGAAGATGTTAGAGAGGGGGAGCTGCAAACTCAGGAGTGGGGTGGCTAGCGCATTCCAGACTCTTCTTCCCCTGAAATACTTGTGCTTAAGGTTGGTGTGTGCTTGTGCTAGGGGGTAAGAACTGGTATTCCACCAAGCACAAAGCTTCTCTTTAGTTATTAAACCAAGATCCCAGAACCCACTAACTCTAGTGACAGATGCCCAGGTGGCTGCAAGGGGTGAGCTGTACAGCCGAGGCAGAAATAGCTGGCTTCCTCATCCCTTATCACCTGTAGCAGCTACTAAGTGTTTTGTCAAATTCAATCAGAAGGGAGAACATGTTGCCGATTGTTCTCAGAGGGGTGAGAGGCGCATCCTGGAGTGTGGTCATAGGAAGGAAGGAGACCCACTGGATCCCCTGAAGGCAGATAACCCTTCTCCTGGAGTGTGCTCCTTGCCACTCCCAAGGACTAGCGGCCCCAGACTGATCTGGGCCTCAGGAGCTTATCTCTGCAGCCTGTCCACACACCCTTCTTGGCAGTGGTGGAGAACAAATTCCACTCAAAACTTTCTAACCACTTCACAAGAGGGAGAGAACCTTAGAGGGCCAAGCAGTTTGCTTTAATAATCATTTCTAAAAGAATATATGATTTAGTTTCCCAGAAAACACATGGATGCCGGCAAGAGAGCAGGGGCCACTAGCCGCCTTGGTCACTAGAATCACCCAGCCTAAAGCTCCTGCCTCTGCTACAAACTCACTCCATTCTCTCAGCCCTGTGGATGATTTTTTTTTTTTGGGGGGGGTGTCATATCCAGTATCCACCACTCTACAAAGAATCTACAGCATTAGAAACCCAAGCTAGTCTCTTGTCTTTCCCAAGCCCTTCAGTTAACATTGGCCAATGTAGCTAAGTGGAGGGAATGCAAATGATTTATTTTTCACTGGCTAGGTTGAGAGAACTCCAGGGAGATGTGTTCTGCTTCAATACAGGGGAGGGGGAAATCCCCAAAACTGTAATGCAGAGGCTTTGTAGTATTTTTAAACCTTTGATTCAGTCCATATGTGACATCTGAACACCGCCAAAATCTGCCTATGTTTCAAAACACACGCGCACGCGCGCGCGCGCGCGCACACACACACACACACAACACACACACTCACACTCCTAACAGGAGAGAAAAGTTGGGTTTGCACTGCCATGGTGGTACAGGAGGGCTGGTGGCGATCTCACCTTAAATTATTGAGTATTGAGGGAGCCTGCTTAAGAGCTGTGCCGCGTCGCCCCCTGCATTTGCGGTCTCTTGTAAAGGAATAGCATGCTGAAATGAACAGAAGATGGTAAGAAAAAAACAAAACCCCAAACTTTCAGACGCTTACCTGCTTGGCCTCTCACTTCGTGTCCAGAGAAGTAGAGTACTAAGAAAACCCAGGAGAGAGGAAACATATCCATTTTGGAGAAGGCGCTGGATTTGTAGGCTTCTTGTAAAATTAAGTCTGCGGAGGTGGGGGGGTTTCCCCCTCCCTCTCTGGTCTTTTCTTTTCTTCCTTCCAATATCTTCTGCAAATGTTTCTAATGGTCAGCGCTTTCCTCTTGGGTCCCCAGGGCCCGCCTTCACCTTTTTCCTGGCCGGAATACCGTCCGCGCCAGAGGAAGGGTAGCGCTCCTGAAATCAGCAGAGGGAACCAGCCGAGAAGCGGGAAAGGGTTCCTCTCTTAAGGACAAAACGCATCTATGTCTTCTTCAGTTCCTCAAAGTGTCATTTCCTTTATCCTACAACATCACGGATATATTTCCCCAAAGCCGAGCGTAAAAATAACAAAAAGAATAGCCAAGACTTGCCGTGGGCATCACACGGCCCCCGGGCAGCTGTGCGATCTCAGAGGCGCAAACTGACACACGTCTCCCGGCACCTGGGACAGACACGCGGGCGGAGGCACTGACCGACCGACGGTTCTGGTGGCAAGCGGCCGCGCAGCTCCTACCCTCGCCGGGTTTCCCTAGCGGGAGCCTCCCCCGGCAGCTACAACCGCTGTGGTCAGCCTCTCGAGGGGAGCTTGGGGAAGGAAGCTGCTGTTGCTGGCTGGCTCCTGGCTGCTGCTGCTGCTGTTGGGGCGGCGGCGGGGATCGCCCCGAGCGAGCGAGCCCCTCTCCGAGTTCGCCGGCGCCCGCCCTCACCTCCACCTCGCCCAGCGCTCCGCCGAGTGTCTGCGCGGCGGAGGACGTGCTAGGGGCGGGCTGCGGGCTGCTGCCTCGCTCGCCTCCTCTGCCTCCCCGCGGGCTCCCCCCTGCCTTTTCAGGCCGAGCAGCATGTGGATGTCAGCGCCGCGGCAGAGCTATCCGATTACGCGCCGGCTCAGGGCCCGCCCCTTCTGTGTTCCTGATTAAAGAGGCAGCCGCGG
>NW_022103899.1:31777502-31795073 GCF_000313985.2 Echinops telfairi | reverse complement strand
AGCCCTGTCGCCCTCTCCCAGAGGGAGACTCCTCCACGGGAAGCCCAGGGAATCATGGTCTCCCCCCTCTCCCCCGCATGCCACGACGCCGATGCTACCCACGCAGAGCCCAACACAATGCCACGCGCATTGGCGTTCCACGAGGCGCTGGGTGGTGCACGTTGTTTGCGGTAGGAGCTCGGCGGCAGCCCAGCCGTGCGTCCGCACAGGCAGTCGTGCGTGGCGGCGACAAACACCCGTCAGCCGCGGCTGAATGAAACCCCCAACAGCCCGTGGCTTTGACTACTCCGATCCTTTGTTGTGTCCCAAACAGGCTCCTCTCATCTCCAGTGGAAGATGTCGCTGTGCCCACGCCCCTCACTTGTAGCTATCAGAAGAGCAAAGACTTTCTTCAGGAAATAATTGTTCTGGGTAATTAAATTGGATACTCTTCCCCCCCACTCCCCCAAAGTGCAGGTAAAGGCATCTCCCTATGGAAATGTGGTCACAACGTGAAAGAGGAACACAGCATTACGACAACTATTTTTACATGGAGGCGTGAAAAGTGTTTAGCTGCAAGCTGCTAACAGTTGGGGAAACACTGTATCTTTGTTTGGGGAAGGGGTGGGGGCCTTTATGGGTTCCAAATTGTCTGGCGTCTGGAGGCACCTCTTGCTACATGACCAGAAGGACGCTAAGCAAGCGCAGCCGTCTAAATGACATCTTTGCACATGCCTTTTCTGCCACTCTACAGATGAAGAAAAATAAAATTTCAGTGACAAGAAACACACACTCTGCCCTCCTTTTCTTTTTTTACCCCCTTGTACTTGTGGATTCTTCTGGGTGGTTTCTTTCTTTATCTGGACTTGCCATTAGCTCTGTTTATCACTTTTCGTGTTTGAAAAAAAATCCGTAACTCCCACTTAACTGTTATTTACACTGAGATAACCAAAACAAAATTGAATCAGAAGTGATTTGCAAATAGTTGAGCCAAGCCTTAGAGGGATTTTAAAGTGCCATCCAGATCCACTGAGAGCATATCGCTCAGATAATCTCAGATGCCTGGTTTGAAAGGGCCTGGGGAGGGGGGGGCTCCCAGGGAGAGGGTCCCCTGACTGCTCTAAAGGTAGCCACCTTTCCTGGTCTCTTTTTCTTCCTACCTTTTTCCCCCTTAAAGCATGAGTGCACATTCAAATGAGAAGCTTCAATTTTACATTTTTCCTGTGTCAAGTTTTAATGCCAAGCAAGACGTCCACCCTGGCTGTTGAATGCAGCTCAGAGCAGATCTGGATGCTGACTTTGCTGCTGAGGTCCCGGTTTATGTCATTGCCAAGATGCTAATCTAAGGACAAGTGACACTATCTGCAGTGACCGTCCCTGCTTGAAGAGGACCATTTAGTGTGGACGGGGGCAGTTCTGTCTCTCAGGATACTATAGTGGGGGCAGGGACTGGGGCGAAGACCCGGAAGGTAAACATAGGGTCCTTAGGGAACCCTAAAGATAGCCATTCTGGTTGGTGGGGAACTCAGGGTAGAGGGATCAGGATACTTGGGGAAGGGTCTGTTTGGGTTTGCTGACACTGGCCCAGCCTCCCAGAATTAGGGATATCAGAGGGCTGCAAAGGGGGGGGGGCGGGGGGGGGCGGTAGTTATCTCCCTGACTCTTCCGTAGCCTGAGGCAAGGATTTGGAGCAGTCCACTTCCGCAAGACTTGACTTCCTGCATGGAGTAGGGGGTGAATCTGTGGCTCCCAGTCCGGGGGTCTGGGAGAGGCTCAATGCGGGACCATGTTCAAGCCTCTAGGGGGCAGCACTCAATAAATAATGATCATTGTAGCACCGCCAAAGGTAATTCGGCTGGTGGTGGCGTCACTTGTCAGAGCGCAAAGTGCTGGTCTGATCAGGAAACATGCAGAGTGAGACCAGATCTCTCTCAAGTCCCTCTGCACAAAACCCCTCTGGCCCAGAGAAGGCTTGGAATTGCTTAAACCCAGGACTCCCAAGGACTCTTGGGAGTCCAAATCCCTCTCTCCCAAATCCCTCTCATACCCTATGGAAAATGCACCTTCAGGGAGATTCTCCAGAGTGGGGCTGGCCCAGATCTGCCAGGCTCGCGCTTGTCTGGACTGGAATCTCAGGGGTTTGGCTGCAATTGGTTCGGTTTCAACCAGAGGTGCAGTGCCAGGTGAGGAGCCAGGCAGGCACCTGTAGCTTCCAGTATTATGTGAGTTCATATCCCTGGCCTTAGGGAAGCCTGACAACTGACAGGCCAGAAACAATGGGCTGCTTGGCAGAAGCAGGGATCAGGCCATAAAGCAGCCAGCAAGTAAGGTGGAGAATCCTGGCAACATTATTACTCACCTGGGATGCTTTACGTCATGATCCTTAATTGTGAAATAATAATAGTTAATTCCATCCAACATTCCATTTCTTTGACAAGAAGGGTGTAGGGAGTGTACAACAGCTTTGTAAATGATACTAAGGGAAAGCAGTTCCTTAGTCACATCCTCCTGAGCACCTTTTGCAGAAGCATGTTTCAAGTTCCCAGCTAGAGAGTCACAAACCAGAGGGGCCATCAGATCACTTCACTCAAAAACCCAAACAGACTGCCATGGAGTCAGTGCTGCCTCATAGGACCTTTTGGGTTTCTGCCACTGTAATTGTTTACAGGAATAGAAAGCCCAGTCTTTCTCCCATGGAGCTGCTGCTGGGTTTGAACTGCCGACCACGTGGATTGCAGCCCAACCCATAACCACTACACCACCGAGATAGGGTGGAAAAGTTAGCTCCCTTGGCTCCATTAGAAGGAGGCCTGCTAACCACAAGGTGTGAAGTGCAAACTTTCAGCTTCTCCTGCAGAGAAAGATGAGACGTTTTGCTCCTGTAGAGATTTACAGCTTTGGAAAACCACAGGGACAGTTCACTTGTCTATGGGGTCACTCCATTGACTCAATGACGACGACTTTGGGTTTTTTTCTTATCTTTTCAGGGTGGGGATGCTCTACAATCCTGTGGATTGGATTTGTTAGGTCTGGATATCTGTATTTTCACACCTGTTTTAGGTGACTCTGATGCAAATGCCGAGCAGGCCAGCAGGTGGGAAGTCTGTTCTGAAGTGTTAGGCTTACACATAGCCTGTGATCGATACTCCTGTGTGGAGGGAGGGACACGGGGAAAAGTATTCCTTCCCCTTTCCTCTCCAGGCACTTTGCAGGGAGGGGCAGATGTTCAAACACGAAGGGCCAGAGTGGTGGGATTCCCAGACTGACCTGTGACCACAGCATCAAGAAACCTCACCTTGGGAGTTGTGACAAGTGGCACACGTGTGTGCAGCACGAGGGCTGGGGTTGATGGCACTAGAGCCAGCCATTGCATCACCATTGGCTCTGACGGGAGGTTCGTTCAGGTGTGATTTCCCATCTGTGTTCCTCGAGTTGCCCTTAGTAAAATGCTCAAGGATGCATGACCATGCAGGAGGTGTGCAAGGAAGTGCGACGTCGGAGCCTTACCTCCTGGGAATGCGTGCGCTGAAAACTCCAGAAGTTGCATGCTTCCACGGAGGCTCAGTCGATGCCACCTGTCACACAGTCCTTCTCCTTCTCTGAGCCCTACCGCCAACAAGCTCTGACCCTGAAAGGAGGCTTGGGGAGGCATAATTACATTTTAATCTGTGATTGACTCCACAGGCCCTGGTGAATGTTTAGCTGCACCTGTCTCTGAGGGGAAGCTTCATTTACAACATAATAGGTCATCCTTTTGTATTTCCTCTGCTGTTTGTAGCTGAATCCAGACTTCTGACCAATAGAATCTGTCCCCCACGATCACAAGCAAGTCACCTACCCTTTACACAAACATCTTATTGTCCCACACATTTGAATGCTACCTAAACCTGTCGCTTTTGAGTTGAATCCAACTCATAGTGACCCCACAGAACTGATTCCCACCACCCCCGCCGCCGTAGGGGTTCCAAAAATTCTAACCCAGTGGTTCTCTACTTTCCTCATGCCCAGACCCTTTCATACAGTCCCTCGTGTTGTGGTGCCCCCCCACACCATAAAATTATTTCCGTTGCTATTTCATCACTGCCATTTTGCTAGTTATGAATCAGGCGACCCCTGTGAAAGGGTTGTTCGATGCCCAAAGGGGTTGCGACCCATAGGTTGAGAACCGCTACTCTAACCTGTACAGAAGGGGCTGCCCAGCGTCTTCCTCTGCAGAGCAATCGGTGGGTTCGACCCTTCAGTTAATGGCCATGTGCTTAACCACTGTACCACCAGGCTCATCAAACATCCCCTGGAGTCTCTATTTAAATATGCCTACTGGAAGGGTCCCAGAATCCTTACAGATGTCCATGAACTATTGAAGCCTGTTCTCCTAAACTGGGCACAGGTCTCCTCCCAGTCTAGACACGGGCACTAGGTCTCCTAAGAAGAATGTGAGGAATGAGAAACGCCGCCGCCACCGCAGCATGAGACACCACACTGATTCAAGCCTCACTGGGATCCTCCGTCCTCAGGGCGATTCCAACTCAAGGCACCCCGTTCTGTGTCAGGGTAGAACTGTGCTGCTGGGTTTTTCAAGGGCTGATGTTTTAGGATCACCAGGCCTTTCTTCTGAGTTGCCTCTAATCTTTTGGCTAGCCTCCTACCACATTAACTGCAAGGCCCACAGACTCAGAGTCTGCGGCAAAGGCAATGGAGGACGATAGAGTGCTCCCTCTCCTCTGCTTGGCTGGACCTTGGTGGGCCTCTCCCCGCTTTGCTGATACTCCTAATACACTGGAGGCTGGAATGCCCCAATGCCCTTCAGAGTGGCACCTGTCAATAGAGCTTTCCGCCACGGGTGGAAGTTGCTGTGTGTTCCGTGTGGCTGTTGGGCATTTGACAGGTGGCCAGGGTGACTGGGGAACTGAATTTTAAAATTTAATTGCATTCCTCGCTAATTAAGTTGCCCCGTGGTTAATGGCTACACTATTGGGCCGCTTCATTGTCCATCATCGAGATACCTGTGTCTGAGGTTTCCCATGAAGCCCAGAGACATTCCCAGTCTTCTAAGAGCTATCACACTTGCATGCCAAGAAGGGAACCCCAGGAGGAGCAGAAGCTATGGTAAAGGTGTGGTTGAACAATGGCTGGTGTCTACTTGGCCAAGGACAAGAAGGGCTAGCTCATATTATTGTCTACCTTCCTGGTCCACTTCGGTGTTCTCTTCTTGGCCTCCCAGGCCACTTCCCAGGAAGCAGAGCCTTATGCTGTCTCTTGGGGGGGAGGGGGGCGGAGCAGCACCTGGCCTTAGTGCCAACCCTCAGGGAAGAGTGAAGTGCCCCCACCCCCCCGCCCCCCAGGTAACTGGCTGGGGCTGAAGAAAGCTGAAGGTCAAGGCAGATTGACCCTAGGCTTCTGCTGGCCTAAATGAAATGTATGTCTTCTTAAGGCCTTTTAAGCAGCTTGGGACCATCCCCTGTTTCAAGGAGGTCTCTGATTGGCTTATGTGATTTAAAAAATAATCCCTTTCCAGTCTTGAATTTTGGCCAGGGTACTCTCCTGACCCCATCCTCACTCATAAATTTTAAACTGGTTTTAGTCCTAATTCCATCAGCCACTCCAAGTAATTGAAATTAACCACCATTTAGTCTCAGGAAGCTGTTAATGGACAGGTGGGGCTTAATTGGCTATTCCATCATCTCAGTAGTTCCACTGAGTATTTTTTCTCCAACACTGAGTAATAATGAGTATTTTAAGCATCTGGGTAAGAATTACAGAAGAGAGATTTTTAGACAAAATCTTTTCTTAGTTCCTCAACAAATAAACAAAATCAACCAACCAACCAACCAAGTAAACAAACAAAACACCCAAGTCCACTTCACTTGACAACCAGGAACAGAGGCCATACATTTGTTTGTACCAGATTTCACAGTTGATGAGACTAGAAAGGTTAGAGTGACAAACGGAAAAAGAATTTTTTTCCCCATGAAGGATCATCTTCTTTTGAGCTGGAAATTCCCATGCTTTTACTTAGGGGGGGCAGGGGGGCGGGGGCAAGCCCCCAGGACATATTGCTTTTTATTTGCACACCCGCGTGCCCTATCAAATCCCCACAGATTTGTCCGCTTTTCTAGGTGTGCCTGTGTTGGTTATTTCTGTTTTCAGATGTGTAACCTGTGACTTATGGCACCTTAATTAGACATCTAGATGTCAGGTGATAGTTATATTATGATGGCAATTGCTGCAAATTTGAGCATGAAAGTCATGATGGAAAGGCAGGAGTCAGGGAACTGACCTCTTGCTATTGAGGAGACTCCAGGGTGGGTTAATTCACACCCTCTGGAGTCATTAGTTCCCACTCGCCTACCGTATGTACTCCTACACAGTTTACAGAGCCGCCAATCAACTCTGAGCGTCCCCCCCCCCACTGCCCCAATGGGGAAGGGTCTTGAAATGATGCTTCCTTTTGCAGGAACCGGGGAATCATTTGTACACAGTCTCCCTTTCGGTCTCCAGATTTCCATTCTATTTATTTTCGAAATTGATACATAAAAAATAAACCACCGGTGGAGATCTACCATTAAAAATGTTATTTTTTTTAACAACCCTAACAGGTATTTATTCCATGAAAAAATTAGCTTCCGTTTTATCGGTATCCCACCCTCCCCTTAGGTTTTTTGGTTCACTTCCCCCTTAATGCCGGTTACAACTTTCGGGTGTCCTTCCAGAGATACTAAGCTTGGTGTTTTTCTGGGGCCAGAGGTCTACTGGCGCTCGGTCCCTCCTTTCTCGCCCTAGCAATGACCTTGGAAGCCAGTAGGGGGCAGCTGTGACCCAGAGAGGAAGCGCGCGAACGTGAAGCCCGGTCTACCTCCCAGAGGAAGCCAGGCCAGGGGACCTGAAAGGGGTGGTGAGGAGCGAGATCTGCCAAAGAGAACCAAAGACGAACGAGAAGGAAGAACAAACGAGATGCAAAGAGTTACAAAATCAAATCAAATGGAGCAATGGAGTCATTACATTAGGGGGTGGGGGTGGGGCACGGGGGAGCCAACACCAGAGGGGAAAACGGGCCAAGGCTAAGCAGGGGATTCGGTGAGCTGCTGCTGCTCCTTGGAAGCAAACCTGTGGCCCCTATGGGATCGCTGTGAACAGGCAGTCGGGAGTTCTGAGTATCATTTTCCCGAGCCGGGAGGCATGTATCCTGCTGGCCCCCTTGTTCTTGAGCCTGCTCCAACCTGAAGGGTCCCGGGAGCCCAGTGGACGGTCTGGGCTTGTCCGTGGGGTGGCGGTGGGTGCGGGGAGGAGCAGCCTCAGTGTCTTCCATCTTCAGGCTCCGAAGAAGTGCTGTAAGCCCTCAGAAAGGTGCGACTCTGCTTCTCAACGCAGCCGGCTCCGAAAGGAAGCGGATGTCGTCATCAGAGTGCTGTCCGGTATACTTTAAGCAAGCCTCCCCTGGATGCCGCCGATTCATGTCATTCAAGCGCCCAGCTGTTTTCTAGGCTCCAACCCCCACCCTCACCCCCACCCCCGGGGTACATTAAGCAGAAACAACGCCCTCGTGGGAGTTCTGGGCCCTAGTGTTCTGCATTATTGTGGCTGGCATGCAGGGGCAGCATTTATGCTGGGGTAACAGGAAGTGGAAAATTGCTCTTAGAGGACAACAAATCTCATCATCACTCCCGTTGTCGTATTTCTCGAATCCAAACTTCTTCTCCCAACTTTAAAATAGACAACAAAAACTTTAGGAAAGCTGGTGCAGGGTCTCCACTAAGATGCCTTGTGTGATGGTTGGGAGTATGCCAACTAGACTCGCCTGGGTAAGGGGAGGGGCAGAGCCCCACCTATGGGTTGGGAGAGAGCTTGGTGAGACCTCCTTGGTGCTGTTAGTCTTTCTGTACAGGAGAGAGAGACCAGTCAGAGGGAGATCCTCTTTGGCCTTCACCCTCTGCTGGAGCTAGATCTTGCATCTGGTGGTGCTTGCCGCCAATCCCAGGAGCCATCAGTAGACTAGTGAAGGTGGATTCATTTGGCCACGTTTGGACCTCTGCATCCCCCAGTCTGTGCTCCCTCCTGTCATCCTGCTTCCTGTTTATCAGCTACCACACATCACTCTTTCTACAACTGGGTAAGCCATTTCTTGGTCTGTCTCTATCTACCAGTGTCATGGGCTTTGCATCTCTAGGGAATGCTCTGACCTAATACACCTGGATAGTCAATATTTCTATTTTAAGTCTGATTCAGAGGACAGATTATATCTAGGCTTTCCCAAGTTCCATCCCCCATGTCACGGAACAACGCCCAGTAAAAAATGTTGGTATTCAAATCAGAAGCACCTCCCCCTGGTCATTCCATCACAGTTGCTAGACTCATTATATGTACTGAAGACTCTGTGGGACATCTTGGGCATGACGGAGTTATTAAAGAACAGCTTATCAGAGCCTTGGCACGTGGAATCACTCAACTCCATGCTGCATGAAGCTGTGGTGTTTCAAGTTGGCACTAGGGTTTTCACGAATTCAGTTAGGTGGCAATATACTCTATTTCAAACACTGGTCATTAGCGCCTACCGAACCTGTGATGTTTTGTGGGGTTCCCTCTTACCCTTAACCCCACATCTCCCCTCACCCTATAGTCTTTAGAAGCTCTCATTAATATTCTCTCTTGATTCCCTTTTGTTTGTTATGGATTCCTGAGTGCAATTTCTAAGAATTTAAAAAATCCGTGTTGGACGTTTGACCACACAAGAACCTCTCTGACCAGAAGTAAGTCGCTTCCCTTTAAAGGAGCCCTCCTCCCCCAAAGCTTAATTACAAACTCACTTGAATTCTTTTCTCTTTGTTAGAATTTGGCAGGGATCTAGGATGCAAAACCATTTCCCATTTCATTCGATCATAATTTAGAAGAAATAAACCAACATTTTTCACCTTTGAACACATCTGGATGTAGGTTTGCGGCACATGACTGGCTGTATGATCATGAATCAGGTGCCTGTCCGAGCACAGCGCTCCCAGGGCCATTAGAAAAAGGAAAGGTTACACATTACAGAGAAGACGTATTCTGAGGCAAGTCAGTTTAGTGGCATTAGGTTAACAATAAGGCCATGAGTTAGGAGGAACTCATGGCCCTGAACTGGGGGCAGGAGACCTGGATTCTGGTTCCAGCTTGTTTAGCGTTCCATGTATCAAAGCCTTTAATCTCTCTGGTATCCTGTTTCCTCATTCATAAAGGGCGCACTACTCTTCCATTGCAATGACCCACAAAACTATGCAGATGAACTTACAACTTGATGTAAAACCAAGTCCAGTTTAAAACCTTTTCATCAATTTAAAAAGTATTTACTGAGCACATACTATGGGACAAGCTGGTACATCACGCAGATGGTTTTACTTCCTAGTGGGAGAGACAGACAGATGCCCCTGTCCACCGTGAGCAGGGTCATTTCTGATGGTGATACTGTGTCGTAAGAACAAAATAAGACGAGCCGGTGTGTGGGCGACCACTAAGCTAATGGATAGGCAGGCCTTCACCTTTCTATTAACCGCCTCATATGCACGTGAAAGTTCGGCATTGAATAAGGAAGACCTTAGAAGAATCAATGCATTTGAATTTTGGTGGTGGCAACGAATATTGAAAGTTCCGTGGACTGCCAAAAGGACAAACAGATCTGTCTTGGAAGGAGTACAACCAGAATGCTCCTTAGAAGCAAGGACAGCAAGACTTCGTCTTAGTACTTTGGACTTGTTATCAGACCAGCCCCTGGAGAAGGACATCATGCGTGGTAGAGTAGAAGAGCAGGGGGGGGAAGGAGACCCTTGGTTAGAGGGATTAACACAGTGGCTGCCACAATGGGTTCAAACATGGGAACAACTGTGAGGTTGGCACAGGACCAGGCAGTGTTTCATTCTGTTATACAGAGGCTCTCTCTGAGTAGGAACAGACTCAATGGCACCTAAGAACAACAACAACAGCAACAACAACAACAAGAAGAAGGCTCAAATATAAGCATGGATCTTACACCAGCTCAGGCTTCGTTCCTTCCTTTAAGATCAGGGATTATGATACATTGGTGTTTTTCAAGAAGTCCAGGTTCAGATCCATTACTGGATTGAAAAACCATGTTACAGGCTGGGACCTGCATTTTGTGATGACCAGTCCACTTACTGGCCAAGAGGTTGGAAGTTTGGACACGCCACACCCTCAAAAAGCAGGCCTGGCGATCTGCTTCTGAAAGGTCTCAGCCTTGAAGACCCTGTGGGGCGGCTCTAGCTTGCACACCTAGGGTTTCTAGAAGTCAGAATCGATGCCACAGCAACTCACAACAACCGTCAGCATCTAAAAAATGCAATAGATTAGAAAAAATAATAGGGGTGAATAGTGCTTCATGAAATACGTATGAAGAGGCTTCAAAAATTTGTGGAAAAGTGAGTTGAAAGATAATGAAAAATTCCAAGTTTGAAGATCTCTTGCATATCATATGATTATATATATATGTGTATATCCCCCACTAGAAGGGACCCTGGCAGCACAGTGGGCTGCTAAGCACAAGGTCAGCGGTTGACACCCACCAGTTGCTCTGAAGGGGAACGATGAGGCTCTCTGCTCCAGTAAAGATGTAAAGTCTCAGAAACCCAAAGAGGCAGCTCTCCTCCGTTCTCTAGGATTGCTGCGCTGCTATTGTTGTTAGGAGCTGTTGAGTCAGCTCCGACTCAGAGTGAGCCCAAGTACAACAGAATCAGCCACCACCTGGCTCTGCACCATCCTCCCAATTATGGGGTGTGTGTGTGTAACCACTACGCAGAGACATGGTTGCTATGAATCAGAATTGACACAGCCCTTTGAGTTTCCGAGGTTGTAGGTTTTTAAGGGAGCAGAAAGCCTCATCATTCTATATTTATAATGATGTATATATACATACATACACACATAAATATATATAATGGAGCCCTGATGGTGCAGTGGTTACATTTTGAGTTGCAATCCACATGGTCAGCAGTTCAAACCACCAGCAGCTCTGAGGGAGAAAGATGATTGATGTTTGCTTTCAGGGTCGTAAGAATAGCAACATGTCTCATCACTGGGCTTCTACTCCTGTAAACAGTTACAGTTTCAGAAACCCACAGGGGGTCACTATGAGTCAGCATAGACTCGATGGCAGTGAGATATATATACATACACACATATAATTTGATTACCAGAAGCCTATTATATGCATACATATATAATGCATATTGCTTGTGCTTAGTTACTAATCTGTAATGAATACTTTTACATTTTAAAAACTATACAAGGATTGTGCTTCTGAGCATGACTGACATTGCTCTCTCTCCCAAGCCCACAGCACCTTCTTACAAAATCAAAACTTCTTCACAAAGTTACAGTCCTTGATGGGGCAGCGGGTTGCATGTTGGGCTCAATAACTGTAAGGTTGGGAGTTTTAAACCACCAGCTGCTGGGTGGGGAAAGAGGAGACTTTCTACTTACATGAAGATTTATAGTCCTGGACCCACGGGGGAAGTCCTACTCGATCCTACAGGATTGCTATTTGCTGGGAATAACTCCACGGCAGTCAGTTTTTTGGTGTGGGACAGAGATGGAACACTTCACTAAAGATCAGTGAGTAAGCACAAGTGAGCCAGGCTTCCCGTTGCTGTTTGGGAAATTCACCCTGATGAGGGTGGTGGCTTGAACACACCCAGCAGCAGTTCTGATAGATAAAGCCCTGATGAGCTACTCCTGCAAAGAAGACAGCTCGAAACCCCAGTCACCAGGAGATGGCAACTAACAACAATAATTACACAGAGGAGGGGGTAACTCCCCAAAAACGGAACTTTTCCCCCCAAAGCTATGTATTAATTTTTTTTTAAACAAAACAACTGTATCATCTTCAAAATACTCTCCCTCATACTTTATTAGACATTTGTCAAATCTGCGATTCCATTCTTGGAAACATTTTTCAAACTCTTACATTTGGATGGCTGACAGCACCTCCCTTGTTGTTGTTTTTTTGGCAACCCCCCATCTCCCTCGTTCCCCGCCCCCACCTCTTCTACATCATCAAATCACTGTCCTTTCTTGTTCCTCTTCATTCATGGAAACAAAAAGAAGTTGCATGGAGTGAGGTCAGGTGAATAAGGTGCATGGGACAAGAAAGGTTTACTGTTGTTTTGCCAAAAATGGACACATTGAGATGGCTGCATGAGTAGGTGCATTGTCAGTGGTGGGAAACCAGTCCCTGTCTGCCACAAATCAGGTCTTTTTTGTCCCACACTGTTATGAAATCTTTTCAGCAAGAACCTCTAAATAGAAAGCTTGATTAACAGTCTGACCTAGTGGAATGGACTGTAAGTGCACTATCCCCCGCACATCAAAAAAACAAGTGAGCTTCATCTTTATGTTGATTTCACTTGATGAGCTTTTTGGGGTGAGGTGACGATGGTGTCTTCCACTGGTTAGATGTTTGCTTTTGGGGTTGTAAGAATAGCACCATGCCTTGTCACCAGTAATGACCTTGGGGAAAAAGCTTGGGTCACTTTGGAGCTGTTTTCTCAAAGCGTGGAAGGTTTCCACTCAATGCTCTTTTTCCTGGCCAGTTGAACCTGAGGCACTCATTTCGAAGTGACCCTTGCCATTCCCAAATCTTCCGTTCAAATGTGATGAACCAAGCTCCAAGGCAATCCAGCTAACTTCCCCATCCCTTCAGTGGTCCTTTGTCGCTCTCGGAGCACAAGTGCACACATTTTGTGCACATTTTCGTCTGTTCAGGAAGTTTATGGATGTTCGGAATAAGGTTCGTCATCAGTCAACATTTCACTTTGTTGGAAATGAGAACACCATTCCGACACTTGAGCTTTTCCCATAGCGCTGTCCTTGGTAGCTGTGTTCAAGGTCACAATGGTTTCTGCAGCATTTTCCTGAGCAGGAAACAAAATTTCACAGCTGCACAGTGTTCTCTTAAATCAACCATCACAAAATGTGAGGTTCGACTGAAACTGCTTTAATGAAAAAAATTCACTGTGACCAGAGAGAAATCTTTCTTCCCAGGCGTTGCCACTAGGTGCACTAACTCAGAGAAGTTGCTTGATGCTCACCTAGTAGGAAACATGGATACTAAGAAAGCTCCGCCCAGCAGAGTTATTTTCTGTTTTTTTCGGGGGTACTCCCTCGTATATTTTATAACAGCAAACATATGGATAAAATATTCATATCTAAGTATAATAGATCATGCAGGGGTCACGTGGATATATATATATCAATTTCTGTAGTTTGTAGTAAATTAGATGACCTCTAAAATACTTTTGAACTCTCCAATTTTTCTGTTTTCTAGTAAGGGGCCTGATAGAGCATACTTTTTGCTTCATTTTACGTGTGATGGGATGAACATTACTGTTGCTCTTTGGAGACTCAGTATCTAACCCAATTTTAGGCACATGAGAGGTGCTTGATTAATATTCTATTACTTATCAGAAAAAAATGAGACTTATACACTAGTTCTAAAGTAAATGTAGCAACCACATAAAACATTATATACAAGAGATCTTCAAAATGTCTGTGGAAATTTTTTTCAATATCTTTTCATTCATTTTTTCCCCAAACTTTTTATTGTGAACCAACAAAAACCTTACCAAAGAATCCAAACTAGCCATGCTATTATCCCAAATGCCAGCTTCATAAACAGAACGCAGAGTTCCACTTCCCTCCCTCCTGCTGACGCTTCTAGGAACTGCCTGTTCTTAGACTTCTCAGAAACTCTGTTAAGATTAAAGGGAGAAGGGGAAAAAGGGTTTACCATATTTTTATCCTAAGTAGGGCAAATTGCCTCCTTCCTACTTATAAAAATGCAATTCAATAAACCTTTAGAATGCTCAAAGTCAGAAAAGAATTAGTGGGGAAATTTTCATCTATCTTGTCCTTGGGGACCCAGCTAATTCTGCTTTCCTAAAAATTCCACTGACCTTTAAGAGTTTTCATTTCTGAAGCTGCCTTTCAGAGCCGCCCGCAGTCATCATACCCCAACCCGGACTGTCCCCTCCGTTATGGCTGCAGTTGTAGCCTTCTCGGTCTCCGAATCACGGTTTTGGAACGATACATTTGATTAGAAATAGATGGCCCAAGTCTGCCAATCGTCCTGGCCTGAAACCCTTGTCGGCACCCATTGGGGTGGGAGAACCAGACCGAGGCAGTGAGTGCCCTGGAGAAACCAATGATACATCATCCTTAAGAGTCAGGAGTCAGTGGTCCCCTCTCAGAGCCCATCGCACGTGCCCAGGAGTTAATTTTCAAGTTCATTTCCTTAATTGTCTGAAAATCCACAGCCAGGCAAAATGTCCTCAGACTGCTACACCCAGTGCTCTGTCTCCGTTGTCTCCCGCCTTCCCCCAAGCAGGGCGCACGCATGCGCGCCCACCCCCGCCCCCCAAGAGGAAATAGCCCCACCCCAATCGCACTACGTTCCAATTTTAGTATATGGTCTGCTGAAGCGAGCACCCCAATCACATTGCGACTGCTCACCCCACGCAGACCACGGCCCCAGTAGGGTGTCCATTAAGGGGCACCGTGGTTCGGGCAGTAAAGGTGCGCTGAAGTATGATAAAGGACGTCACATCTGTGCGAATCAGAATTAATCATCTAAAAGTAGAAGCATCTAACATATTTTCAAGAAGCTTACATTTTTAAAGGGTAATATGTACCCCGGAGATGATTAGCCCTGTAAATTTATTACTTTTTTACCCAGATTAGTAGATTTATTTCTACAGACTTTCAATTTTCCATTAGCTTCAAATATTAATTGTAATATAGAGAATTTTCTGAATGTGAATGCTTGTTGCTAGTATACAGAATCAATTTATCAACCTTAATTTTTATATCCTAACGTTGTAGTTAATAATCGTGCGTGGGATAAAATGGACTTACCATAAAATAGAATCAACTCCGTGGCAACTAGCAACAAAAACAATCTTTTTTTTCCTTTCAATGAAAAACATTTAAAAAATTTTTTTAAAAACTGTTCATTGGGATTTAATACATATATCATTCCATATGTCAAGCACTCCAAGTAATATTGCACAATTGCTACCACAATCAGTTTGGAAGTCCTGTAAATTTAGATAAATTTAATTCAAGCACAGTTTCTTGGGACCCATTCTGAAACCACTATTTAGTCCAAAATTGCTAAACCTCGTGTAAGATACCCGCGCATCATTTTGCAGATTTTATGGTACTGTTATCCCTTACTGCTCCCATTAGGAGGAGTGCCTCTGCCAATGGACGGACGGACTGACTGACCAACCAACTGACCGACCGACCTACCATGGGGAAATGCAGTGTACTCCCACGTCTTTCCCTTGCCTTGTGGAAGGAAAGTCATCTCACACATGCACCGCCCTTCCATGAAGGAAGGTCCCTACGAAACTGCAGTTTTAGTAAATCATGTCCTTGCAGAATCTCTCGGACAAACCTTTGTGAAAACAATGACACTGGGCAGCGATGCACTCATCTTTTTCGGGGGCGGGGTGGGGGGGAGGCAGGTGACAGAAGTTACCTGCACTCATCATTCTGAGCCGCAGCCCCTAGCCAACACTGAGAAATGGCAGCTATCAGCTAACCAAATGCGAAGCAGTATTTAGAATCTTTTGCAAGATTGTAATGGAAAGAAATCAAAGCCTTGAAAAATCAATTTGAACATACACCGCTGTGGTTTTGGTGAGAGTTCATTAAGGAAAACGCTCTGATTCTTTTAAAATGTGGTGGGGTGGGCACTGTTTAAAGAGCGAGGAGCCCCGTGCCGTGGGGAGAAGGAGAGGCGAGTCCGGGATCTGGGCTGTGTTTCAGACAGACCCTTTACCTTGTGCTCTTTGCAAACTAAACAGACGCCCCCAGCCTTCGAGATGTTTAGACCGTCTTTCTGCCTATGGTACTCCGATATCAGTTTGTTTATCACACCAAGAGTTGTTGACTGGCTGGAAAGAGGGAAGCAATCACAAGGATCTACATATAACCCCCTCCCTGGGGAACAGACAACAGAAAAGTGGGTGAACGGGGACGTCGGTCAGCGTAAGATATGACAAAATAGTAATAATTTATAAACTATCAAGGGTTCGTGAGGGAAGTGAGGCGGGGAGGGAGGGGGAAGATGAGCTGATACCAAGGGCTCAAGTAGAGAGCAAATGTTTTGAGAACAATGAGAGCAGTAAATGTACAAATGTGCTTGACACAATGGATGGATGTATGGATTGTGCTACGAGTTGTATGAGCCCCCAATAAAATGATTTTTTTTAAAGAGTTGTACACTGAACTTAGAAAGTTAAACCCCAAACTTCTGATGCTGAGTTCTGTACTCTCACCTCAGGGCAACGTTCAGACGCCAAACCCTGCTTGGAGCCCTCCCCGGAGGCCGCCACAGGATCTCTCTACTCACGGCCCTCAGAAGAAGACTGGGCACCAGAGCCATCCTGCAGCACACGAGGCAAATCAGCATCCGCTGGCCAAATCGGCTGTCATCAGAATGCTGAGTCTACAAACCGAAACCAAAATCATGACAGTTACCACCACGGCCCCGATGGCACGGTGGGTTTGGTGCAGAGTGGTCGTTCAGGAAATCAGTGGCTGAAATGCACCAGCTGCTCTGAGAGAGACAGAGGAGGCTGTGTGTTCCCATACATATTAAAAACAAAAAAGTTGCATACTACTGCAAAAAACAAAAACAAACCAAAAAAACCCCACATGCCATCCCCATAGGAGCATTTAGTAAGCCACTGGATGGTCATCGATTACAGAAGACCAAAGAAGAAGCAATGCATTTGAATTGTCGGGCTGGAGAAGACTATTGGAAGTACCATGGACTGTTCAAAGGACGCACCGATTTGTCTTGGAAGAAGTAAGGCCAGAGTGCTTCTTAGAGGCCAGGCAGGCAAGCCTTTGTCTTACATACTTTGGACATGTTGCCAGGAGAGATCGGTCTCTGGAGACAGACACCTGTTTGGTAAGGTCAAGGGCAGTAAAGGAGGGGAAGTCCCTCAGGGAGATGGACTGACAGCATGGCTGTAGCAATGGGCTCAAGGATAAGAGCCACGTGAAGATGGCACAAGACCGGGCAGTGGTTAGTTCTGTTGTGCCACTAGTTGCTTGTGCCACTAGTTGGTGTTGGAACCGAGATGGCTCCTCCTTGGGTATGTCTGTAAGCATAGAATTAGGCTGCTCATGAGCGAAAGGGCAAACCTCACCCGTGCCATCCGTGGAGCGTGAGGCCTATGTTCCTGAGTGATGAGTTGTAGGTTGCTGGGGAGGCAGGTCTGTCCAGACACCAGCCGACAGGGCTACTTGGCTGGGAGAAGTACTGAGTGTGGCTTCTACTGGTTCTGAAAATAGCTCAGTGAAATAAACAAAATTCTGTTTGAGGACAAGATGCCATCACGTCGTTTAAAATTCCGTAAAAGCAAATATATCTGTCTTTTGAAGAGGGAAAACTAAATCGGTGTGTTTAGCTCAAGGAAGAGCATGGTTGGTAGGGCAGAACGTACTGCTTCAAGGATAAGAAGTCTAGTGTCTGTGATTATCTACCAGTTCAAGCAAGTTTTACTCGATTCTCTGGCTTTCTTGTCTCTTCCTCTATAC
>NW_022103899.1:31765451-31776232 GCF_000313985.2 Echinops telfairi | reverse complement strand
TTGAACTTCCAGCCTCCTAACCCCAAAGGGAGTAAGTTTTTCTTTGTCAAAGCCACCCACTTGTGATGCTTGCTAGTTTGTTCCCCTCGTGGTTAGGTGCCATCGTGCAGGTTCAGTTTCACAGTGACCCCCGTGCACACTGTGCCAGCCTTACAATTGTTGCTATGCGTGAGCCCATTGTTGCTGTCCCTGTGTCGAACCATCTCATTCACCGTCTTCCTCCTTTCTGGAACCTTCTCAACCAAGCCAAGCATCAGGTCTTTTTGTGAGGCCTGGGCTCTCCTAATCACATGTCCAAAATCCACGAGAGGAAGTCTTGCCACCCTCGCTTGTTTGTTTGTTTGAGATGAGCTTGTTTGTCACTAAAGACCGCAAGTCCGTGTCTATTTTACTTTTCCTCCGCCTTTATTTGTTTATTTTTTTAGCCATTCAGACAACCATTTAGAAGCACGGGATAAAGAAGCTAGAGAGACTTGTTTATCGTTTTCAAAGAAACACACTGTATACATTTCACAGCCCATCTCAAGAAATGAAATCAACAATACGCTGCGAAGCCCTCCATATATGTGGTCCTCTTTCTCCCCTACCCACCCTTCGTCCCTTGCTCCTTAATAGCCTAGCCTTCCTTCTTCCTGTTCCCTCCCTGTCCCTGGCCTCCTCCTCCTCATCAAAGTCTTGTCTTTTGGTGGATAAGCCATGCTTCTTTATCTTTGGTTCTTTTTTCTTATAATAATAGTGTTATTAAATATTTATCTTTATAAGATTGACTCAGTTTGCTAAGTATAATGTTCTCTAGTTTTGTCCAGGTCTTGCAGTGTTAAGAGAGCTGTCATTCCTTTTTTATTGATGCATAATATTCTATCATAGGGAATAGAATTTTGATGTTCTTTTCCTTTGTAATAGGGGCTTTTAGTTGTTTTCCATGTTTGTGCTATTATGGAAATTGCTGTGATAAACATAGATGTGGGTATGTTTGTTCGTATTCTTTATTTCCATAGGGTATATACCCAGTAAAGAGATGGCTGGATCACAAGGTACTTGTATTTGTATTTGTTTAAGGAAGTGCCATCCTGATTTCCATAGTACCTGTACAATCATACTGTCCCATCAGCAAGGTAAAAACATTCCTATCTACCCATATCCTCTCCAGCATTTGTTATTTTCTGTTTGTTGAATTTTGCTAAAAGTATTGATGTGAAGTGGCTTCTCATTGTTGTTTTAATTTGTATTTTTCTTATTGTGAATGACTGTGACAATTCTTTTCCTATGGTTGTTGACCACCTGGATGTCATTATTGTTAAATTGTCGATTCATATTTTATGCCCATTTTTGGAGTGGGTTATTTGTATTTTTCCTGTTAAGATGTAGTTTTCCATAGATTTTAGAGATTAGCCCTTTATCTGATGTATTATACTGAATATTTCCTCCCCAATATTAAGTTCTCTTTTGACTCTTCTGATGAAGTCTTCTGATGTACAACTGCTGAATGCTTAGTAGTTTCCAGTGCCTTGGCTTGTCTCCTACAGTGCGGACATTTTTCATTATGTTCGATAGTGTGTTTATGTCGTGGGTTAGGGTCCTTAACTTTGTTCCTGATTTTTGACGGGTGGTCTTTATAATTGTGTGGATTATATTTTGGACTTTCATCAATTTTGAGTTTGTTTTTGTACATAG
Organism: Echinops telfairi; assembly: GCF_000313985.2. Taxonomy (NCBI): domain Eukaryota; kingdom Metazoa; phylum Chordata; class Mammalia; order Afrosoricida; family Tenrecidae; genus Echinops; species Echinops telfairi. The sequence goes on along the minus strand of NW_022103899.1, from coordinate 31,774,558 downwards.
TGTGAGCGATGGGTCCCGTTTCATTCTTTTGCAGGTGATGATCCAGTTTTTCTAGCATCATGTGTTAAAAGGTTGTCTCTTCCCCCATTTAATGTGTTTTAGTCATTTATCAGAGATGAGGTGTCTAAAGATACTTGGCTGGATTCCTGGGTTCCCAGTTCTAATCCATTGGTCTTCATATTCATTGTTGTACCAGTACCAGACTGTTTTGATGATTGTGACTATATAATAGCCACATATAATTTTAAAGAATGGGAATAAAAGACCTTTTCATTTGTTTTTATTCTTCAATAGTATTTTATTTATTCTGGGTTTTTTTCCTTTCAATATAAAGTTGGTGAAGTGTTTCCATTTATCTTAAGAATTGTGGTGGGATTGGATTGAAATTGCATTGAATTTGTAAGATATTTTTGGTAATATTGACATTTCCACAATGTTTCTCTATCCAGGAACATAGTAGCTTGTTTCATTTGTTTCAGTTTGTTTTTAAAATTTAAAAATAATTTTAATGGGAGCTCTTACAGATATTGTAACATCCCATAGTTCAATCATATTAAACAGTATTGCATAATTGCTACCACAATCAGTTTCAAAACATGTTCTTTCTTCTTGAACTCCTTGACATCAGCTTTATCCCCTTTCTTCCCCAACCTAACCCCCACGAACCCTTATTTCTCCCCCTTATAAAAGTTCCCCCCCATATCTTACGCAATCCAATATATCAATTGGCATACAATTCTGTTGTTTGATCAAGTAGGATTTATACAGTCATCAATGCTATTAGCCCTCTCTTCCCCCCTCCCTATTCTCTTCTTCAGGGAACCATTACTCCTGTTACTGTTTCTGAAGCATCATCTATCTTGGCTTTCATGTACTGAAAGATCTTAAATATACAAATGAACATACACAAATCTAACATGATTAAGGAGGTAAAACAAATAAAAACCATAACAGTAAGGGGAGGTAATGTTAGAGAACTAGAGGATCGTTAGGTGGTTCCTCAGTGCTATGCCATGCCCTGGATTTATCATCCCTTCAGTGTGGCACTTCTAAGAGGGACTGTCCAGTTATCTTGCAGGTGGGTTTTGGGTCTCTTCTATGCCCTTTCACATCGATTTGGTTGCTTATTTTTGAACTTCTGATACCTATTCCTGTTGACACCTCATGATCACACAGGCTGGTGTGCTTCTTCCATGTGGCCTTTGTTGCTTTCCTGCTAGATGGCCACTTGTTTAATTGCAAGCCTTGAAGAACCCCAGATGCTGAATCTTTAACTAGCTGAGCAACATCAGCTTTCTTCACCACAACTGCTTATGCAACCGTTTGTCATCAGCGATCGTGTCAGGAAGGTGAGTGTCATACAATGCCACGTTATTAGAACAAACCGTTCTTGTATTGAGGTCATACAATGCCACGTTATTAGAGCAAACCGTTCTTGTATTGAGGTAAGATTTGAGTAGAGGCCCAAAGTCCATCTGATTCCTTGTTGCATTTGCATATAGATACATATATAAACAAATACACACACACACACACACACATATATATATATACACACACATTTTTGTTCATTTTTTTTCCTACTGCCTCATTATAATGTTTATTCATCATTCACCTCTCAGATACTTGATTGATCAAACACAAGCAGAAAAACTATACCCTCTTCACCATCAATGTTAGAATGCTTATTATTCCCCTGTACCCATCATTGTTGGTTTCCTGCACCCCTCACCTCCCCCCCTTTCCCATGCCCACAGGAACCGTTGGACCAGTCACTGTCTCTGTAAGATTGCCTATCCTGCCCATCTTGTATAAACACACACACACACACAAACCCATACAGATTGTCACAAGACGAACAGGGATCCTGACATAGAGCAGATGAATATTTCGGTTACATAGAGAGAGGGATATGTTTAAACTACCAGTCCAGTCCCCATTTCTTCCAGAGCTGCTAGCAACTTACACACCCTTCTAGTCTTCAGCATCTGTATCTGAAAGGTGAGCATCCTAAATGTCCCCATCGCTAGTCCTGCAGTCAGGGATGGAGAGGTCTGGTGTCCACCCCACGCTCCATGCTCCCACCCAGCTATGTCTTTAGACAGTCACTTTGGTCCCCTTGTGAGTGATCCCCAACCAGATCCGATGGGGTGCCAAGTCTTTTGTTTCTCTGTTAAGATTACTCGTATCCCTAATATGTTATCTTTTGTGTAGTTATTGTGAATGGCATTGGGGGTATCACCATCCTTAATACACAAGAATTGAACTGACTTCTGTAAGTTGATCTGTAAGCCGGCTATGCTGCCGAATTTTTCAATTAGTTAAAGCAGTTTTTAAATGGAATCTTTGGGGTTTTCTATAGGATTATGTCATCTGCAAATACAGCGTGGGCGATGAAGCGATGAACAATGTTCACCTAGAGCTCAGGTTTAGGAAGCAGAGATTCCTGCTTTGCCAGGAACCTAAAGAGAAGGGAAAGAAAGAACAAACAAAGCTAGAGATGGAGAGGCGTTACCATTGAGAGGGGCGGGGGTGTGGGGTGTGGGGGGTGTCTTTTTTATTCTCTCCTCATAGCAGCAATGGGAATTACCTAGGATTTGGTCTAGAACTCATCTCAGAGAGGTGCTCCCACTTTTCTCCACCTCCTGATACCCTCGCCAAGCACCCGATCATAAAGAAGAGCCTCTCCTGCATCATTGCATGGCAAGCTTTGTGCGGTTTCTTAGAAAACCGTTAGTGAGCTGAGGCAGAATGCTCTCCATTTCTCTGCACAGGACAGGAAGCAGTTGCACGGTCTGGGAAGACAAGGTTAGAGGGTCTCCTCATGGCCATCGAGTCACTGCTGACTCATAGGGACCCTCCCCCAGCCGCGTGGGTTTCCAAGGCTTTCACTGGTTATGGGAGTAGAAAGCCCAGTCTTTCTCCTTAGGAGCAGCTGGTGGTTTTGAACTAGCGACCATGAGGATCGCAGCCCAATGCGTAACCACTACACCACCTGGGTTCCTTTTTAGATGGCCTCTGAGGCTCCAGCAACTCCAACAAAGGAACACTTAGTAGTGGTTGTTGCTGTGAGTTGTCAGCAAGTCACTTCTGACTCCAGGTGGCTCCGGGGCAGCTGAGAAGACGGTCCTCAAGGTTGGGACCTTTCAGAAGCAAGATTTTTTCCCAGGTGCCTCTGGGTAAATTCCGACAGGCAAGCTTTGGACTGGTTGTTGAGCGCTTTCCTACTTGCATCATCCAGTGATTCCCAGGTTAATGCTGATCATTTCATCCAATAGCTTTTGACCTAAAACTGCCCAATCTGACACTTAGTGAGGGTAAGCCCACAGCATAAAAGCTGACATGCAGACGCACCACTTTATCATTCCATCTCTATTGGCTGCGTCCAACTACTTACAAGAATGATGTGGGGCACAAACCAGGGGATGAGCGAGTGAATGAATGAATGAGCAAATGGATTATTAATCAAATGGCAGGTTTCCGCCTGACATCACTAGACATGTAAACATTCAGGCTAACATGAACGAGCAGTAGCGAGTTTGGGGAAGTACAAGATCGCTCAAAGGGGAACCTTGATTATGGGGAGACTCCTAATAAATGTGGGTGAGGAGGAAAAAGGATTCCGTGGTTGTGAGGTTCACAACTTCCCCCACTTCTCCAGAATACTGGCGGTGGTTCCGTGGAAGGGAACCATTTGAAAGTTCCCAGCAGGCATGGTGCATGCCAACGAGATGCGTGCCATTGCAACGGCTTTTACTTCATTTCTTTTTTTAATCCCAAATGCTCATTTGTGTCTCCTGAGAGAATATTTTTCCCCCTCTGGTGTGACAAATTTTCCAATTTTTTAATGGGAGCCAGGAGAAAATGGAATTCTCTTTATAGAAATCCGTTTTGTAGCCCACTTTCTTGAGAAGCTTCTATCCCTGAAAGCAATTTCCTTTCTCCAGGTAGAGGCAGCTGAGGTGTTTAGGGCCAGTTAAGTGGATCGCTGACTATTTGCTCTGGGAGCTTGTGGAGATTGAATAGCAAGGCCTTGAGGGTGGGGGTGAGGGCAATGCAGGTGGCTGGGGGAGGGGTGGGGGGTGGGGGTCCGCCTGGCCCAGCCTCGTCTGGGATTGCACTCCTCTCGGTTTGGGCTGGAGCAGCATCTCCCCGGGGAGGAGCGGGCTCTGAGGGCTGGAGCCGTGCGTGTCTAACAGCAGAAGGCACCTGCATCCGTGATCTTGTCTCTCTTTCCCCCGCGAGCTGTGGGATCCGTCTGACACTCTGAACACCCCCCCAGTGAGGTAAAGGGAAGATAAATGGACAGAGAGGGGTGGTGTCAAGCTGTCTTCTTGTCACATGGATCAGGAAGACCTCTGAGGGCTTGGGGAACGAGGAAGGGATTGTACAACTAGCACGAGAACTCGCATCTGGCTGGCTTCTTGCCCTGCCTTCCATTCCAGCACGGCCTCTTTGGGGCACATTTGTGATTATGTAATGGCAAAATGAGGGCGTTTGGTAGTAAATTAAACCCGTTTTATACCATGTGGGTGAGTTGCACACAGTGTGTGCCGCCAGGCGGTGATGCCTTCCAACGTGGGAAATGTACTTGAAGCATAACAACTGGCTCTTCTCCATCTGTTCATGGTCCCCATTTGACTCATCCTATGCTGTAAATACTCTCCGACTTGGTGGCGAGTGGAACACATTTCAAACCTGTGAAGGAAGTGTGCGTGCTGGTCAGAAGTGCCTTTGTGGGAGATCTCAGAGCACCCTGCAACTTGTCTTACTTTGGGAGCCAGTTCCCTCTGTTCGAGGCTCACGGACATCTAGGCTTCTCACGTGGGGCAAGCGGGGCCAGTGAAGATCCGATGAGGGTTAGCAGGGAAAGAAATTGGAGAAAAAAATGAATGTTTATGTCCAAAATTAAAAATACTGAAAACCTACCTTTGAGATCATGATAAAGAAAAACAAATGTTCACCAAGATGATAAACTTTGGGGCGGGGATGAGGAGTGGGGTGGGGGTGGCAGTGGTTACAAGCACGAAAAAGATGCCGAAGCGACGAGCTCTCTGGTTCCTAAGTCACTAGTGATGGGTATCCTCAGTCACCTCTTTCTGGTTTCTGACACCGAGCCCTAGGCCACCACCTGTGACCGGCAAGGTGGCCACAAGCTGTCAGAGGCTTTCATGAGCGTACTGCCTGCTTCTTTGTCCCAAGGACAGTGTCAGAGTGTGGAGAAGCACACGCACGAACTTCTCAGAACCACCAGACAAAAAACGCGGAGTGCACCTTGTATTTAAAGCACAGAGGCGCCGATGGCTACTCTGTTCACAAACTCACAGCTGGAGCAGGTCTACAGGTCAGGTTTTATTCATATCGACACCAACTTATGTCTATTATTTACTGTTTCTAGGCGCCGTTTTAGGTATTCCAGTTGTATCCATTCAGTTTATTTGCACAATAACGAGCAAGGCTTCTTGGTTGCCGCTTTTTATAGAACAGCCAAGAGAAGATGGCGGAGTCTTGCAGTCATGCAGTTTCTAGGATTTAATCCCAGGCAGTCTGGCACCCAGGATGGTGTTCATTATTTTGCATTACAGTCACAGGTACTATTCAACAGAAAGTCTGTTACTGAGTTAAACACACACACACACACACACACACACACACACACACACACATCAGTGAAACTTGAATGATAGGACTGGCCTACCTAAACCAATTGATCTCAGAAGAAGAGTCACTCTTCCATTCCAGAGGAATCCCTGGCTGGTGCAAATGATTAGCATGCGTAGCTGCTAACAGAGAAGTTAGAGGTGTGAGTCCGCCAGAGGCACCTTGGAAGAAAAGCCTGTTGATCTGCTTGTGAAAAATTAGTCACTAAAAACCCTAAGATGCACAGTTCTACCTTGACACACATGCGGACACCATGGGCACAACCCATTGGCTTGGGCATCAGTCTTCCTTTATACCTAGTGAGTACTGAGAGAGGCAGAACCAGGTCCAATTCAGTAAAGGCAGAAGTGACTGTGTATCAGGCAGAGGACTAGACTTCCAGTAATTCTAACACTACCTCCAAAGAGCTTCCAAACTAACAAACCATGTGAGATCAAAAGGGCAGCATTTGCCCAAGGATGAAGGTCAGACAGAAGGAAAGGTTAGGAGAGAAGGAGAAACGGAAATGGGAAGCAGGAAGTGGGAAAAGTGATACCACCTTGTAGGGCTTGCAATCAATGACAGGAGACATGAAACAAAAAGTATTGGACTTGTTGAATAAAAAACTGAACGGCTCCTATAAACTTTCACCCAATTCACAGTTAGAAGGTAACAAAATATATTGAAACAAAACAAAGACCTTCCGATCCATCCAGGGTACAACATCTAAGCCTGTGGAGAATAATATCAAGCAAATGGCCGAGCAAAGAGATGACGAAGGCAGGGGGAGAGGCAAGGGAGAGCAGGCGGGGGGACTTAGAGAGAGGTGCCAAGGCCGCAGGGACAGTTACTGGTTGACAACTGGTAGGATGGGAGAAACGGAATGAAATCACTTTATAGATATTAAGATTCACAGAACAATCCTTTCATCCAGTCGTAGAGGTTGGGACTCAGTGGTTCACCTTCCTGCAATTTGAACTGGTGACTCTTGTCTGTTCTTCACCAATAAGTTCACTCCTGTACTAATCAAGTCTTTTATTATAGCAAAGAACAGGTATTCAACTTGATTCTGCTTCAGTGAAAGGGGGAATCCACAAGCTCATAGAACTGGGAAATCTTCAGGCTAGACAAGCTAGATCCAAGAACCCAATAGAGTAAGGTGACCATGTTTTAACATTGGTAAAGTGGGACTCCATTGATAAAACTCATATCCTGGTGAAATAGCCGCATGGCAGCCAAAAACCATATACCCTAGCTTGTCATGCATTCTTTCAAAAAATCAGGACTTTCGTTAAAAATCGAGACTGTCCCGCCAGAAGCAGGATGTCTGGTCACCTTACAATAGAGCCAAGGCACTAACCCATGAATGTGTGTTAACCATGTGCCCCAAGTAGCCATCTCTTCCTCAAGCTTGTGTTTGCTCGATGGCCTTCTCAAACAGGCTTTGTTTTGGTGGCAGGCAACTCGTGTCATTCAGGTGACCAACACCGATGGAAATAGAATGTGAATGGAAAATGCTCCCAACATGTTTATATCAATCATAGGAAAGAGTCCAGTCGGCCATGCTGGAGTTGATGTGCATCACGTAGGCCAGACGATGGGCTATTCTGATCATCCAACTGGAGTCTGGTGCCTGTTCTCACAGAGGGAGTGCAGAAACTCCAAACATCAAAGGACTCCTTGGTGTTAGGGAGGAATTCCTTAATGAAACTCAGGGATTAGGAGATGGGCCATGGGAAAGAGGCTAGACCAACAAAAATATTACCCCTGTCACCTGTCTGATTATGACTAAGAATTTCAAAGTCTTGGAGCCCTTCATCTTTCCTTATCATTGCTGCTTAGCAGAGATAATAAACATACCACACCTTAGAGATGGGTACCACCGTGTGATTCATACCTATGAGCAACTTGTTGTTCTGTAACTGGTGTTCTTAGCACTTGACGCTTGCTATTAACAGCCACTTTCACTTGTATAGTACTTCATGGCTTGCCAAGCACTCCTACATACAAGTGATCTCATCCCACCCACACAGCAACATGAAAAGCAAGCGGACAGGGGAGCCATCAGTATCCCCATCATTTCCTCCGAGAGCGTAGTGACTTGTCCAGTAAACATGACTAGGTTCCAGGTCAACCCAAGGGGAACTCAAGTCTTTCAGCTCCAGGTTGAAACTGGAAGTTTATGGGTGCTTAGGGAAACTATCTCAGGTCAGACAGTGACTTAACCCTGGAGAGAGGAGGAGAGTTGGAAATCATGATTTTCCTGCCTGGTTTTCGTGACGAGAAAGTTGGCCACTTTAGGAAATGCCTGTCTTAAAACCTGCCCAGAACGGATGCTAAAAGTTCTGTTTCCAAATGTGTTCCATGAGGACTGTGTGGGCTGATTTGTCCCCAGAGCATACATGCCTCTGGAATGCGGCTCATGCTCTCGTGACTTCCAGGCTCCTTCTCAATGGAACCAATACGAGAGATTTGTGTTTATGAATTACTGCACTTGTAATGAAAAAAAATTACAATACATGCTTGAGATGCTCGCCTGGGTGTGACAGGCGTACAGCGTCTACATTGCAAACACCGTGTCTGTGGCCATCCTGTTAAAAATCCCATGACGAAATGTACTGATGATGAGTTCATTTCTTTTGGTGCGAAGGGCCTGTGGTGGGGGCAGGGTGCGGTGATGAGGGGTGGGGGCACACAACCCAGCTGGTTTCTGCCATTACAGACGTTAAGGAAGAGAGTTTGAAGGGGTAGCCAGATGAGTGTAACTCGTTATAGCTGCTAATTGGGCTTTCATCTGACAAGCACCTTATTGCTTTACAGGGAGGGAACACACACAGACACACACACACACACACACACACAAATAAGCAGTGCAGACAATTAGGGACCAAACAAAATTAAACAAGTCCTTACGGCCATAGGTGTCAGCGTGCAGTGCTTTGCCTCGCATTGTCGTTAGTGACTCATGCATTATGAAGCACTTAGGGATGCTGGCTCACTAATGGAGGCTCTTGCCCCCCTGGAGGGCACGCAGAGCAGTAGGCCCTGTGACTCAGGAGGGGAGGCTGTGCTGTATTCGCGTGGCCAGAAAGCAGCCTTCCACCCTCACGGGGGTGTACTGCGCCTTAATTAATTGTTAGGGAAGCACTTTGAGGTTCCGGGGTGAAAGGCACTATATAATGATCATCGTTTGCACTGACAAGGTGCGTTTCTTCAGTGGAATTCCAAGCACTTTACAAACATTAATTAATCCTCATTACACCCTGGCGAGGAAAGGGAAGTTTTCCCAGGACACACTAAACAAATCCACCGGATTACAAATAGGAGGGAGGGGCCGGCTAGGAGCTCAGGTTATTCCTGATTCTTGGTGGGAAGTCCCAGAGGGGCTGATGGGGACCCTGCTTCCCATTAGCCCCAACCGTCCGCCATTCGCTTTTGATTACCCACAGATACTGGATTCTGCCAGC
>NW_022103899.1:31756175-31764837 GCF_000313985.2 Echinops telfairi | reverse complement strand
CTGTCTGACGGCTGTCTTTCAGAGCTGAAGAGGAAAGGCAAATGCAGAGAGCCTTGCTGGCTGTCATTCTGCACATGCACCCACTCTTCGCCTGTGTCCTGCGCTCCACGGAGAGAGCCGTCTCTGAATGGAGGAGTCACCTGGGAGATGCAGACTGGACACGCCCTGAGAGAGACGCCATGTGCCCTCTCGAGCCTGCCCTCTGATTATACGGAGGGGTGTCAGCTCCTGCCCCAGCGTCTCATATTGATCAAAGCCTATCCCTGATGCCAATCTAGCACCTTCCTGAGGAAGTCACCCCACGTCTGCAGCCTCAGGTGGCACCTGTGAAATGATGGGGTGGAAATGGACCACGATCTCAGGTTCCTCTTAGGTTTAATAGTCTACGCTGGGAGGACCCTGCAAACATTCTCTCCCCCACTCATTTCTGCAAAGTCTCCCAACCAATGCAACTCCACAGGAGACATACGCCACGGGTACAGCTGACCCATGCCCGCAGTCCTTGGGCTGGTTGAAGCTCCTGACAAAGTCAAACCCAAGCCAACCTCCCCTGCCAGCGAGTCGGTTCCAACTCACAGAGACCCTACAGGCCGGTTCCCTCCCAAGGGTTTCCAGAACCGCAGTAGACAGCCTCGCCTTTCTCCCTCGGAACAGCTGGGGGGCTGGAACTGCCTGCAAACCTCTCGGTTAGCAGCCCGGTGCTTAGCCCACAGCATCGCCAGGGGTCTTCCACGATAAGGTTACGTCCCCTCAGCTCCCATTGTTTCTGTACTCCAGGATGCTGGGTAAATATTTCTGTTTGCTCTGGTGCCATGGCATGGCAAGCTAGCTGGGATCCTCCACTGATTGGTCCACAGACGAATCACCCAAGGCCAGGCTCTCACTGATAGGTCCACAGACGACAAGGCTCTCACTGATAGGTCCACAAATGACAAGGCTCTCACTGATAAGTCCACAGACGACAAGGCTCTCACTGATAGGTCCACAGATGAAGCACCCAAGGTCAGGCTCTCCTTGGCATGTCTCTGGAGAGTAATGACAACAGGTGTCTGTTTCCAAAAAGGGGGCTCCTACCCGCTGTACTAGGTGTTGTTCAGCCTGCCTGCTCATTAATACCAGATAAGAGCATTTATGTAAATTGTTTTATTGATATAAAATTCACATATCACACTTCCGTAGTTAAGTCACTTAAAAAGAGTTGCATAGGCATCATCACCATCAGTTCTAGTGCTCCCTCCCCACTCCCGCATTCATTATTTGCTCCCCAATTCCCCACACTGTCTCCCCTCCAACCCATCCCCGAAAAACCATTGCATCAGATATTGTCTCTATGTATCCACTCCTTCTGTGCTTCGTAAACGGGGAAACCTAACAGAAACTGAAAAACACAAAACAAAACAGAAAGAAAAAATAATAAAAATTAAAATAATGAGTAAGAAAGAATAGACCACCATCACTATTAAAATAAGCCAGAGAGGAAAATTGCTGTCGTGGAACAAGCAAGAAATATTTAAACCCAGAGTAAATTCAGGTTGGGTCAAGAGGGAGGTCAGCTGAGCAGGTATCATATTATACGTAGTTCCATCCACCGTAATCGAGTTTACAATAATCTCTGTCTAATAGCAAAACTGTCCTGTCCCTTGCACGTGGCCAGAGAGGATCTGCCAGAAAGCTTAATCCAACTAGATACTCTGCAGATGGATTTTGGGCACCCACTGTCTTCATAGCCTTCTACAAATTGGGTGTTCACAATTTAAGCTGATACTTGTCCCTTCACCATATTTGGGTTTTGTTATTGTCAGTTTTGGATTATACAAACTGATGTACTTCTTCCATGTAGACTTAGTTGACGCCTCACTTAGATGGCTACTTGTTTGAATACAAGCCTTTAAGATCCCAGACACTATTCCAATTGATAGCTAGATACCATTTGCTTTAGCTGAAGAGCTTTTAAATAATACCCACGGTCAGCCCATAGATTCTGATGTCCTGTGTTGGGGGGTGGGATTGTTAGATTTCTCAGGTGGGAAATATCTCAGTTCTTGGCTTCCCATGAGACAGAAATTCACGCCAAAGCCTGGTTTGTGATCCACGTGGATTTTTATAAAGGATGCAAGCTGCAGGCTTTACAGTTAACTGAACACAGGCACTCTCATGGGATTGCACACCCACACGTGGCAGCCTGAGGCCTGAAAGAGTGAGAGAGAGAGAGAAAGAGAGAGAGAGAGAAAGAGAGAGAGAGAGAATAGACCATTGCACAGCTGAACAGAAGGCCAAGGAGCAGGTGGAAAAAAACAGTGGTGATCTCCTGGTTCCAGTCTTTCAGGGACTTTGGCTGGGAGGCGTGGTCGAGGGTACTGGTTGACCCTATGGGCTGAATTAAGCTCACCTGGCCTACTTTGAGTCAACCCAGGTGAACCGCCCACCTAGCTTGGGGCCTGAATTAGCACATGCCCAGTAGACACCCCTGGTCCCTGTTCTGCTACCTAACAGGATCTGGGCCTGATTCCTTTAGGCTCCCTGAGTGATATGATTCTGCAGCCAGCTCTGACAAACACGGAGCTGAACTAAAGGGTTTCAGTACGTGGCTTTGTAACCAAGGGATTAAAGTCAGCCAATAGCTATTAGTTACTTACCTTAAGTGGGAGGGGCAAGCTCCTAATTCCATACGCTGGCTGTGTAACAGAAGCTGAAAATTCGGTTTAAAGTTTCATGTCCAAAACCAAGCCGCAGGCTTTCAGGTTGGAATTTCCAAAGACATGAACACTTTAAAACCTTGAATAATTTAAGTAATGTGGTAGGTGACTGAGAATAGTCCCTGGATTTTGGAGCTAGGGTTGGAGGCTGCTTGGAGATTCTGCCTTCTCTCCCTCCATGGATTGGAGAAAAGTAGAACCCGCCCATGAAGCAACAGTTTAGAAATCAACCGACGTATTACCGGGTGGTGGGGGGCGGGCATCTGCTGCAATACGTGTCTGTTTAAAGTGAGAAAAAGCAAAGATGTCATTTTGAGGACTTGGGTGCACCAGACTCAAGCCATGGTACCTTCAGTCGCCTCATATCTCTGGGAAAGCTGGCGAACAATAAGGAGCCTGGGAAAGAATTGATGCATTTGTTTTCTGATGTTGGTGAAGAATATTGACTATATGCCCTGCAGAGCCCGAAGACGAAACAAAGCTGTGTTGTAAGAAGTACAGCCACAGTGTTCCTTAAGCATCGAGGCTGGTGAGACTTCATCTCCCGTGCTTAAGGCATGTTGTGAGGAGGGACCAGGCTCTGGGTAGGACAGCGTGCAAAGCAGCAGGCCAGTGACAAAGAGGAAGCTCCTCAGCTACATGGGTTGACTCAGTGGTGACAACCACAGGCTCAAACAGAGCCCTGAGGTCGCTATGAGCTGGAACTGAGTCAGCAGCACCGAAGAACAACAACAACACGAATTAGGTCACCTCCAATAAGAAGGTTTTTTGCCCAGGTGGTGCATTGGTTAAGCACTCAGATGCCAAAGACCACACGGCCGCTGGCTCAAACCTCCCAGTCCCTCCATAGGCACCTCTGGGAAGATTTTAACCTTGGAAAGTCTATGGGGCGGTGTGTTCTGTCCTATGGGGTCACTGTGAATCAGAATCAACTCAATGGCAAAGTAAGTGTTTGGGGCGGATGGTTTTTCCGTACTATTTATTTAGGTTTACTTCTTGTCGTCATTTTGTTTGGCAGCTTTTAATAGCACTTGCAGAAAGCCCTGGTGGCACAATGGTGAAGCACGTGGCTGCTAGCCCGATGGTTGGTAGGTCAATCTCTTCCCATCAAGATCACTGCCTTTGGAAGCCTGTGGGGGCCGGTGTCCTCTGTCCTGTGTGGTCACTCTGAGTCAGAATGGAGTCCACAGCACCTCCCAGCAACACTGCCCCTGCTGCAGCCCTGGTGGAGCAGCGGTTAAGCACTCCATTGGCAACAAAAGCTCAGTGACTGAAACCCACCAGCCTGCTCCGCAGCATAAAGAGTTGCCAATCTGCCTTGGTAAAGATTTTAGCCATAGAGCGTCTAAGGGTCAAGTCTCCTCCATGCATTGCTCTTGAGTTCATGAAGGTCCCCTGTCTGCGTTTGCAGGCCGGCTCTTCTTAGCAGGGCGATTTGGGACAAGCTATGTACCCTCTCAAGACCTCACTCTCTTCCTCTGCAAAAAACCAAAAACACACAAAAAAACACCGCCATCAAGTCAAAATATAAATCCAAGTCTTAGGCTAGCAAAGCAATAAATGATATCACATAAATCAAGATGGCAATTCTTCAAATATGTGTTAAGGAAGGACTGGATTTCCGGCTTGGCAGCAAACATGCAAGGACAAACTGTGGCTGGAAAGCCAACAATCTTGTTCTTAGTTGATTGTGAAACAGAAGCCAGAGAACAATGCCAAATCTCTCTTTTAAAATGGGCTTTCTTCATGTCCTTTCTCCACTTGGGTCCTCGCTCTGTTTGGGCAGCTCCCTCAGGAGAGTGTCGTTGGTGTTAGATATTAAGGGTTAGGACAAGAATCTTATTGGTGCTGGAACCAGTTATCACAAATGTAGTCAATTAAACACAGAGAAAGCAAGAAATGAAACGATGCTGCTCATTGTAGGCTTAGCGGCTCAAGCTCACCAGCGTCTCCGAGAGAGAAAGACGAGGTTGGCTGTTCCCGTGAAGAGTCATCGTCTCGGCAGCCCTGTGCAGGGTGGTTCGGAGTGGGAATCAACTTGATGACACTAGGTTGAAGGACATTCTGGCAGGTATAGTTAAGGATGGTTGTTTGCTGGAAACGAGAATTTAAAAAATACTTGGAGACAGGAATCAAGGGCAGAATATATTTCATTTACTTATCAAAACACTTTTCTGGAATTTGATTTATGCTTGGCATTATTTCAAGCACTTCATAAATAAATATTCACTTGATCCTTCTAACAATCTCATGAGATGTTCTATTCTCCTTATCCCCATGTTATAGATGAGGACCCAAGGCCCACCAGGTAGGGTAGTGGATCCTCAGATGGGTTTTCGTGGCAGAAGCTGTGGTTCCTGGTGATTGTGGGCACTCCTCATCCTGGATTTCCTGATTCCTGACCCCACAATGATCACACTGTGTCACCGTACACATTTTTATTGTTTGTTTGTTGAACTGTAAACAGGTAATTTTCATCTAATGAAGTGTCTTTGTTTTACCTCTGGGAAGAGGAGGGAGCCCAGGAAAGGAAAAAGGATGCTTTTTCAGAATCCCAAGGCGGGAAGAGACCAAAATGCTCAGACTGACCAAACCTCTCATCTTGGGGCCAAAGCATAGTGGCTGGCTGTCCTACAGGTCGGTCTCCATCCACAGTTTTGCCTGAAGATCTTACCTTAAGCAAGGAAATTTCTTGCAATTCTCACATTTTACCATAAAAATCCATGGGTCTTTTTGCATCCCAAATCTGTGCTACATTTGTTGATGAATTGTTTTTCAAAATACTGTATAATGTCTTTGAATAGTTACCAGATCACTGTTCAATGGGCAGCTGGTGATTTTAAATCTCTGTCAGACCCACCCCTGAAGTGAGCACCCAATATCCACAGCTCTTTAAGGAGTATGCCTCTAGCCCCCTCCACTCACACATCTGCACTCTGAACTTATCCAATGGTAGTTTAGGTCTTAAGAAGCAGCAAGAGGCCACCAGCTCCTGAATCCATGAGGCAGACTGTAGACCCTTGGGTCTTTAGCAATACCTTTTCCAAGCAAACCTATCTGCCCTTTAAGGTAGTTGCAGGAGAAAAAAGGTCTGGTCCTCAAAGAATCTGCGCACACAGGTTGTCAGCCTGGGACTTGGAACTAGTGCTCGATTCACATTCTTGAGTCTAGAATTGCCACTTGTCAGGCTATCCATGTTGGTGTGAGAGAGAGGCAACGGCAGTGGAGGGATGCATCAGGGCCCTCTTTTTACCTGGAGCCTGGCTCGGCTCTTGAGGATCAAACTGCTGACTTTGATGGAGAAGCACCTATGCTGGAAGCCGTGGATGGGCAGAGAGCAGTGGTGCCGAAACCTTGTAGAACGTGAGGGATGTTTAGCTCTTGCTAGAAGCAAATAACAACCTGAAACAAAGCTGGATGTGCTGCTTGTACTTTTATGTTAGAGGGAGCCGCATCATTTAATTCAATTGGCCTTAGTAGGTTTTTCCTGTAAGGCTTCGATTTAGGGCAGGAAAAAGAAAACGAGCTCTATGTCCAGGCCTCCTGTCGACTCGTGAGGCAGGTGGCACATTTCTAAGGGATTTACCCCCGTGAGGTGTTCCATCACAAATGCTGCAAAGTGTGGCTTCTGTTGTTGTTGTTGTTAGCTGCTATTGAGTTGGGTCGGACTCATAACAAACCTATGCTCCCCACAGTGAAGCACCACCTGGTCCTGCACCATCCTCACGATTGTTCCAGAGTTTGAGCCCATTGTTGCTGCTACTCTTTGGGGTTGCCCCCATACTATACCAAGCATGCCATCCTTTTCCAAGCACCGGTGTCTCCTGATAATGTGTCCAAAACACACGAGGTACAGTCTCTCCCGCCTTGTGTCTAGGGAGCATTCTGGCTGACCTTGATCCGTTTGTTCTCTTGGCAGTCCGTGGTGCTTTCTTCGCCAGCACCACCCTCAAATGCATCGATTCTTCTTCGGTCTTCCTTATTCAGTGTCCAACTTCCACATGCATATGAGGCAATCGAAAAATACCCTGGCTTGGGTCAGACGCACCTTAGTGCTCAAAGTAACATCCTTGTCTTTCAACAACTTTAAAGAGGTCTTGTGCAGCAGATTTACCCAATGAAATAGATGATTTGATCTCTTGACTGCTGCTTTTATGAGCATTAATTGTGCATCCAAGCAAGATGAGATCTTTGAGAACGTCCATATTTTCTCCACTTGTCATGATGTTACCTATTGGCCTAGTGGTGGGGATTTTTGTTTTCTTGACTTTGAGCGATAAGCTGAACTGATGGCCGCCACTGGTCCTCTTCACTTTCAGCAAGCGAGGTTGTGTCATCGGCAGAGCGCAGCCTGTTCATAAACCCCACCCCACCCTGATGTCGGAATCTTCTTCATATAGTTCAGATTCTCTGATTATTTGCTCAGCAGGTTAGGTAGTGAGAAACAGGGACTAGGGGGTTGTCCCTCTCCATGCCTGAAGACACCCCCCCACCACCACCACCACCACGCACACACAGGAGGTCAGAGAGAATCAGGCGAGCCCTTAGCCAGTCATAAAGACTACTGGGCATGCGCCATTCAAGCCTGAGCCAGGTGGGCAGTACACCTGGGAGGCCCAAACTAGGCCCTGGAGGGCTTAATTCGGTCAATGGGGTCAACCGATACCTTGGAGCATGCCTCCTAGCCATAGGCCTCAAATACTCTGATGGTGAGACTCCCTGCCCTTCTTCTCCCTTTTCTTTGCCCTGCGCTCCTGTCCTGTGCCCTCGGCTGTGTTGTGGTCACTCCAGCCTCAGGCTACCATGTGTGGGTGTGCAGTCCCACGAGGTTGCCTGTGTTCAACAACTGTAAAACCTGAAACTTCTCCCGTCCTTTAAAAACACTCACTTGGATCACAAACCAGGCTTCGGCATGAATTCTTTCTCGTGCGAAGCCAAGAACTGAGGTATTTCCCACCCAAGACACCGAATAACGTACAGATTGTGGTTTCTAAGAGGTCAAAAATCAGTTGCTTGAGACTGCAGCAGACTTCTAGGGACATTCAGCCGGGAGCTTGCATGTGGCTACTTCAAGCTTGGCTTTCGTATTAGCAGATGGCAGGCTAAGAATGCGTTTCTGGGGGTGGAGATCGCTCAATCAACTTGGGGAAGCCCCAGGTTGTCTTCAAACTTTCATTCTGATCCGACTCGGGATTCACACCACAAATGTCCAAAGAGGCATAAACTATGAAAGCACATGCCAACCTCAATGAAACAAACAAACAGATGTAAAACGGAAAGGACAAGGTGGCTTGAGTGTGACCCTTAAGATCAGGAATGGCACCTTTGCTGTTGCTGCTCAGAGGCTCGTTGTAGAGCTGCTCTTAGAAGGACGGTTCTGCTCAGGAATGAAATCACAGAAGAAGGAGAAGGCTAAGATGCAAAAACCCAGGAGCAGTGCCAGGGGCCTCTTGGTCTTAAGGTAAGGTGACCAGATGTCCCGCTTTTGGCGGGACAGTCCCGCTTTTTGGTGGTTTAAAAAAGTCCCGAATTTTGGAAAGAATGCATGACAAGCTAGGGAACGGTCTATTTGGTCCATATAGACCAAATGTTAAATCAAGAACCACCCACCCCTACCCCCAGTCAATGGTGTCCTGCTTTAAATCTGGTCACCTTATTTTAAGACCCAGAGCACTAGGAGCTCTGAGACAGCACAATTTCACTTGTGCTGCTCACAGGGCATGCTTGATAGATCAGGGGGTCAATTCAGAGCAAGATGGGGGTTCCTTTGAAGCTTTCAGGTCTCTAATCCATACACTCTTGGAAGAGCCAAGGGCAGGTGTTGCCGCTGGGCTGTTCCTCTGAGCAGACATCAGCTCTGCAGGCAGAGGTGGGACATGGGGATGGCTGCCGGGGCTCCCTTTCCTTCCTGCCACCGCTTGTGGGGAGCTCAGCAGCCAACTGGAAAGGCAACTCAGCCTGGCACT
>NW_022103899.1:31753555-31754856 GCF_000313985.2 Echinops telfairi | reverse complement strand
AGAAGAAACGAATATTCCTTAGGAGCCAGGATGGTGAGAATTTGACTCGCTGGCTTTGGCCACCAGGAAAGACCAGCGGCTAGGAAAGGACATCCTGTTTAGAAATGTAGAGGGTCAGTGACAAAGAGGGAACCTCCCAGTAAGGTGGACTGACACCGGAGTCACAGCAATGGACTCAAACATCCCCTCATCACACAGATGGCACAGAAGGAATCGAGAACGTTGTCAGGAGCCATAGTCAACTAGACAGCAACCAGCAGCACGGTGGAGACAGCTCCTTGGTCTAACACTCCTGGTTCCCGCCTTTCCCCCACTGGTGAGTTCCAAAGACCTGGGCACTCAGTCAAGCCCATCCCTCTTGCCCAGAGGGGAGGGCTCTCTTTCCTCAACAGATTTCTCACATCTTTGCTTGTACATTATAAGTTGAAAATAAAATTTCTATCGCGTAAATAAGAGAAGTGTTACGAAGTTGAATTGTGTCCTCCTCCCTCCCTGACTCCCCTCCAAATGTTAGAATCATCATAACTCCTAGACCAGTTATGAGTGTAAAGCCAGCTTGCCCCCGTGACTGGTACTGCGATCTCAGGCAGGCATTAGTTTCATTTTTTCCAGTAGTGCAAAGTAGGACGCACCCAGAAACGGAGGCTAGCCAACCCGGGAGCGGCACAAGGAGTCCAACCGCCCAGGGGAGGACGACAGGGCCAGCGCGGGAACTACACAAAGGAGCAGACTGCCAACCTACCTCAAATGAGCCAATCAGTGGATTGGTGGTGGTGGTGGGGGGGCTGGGCACACCCCTTTATGTATACCTTGTAAATAAATACTTTGGAATTTCTTTTGTGGGGGCTTTTGTCCAAGAGTTAAGCACCTGAGGACTCAAGCCCTGGCTTAAACTAGCATAATAAAACCTCTTCTGTTATTGAAGCCTTGTGTTTGATCTCCTTCTATTGAAAGGGTAATCACTCCAGGTCCCTAGCAATAGGAGCTCTGGTGATGTAGTGGTTACACTTTATGCTGCGAACTGCAAAGTCAGCAGTTCAAAACCAGCAGTGGCTCTGAGGAAGAAAGACACGGCTTTCTACTCCTTGTCGAGAGTCACAGACTTGGAAATTCACAGGGTCAGTTCTATGCAGGCTTACAGGCTGGCTCTTGCGGCATCGACTTGATGCCGGTGAGCTGTGGTTTCTACCCGTTAAGATGACCCTGTTTGGAAACGCATTTTCTTTTGCTATGTCAAGATTAGGGGTGGTGGTGGGGAGTGTCTTAAATCTAATCCCTTTGAGGGGTGTCTTTTAAATAGA
>NW_022103899.1:31747801-31752979 GCF_000313985.2 Echinops telfairi | reverse complement strand
AAAAAAAAAATCTAGCTTGGATCTCGTGAGATTTGGGGCCGGATGCTCTCACATTTCACAAAGGAAAAGTCTCTCCCAGAGAGTCTCGGGGAGATGCCAGTCCCAAGGAGAAGCACCTATGTGCCCAGTAGTGTGAGATTGTGATGACAAAGGTGGACCCACCCTTGGGTGCCTGCAGGACTTCACCTGTGTGTAGCCACCAGGATAGATCAGGGAGCAGTACGGCATTGAAAATGTTAGGCACTTGTTTAAACACGAGCCACCACAAAAAAGGCCAAGGTTAATGCAGATGTCTTTCACTTCCCTAATAGAGGATGGAGCCAATCAGTGCTGCTACCCACAGACCCAGAGTGGTTTCCTCGAGGTCAGAAGCATTAGCGTGGCTCTTGTCCCTATCTATTAGAAGGCAGGAAACCCATTTAGTTAATTAAAATTTTAAAAATCTTCGTAGCTAATTGTTTTCCGTTTTAAATAATAACTCCTTGTATTTTAGGTGAAAATTTTCCCCACCAAATTTAAGTCCTCTGATAATTTTTATACAGATTGTTCTGTGCCATTAGTTCCAATTGTTGCACTGTTACAGAATTTTCTTTCTTTCTTTTTTTTCTTTCATTCTGCTTGCTCTGTTTCCGTTGATCTAGCCTCCCTTCTCCTTCTGGGCGTCTCATCTTTGCTTTTGGGTTACTCTTGACCCTGCATTCTTCTGTAGCTAATTGGTTAAGGGAGCAGATAGTAATCAAGGGTGACATTATTTTATGTCAATCTACCATTTGGCCGGACAGTGTTACCTACAGAAAGAGCTTGGCTTCCATGTTCAAAGGGTATTTTAGCGACCTAGACTTGGCAGTGTGGGATTATCTAATAAACAAGCGTGCTTTGCCTGTGCTCACCTACTAATCTGCAGTGAACCGGTTCACATTTTCCCCACCGCATCAAAGATTCTGCTTCTAGATATTGCTGCCATCGGTCTCTCCCAGTCCCACAACACCATCCTAAGAATCAAAGTGTGTTTTCAAATTTACAATCCCTGCCAGGGATGGAGTGTTCAGTAAAATAGGTAAGTTTTGAATTACTTGTACTTACTTGCTAATCTATAGTAAATAGTTTCACATGTTTTCTGCCACATTTGATGTGGGAAAACCCATGCTTTTCTTGCCTATTAGGTAACCCACTCCAGAGGCTCAAGGGTTCTGCTAGTTTCTAACAGTCCAGTAGTTCTGGACTTTGGGGAGGAATTTCAGTTTTGTTTTACCAGCACTGCCCAGGATCTTCTATTCTGTCTCTGCACAGAAGCGTCTTCAGGGGGAGTTGGGCCCTATCTGTTCTCTGGTCTCAGGTGGTTCATGTGGCTTATTAGTCCCATGACTAGTTTCTTCTTTGAGCTTTTCCTTCAGTCTCTTTTGCGCTGCACAAGTAAAGACCTATAGCATAAGCATTTAAGACTCCAGATGCTACTCACCAAACGAGGACATTGTCAAAGGCTGAATTAGCTAGAGGGGCAAACTCAGTGAGGCATGTATATAAGAAGAGAGGTTTATCTCAAGGATGGGACTCATGCAGTTTCAGAGGTTGGCAAGCTTCTAGTCTACGGATCAGACTTCAGCCAACTGATGTTGTCTGGGGATGTACCTAGGGACTGGTGATCCCAAGGTAAAAAGGTCAGACAGCAGGCTGGTGGCTCATGGGCCCTGGAAGGTGCCTCATCCAAGATTGGTTGGTAAGATAGACTGCTAGTCCAATCCAAGGCCATTCCAGGAATCCCCCAAATGTTTAATTATTTCCCTTTCCCCACAGGGGTCAAAGACCATAGGTTCTTTGGGGAAAAGGTTAATAGTGTACCTTTTCGTTGGGGTTCTAAGGGGTTCCAGCCTCCACTTAATTCAAAGAATTGTGGATCTGTAAACTGGTTCAAGTCTGGGAAATGATTAAGGAACCACGAGTCTCTACTTTGACAACTCAAGTTAAATTGCCAGTCATTTGGCCCAGAATTCTTTTACTGGTACAGATCAAGTAGATCATTAGTAGATCGCCATCTAGTTCGCTCCTAGCCATACCATGTATAAGCAGCTAACAGTAAGTCCACGAGGCAGAATATTCTGCTTATTGCTTTGACTCTGCTCTTCAGAGTCACCCAACTTTTCTCTGTTGATTAAATGCTGCTACTTGGCACCTACCATGGGGAGGTTCAATCGGACCCACTGTACTTAGATGTCATGATTCGATTAAGGCATTTCCCTCAGTGGCTGGCATAAAATAGCATTCATGGATCGTAGGGCTCTCTTCACACTTTCCCCACAACACATTTTCCCCCATTGTGTGGTAAAAGGTGCGTCCTGTGGATCTAACCTGATACATGTACTCGAAAGTGCCTATTTTCCTAAGCCTTTAGATGCCTCCTTCTACAGCATATTACCGAAACATTTCATTATTTCTTATTATTTCATTAATGAAACATTTTATTTGGTATTCCATCAATTCCTGGAGCCTTAGGCCTCACTAATGCCCAGTGCAGCTTGGATTTCTTCTATCCATCCCACCAATTCTGGAGCATATGCTATTTCTTGAAATGATGGAATGTCCACTAGTTCTATTTGGAAGAGACTCTTTTTGGCACAAATTCATACTCAATCTTCACCATCACAGATAATGTAGAACATTGTTTTTGTAAACTGTGCAAAGCCAAATGATTACGTTCTATCCCACTTCTCAACACCCACACTCCCCCAGCTAGTTATTTCCTAAGTATTTAGGTCATATAGTTTTGGTCTTGATTACAGGCTTTTGGAAAATTAGGTCTGTTCCCATTTCCAAAGTCTAATATTTAGGTCATAGAAAGATAATAATAAATAGTAAGTGAGCTTTGTGATGGCAAGAGTTGTAAAATATAAATATTGATGCTGAATAGGCCTTAGAGATTATTTGGTTCAGTAATCTCATTTTGCCACGACAAGAACCCAGGAGCAGAGAGGCTAATGGCTTGTCCATAACAACACACCCTGAGAGGGGCAGGAGCTGGGCCTGAATCCAGGTCTGATGTCCCTTGGCTGAGCTGGTATATTCAGTGGAAACACCTATAATCTGTACAAAAGTCCTATTTAACATTTAGCTTTGAAAACAGCCTATATATAATAAATGGGGCATGCAGTAAGATTAATCAACATGTTTTACACCTTAACGCAAATTATGCATTGCACATTTTTAGGTGAGCTGGCACTATTTGGTATTAACTGAGCATTTATGGAAAGAAACGAAGACGTCGGTGTGGGAATAGGGACAGAGTGACAGAAAGGTGGCATACAGTCACACATCTGCATGGGCACACACTTCTCAAAATAAAGTCCGCATGTTTTACTACATTTCATCGAATAAAAGTGAAAAATAAGGATTATTGGGAAGATGCAACATTTTCCAATGTGGGTTCCTGGGAATTCACTGAATTCAGCAGATTGCCATGAATTTTCATGATGGAGAGTGGATCTGTGATCAAATCAAGTTGGAAAACATCAGACTGAGCAAGATTAAACACAGTTTTCTTTGGCCTCTGTTCTCCTTTCTTTCTCTGTTTACTTCTTAACTTTTCTTTCCCTTTTTCTTCTCTTTAATCCCTTCCTCTCCTTCTCCCTCTTCCGTTCTTTCTCTTAACCATTGAGCCATTCAGAACTGCCGGTCTGGCCCTGAGAGAGGCGGGATAGGAGAGAACTCCAGTCCTCTCTTCCTGCTTCCCCCAGTGTAGGTATCCCAAGTGCCAGGGAAGCCGTAGTGTGGCTGAGGGGAGCCCAGGCAATGTGGCAGAGGGTAGATCAGTTAAATCTATTGTGGAGGGCCATTTTGCAACGTCTGGGGAAGATGAAATGAGTCTTACAACTGTTCTTGGATTCAGTGTTCAAAGAAATGTACTCTAAAACCTACTGTTAAGACATGATTTTGATTTAGCCTTTGTTCAAGGGAATCCCCGGTGAAAGGTGAGTCCAGACATGGCAAACGAAACCAACCTCTGTAGGTTCTTGATCTTTGCAGCTCCCCACCTCTGATTTTGCCCCAGTGACTCTAGCTCCATTGTCTCTACAACCCTTCTTCTCCTGGTAAGCCATTAGTATACTAGTTACAGTTAGACTAGTTTATTTTTCATATAAAGTAATTATTTTTTTTATAAGTAAGAATTGAAGTAACAATTGATGACACCATTCCTTCATGAATCGAGCATATGTCACTCCACTAGCTGTCACATGCTTTACCTGTGACTAAAGAAAGGAGACTGGGCTCTCCCTGTTGAGGAGGTTACTGAATGCTGGTTAGATAACAAGATACATAGTGGTTGTCAAAATGGTGCCACAGCTGCGTCAGAGCTCTGAAGATCAACAGAGAAGTGAATTTCCATCAGCATCCAGGAGCTACCATCCCCATGGTCGAAAATGGGAGTTCCATGGGAGAAAGACTGGGCTTTCTGAGCCTGTAAACAGTTATGGTCTCTGAACCCCCCGGGGGTTGCAATGAGTCAGCACTGACTTGCTGGCATTGAGTTTAACATCAGCTGTCTCCCCACGGGTACTCTCTACTTCTGTTGTTATTCGGTGCCGTCTGGTAGGTTCTGATCTATAGCGACCCCATGCACAATGGAAGGAAACACTGCCCAGTCTTGCAACATCCTCCCAATTGTTCTTACGCTTGAGCCCAGCGGTGCAGCTGCTGTGTCGATGGGTCGATCCGTCTCATCAGGGGCCTTCCTTTCGGTCACTGCTTCTCTACTTTACCAAGCATGATGTCCCTCTCCAGAGGCTAGTCTTTCCTGACAACAAGCCCAAAGTGTGTGAAATGAAGTCTGGCCATCTTTACCCGAAGGAACACGCTGGCCGCACTTCATCCCAGACACAGTTGTTTGTCTTTTGGGCAGTCCATGGTACTGTCTGTATTCTTTGCCAGCATCACAATTCAAAAGCATCAATTCTTCTGCCTGGACTTCCTTTATTCATTGTCCAACATTCACATGCATATGAAGCAGTTGAAAGTACCATGGCTCGGGTCAGGTGCACCTTAGTTCTTAGTCAGGTGCATCTTAGTCTACTTCTCTAGTGCATTCAATAATTGATGGCAAAGGACACGCAGAACTCAGAGGCTATACTCTTGGCATTTATTAGGAAAGTAACAGATCACGAACCACTGAGCTCTTTGATCAGTGTG
>NW_022103899.1:31732372-31747161 GCF_000313985.2 Echinops telfairi | reverse complement strand
CAGCAAAGGGACTCTGGATTTAAAAGGCACACTCTGATCCCAGCTCTTATTTGTGGCAGTGAGGTCCCTGCTTCTGAGCCTCGGGGATTGGCTCATTTTCAGCCTGGCTTAATGCTAAAACTGACCAATCCCCTTAGTGGGGACTTACCTACCTTATTTGTACAGTCTCAGCGCTGCAGGAATCTTATGCACCTTAGTTGCATGATTAGCAGACTGTCGAATCTCTTTGGTGGCTCACAAATGGCTTAGTTGCAGTGTTACTCCATCATTGTGTGGGAGTTACAAGACCCTGCATGGCTCAAAGGGTCATATGAAGTAATTCATTGTATTGCATTAACAGTAATGATAATTTCTTTCATGCTTGTCACGTACAAAGAATAACCCTGAGCTCTTGATATGTATAAACTCTGTCAACCCTCACGGGCATCCCTAGGAGGTAGGTACTATTGTTTGTGCCATTTTACAAATTAGGCAATTGATTGAAGGAGACATTACACCACTTGGTCAACAATGAATACCTTGAAACTAGGTAGCCAGGGTTTGACACAGGGTTGACTGGTCCCAGAGCACACTCCTTCCACCTGGGCCACACATTGCCTCCCCAGAGGGTGATAGATACATGTTCCGTTTGAGCTTAACAAAAGGCTTTGGGACAGAAAGGTGGAAACAGCCAATTCTGAAGGAAGGAAATAGGGGAGGTTTGGAAAAGTCAGTGAAACATGATGAGCATCCGGAAGAAGCAGTAGGCCTTGGCTGAGTGGAAAGGAGCACAGGGGAGGATTTGAGGACACGAAGCCGGGCTCCCATCTGAGGAAAGCAGACCCAAAGCCACCCGGATTCCGACCTGTCTGTCTTGGAATTCGCGTTTCTTCATCTCCCCACCTGTGCCTGCTCTGGCCAACATCCCAGTATCTTCTCAACAGCATGCTTTTCTTGTTTTCTAACCCTCCCTTCTGGGACTGCCACTTTGAGCTCTCAGGTGGGGGCGATTTCTTTGGAGACCCACTCAGCCTCTGCACAGCCTCTCATTCAGGCGTGTCGCTGGGTCAGCCCATCTGGGGGGACCTTCTGGTGGAACGGCATCCTGTACCAGCTGTGAACCCCATGAAAAACACCAGGGGCCCCAGACCACCTCTCCTGGCTCCAGGATGGATCTGTTTGGTGGGGGGTGGAGTGGTGGAAATCAACACCAGACAGAAACTTTCCCTTACTTATGCAGTCGCTGGTGTTATTAACGGCCTTGTAGAAATAAGCTTTCCTGACTTGAAATATGGAATGACTGAGAACACAGCCCTCGGAATTATTGCCCCACATGGCAGGCAGATATAATTTTTACTTGGCTGCTGTGCTGACAAGATGCAGTAAGGCATTAGGCAAGTGAGTCTGAATTATTCAGCTAAAATACGGGATGTCCCCGGACACGCAGACCCTCTGAGAGGATACCTGGCCAGCCTTGGCTGCTGTGGGGGCAGGGCAATGTGTGGACTCTAATTTCCCCTTGACTGACTTCGAAAGGTGGGAACCGATTTGGTGCAGAGAGTCTCCCTTTTGGAACTTTTGGAAGAAAAGTGTTAAAAAAACACACACAAAGACTGGTCAGCGAGCTGCCACTCAATGGTCAGTCACTCAGATTTCAGATAAGAACTCCTGACTCCTTTCTTGTCTCCTTCACTTAACCTCTGCCTTGTTTCTTTTCCATTCCCTCTGGGGATCGGGAAAGGGGAGAGGGGAAAGGAGGGCCGAGAGTCCTTTCTTTTCAAGCCCATAATGGTTTCAGATCAAGACTGGAAATGAAGGTTAAACTGAGAAGAAGCCCGAGTTAGCACAGCAAATGCCCGCTTGAGCTTCTGGGGACACTCCCCCACCCCCTCCACACACACACCTACTGAAGAAGCAGCTGCAAAGATCAACCCCTTTAGCTGTTTGGTGTCCTGAATCCAATTTGACTTGGCTCCACTCTCACCCGGTGACATTTGAAATGTGTCTATCTAAAGGGAAGAGAGAAAAGAGCACCGGTAGAAGGAACAACTTGTGCTGCTAGCTGGTGTTGCAGATTGAAGTCTCTCTGTGCGTGGTGGTGGTGGGGGTCGCTTCTTTCGTCTTGTCTTGGTCTTTTCCTGTGTCTTTGACCACACATTACTTTCTAGGAGGAGCAAGGGGGGGGGGCTTGGGAAATGATCGGATGGAGCCTACCCTCTGCTCAAAAGGACAAGTGCTTGGAACCATGTCCTGGTTGGCTGAGGAAAGTTGCTGGAGGAAGTTGACTGAAAGGACAACAGACACACCCACCCAGAAAGAAGGTACTTAACCTGGCTTCTGAATCCCAGACCAAGGGGACAGGTTCCCACAGGCTTGACCTTTAGAAGTCAGCGATTTTTAGATGTGTCCATGGACAATTTATGAACAGAGGATGCTGCCATGGGAGCTGTCTAGGAAGTTTGTAATGAGGGATTGTGGCATTTGTTTTTGGCTCCTATGGGTCTTTTGCTCAATGCTTTGTTGTTGTTGTTGTTGTTCTATTAACATGTAAGATGTGATTTAGTAAGTCTTGGGTGGGTTTGGCATCTCCAATTTCTAATAAGCCTCCAGGTGATACCTATACTCTTGTTTGCTGACTACAATTTAAATAGCAAAGAGTGTTTGCTTAGCAAGGTTACCACACTATTTTGACTACTGTAGCTTTATAACATAGCTTAAAATTGGGATACGAGTCCTCTTTTGATCTTATTTTTCAAGATGGTTTTGTCTATTCAGGATCCCGTGTAGTTCCATACAAATTTGAGGATTGATCGATTTCCTCCCCTCATATCTTAAGGACTGTTTTTCATAGAGACCGAGTTGAATCTACAGATCACTTTGGGTCGTATTGAAATCATAACAATATCAAGCCTTCCAGTCTATGACATGGGATTGTTAGGTTTCTCGGGTGGAAATACCCCGGTCCTCGGCTTTGCACAAGTTTCCTACACGTGGTAAACCAAGGACGGAGAAAAACCACAGCCCAGCGGAGGAGCAGCTGGAAAAGGAGAGCGGTGGGCTTTGGATTCTGGTTTTTCTTCCCCTTCCCCACCACCCCCGTTGGGAAGTGTGGTCGACAGTACTAGTGGACCCCATTGGCTGAATTAAGCTCACCTGGCCCAGATTGGGGCCCACCCAGGTGTACCACCCACGTAGGTGTACCTCCCCTTCCTGGCTCTGAGCCTGAATTTGGAGCGTGCCAGTAAGACAACCTGGTCCCTATTCTGTAGCCACCTAACAGGGTGTCTTCGCATTTGCTTCAGCAATGTTCTCTCGTGTTCAGTGAACACCCTTTTTAAAAACAGTTTGTCCTCAAGTACAGCGGGTACTAATCATTCTCTCCTTAAAAAACAAAACAAAACAAAGCAAAACTAATTTTACTTTGGGTAAAATTACACGAGTCAGGCGACAGAGAGGGTTTTAGTGTTTGGGAATTATCTTCCCCAAGTTCTTTTGGCATCCTCACTTTCTGACTTGCTGAGCCCACGTGGGAAAGATTCTTCCCTTTCCTGTGCTTTAGTTTCTTTATTTGTAAGAGAGCCTGACAATGCTAGTCCTCAACTCACTCATGGAGATACTTCAAGAGTTATATTGGGATGGAATCTGTAAATCTCTGGATTACTGAGAGCTAGAGTGATAAAAATCCAAGGCACTGTTTTTATTTCTTCAGTATTTATCACAGAATTCCCAGATGTTGTCCTGTAAGACTCGTTGGAAACAAAATGAAACAAAACAAAGCAAGAAACACTTTAAAGTTGAAGGCAGAATATTCCTGTACAGAGTGTGTGCCTGCACTTCAGTAGAGACACGTTTCTGGTCTCTCACTGGACACGGTGTGAACCCACAAAGAGGCCAGAGACAGGGGATCCTGGTACGTGTCATGCGATTTAGTTTCACTCTGAATCCAGTTTCAGTAACTTGGACCAGGTAAATAGTTATTCTGTCCGTCAGGTTCAACCAGAGAAGCAGAACTGATTGGAGATCATTTGGATACTTCCCTCCTCATTCTTCTGCCACTGGCCTACCTTCTCCTACTAACCACTATTCATAAATCAGTAACCTTCACTTTCCCATGTCCTTACCTCTGAGCTTTCCTGATGCCTCTCCTAGTCCTAACTATCTCTATATAAGATGAATATAATTCATTTAGGAGTTCATTTATTTCGCCCACAACACTCTGATGAAGGTATTAACATGATCACCAAGGAAAATTGCCCGGGATCATATAGCTTTGTCAATGGTAACATTGGAGTTGAATTTGTGATTTTATTCTGAAGACTACCACTAAGATATTTTGAAGGTTGCTGGAAGCACCGAGCTTCTTCAAAGGTATTCTGTTGATGATCCGTATTAGAATCACAGAATTAAAAACAAAGATGTCTAGGCTCAACCCCAGAACTACGGAACCTGCATCTGTGGAGACAGGCCCAGATATCATACGTTTTAATCACCAGCTTTCCAGGTGGCTTTTACATACTCAATGGTTGCCAAGGGGAGTAAAGGAGAGGCTTTTCAGTGATTCAGGTTGTTAAAAAGCAGCATTGTCAAATATTGAGAACAGCCTCCTGGATGGGTTGAAGCCAAGGAGCAGGGAGACTTTCCAGTGCTTGGAGAATAGGTCAGGGATAACCAGGGAAGTCCATTCCTTCTGGAGTATAATTTCCCTACACGCTCTAGAGGTTCAAAGAATGGGTTTATGCCAATGCTCGGCAGACCCATCTCACCACATGTATCAGTTGTCTCGATACATTCAGACACAACCATGAAACACTGTTATGATTGTCCCCAGGGCAAGAGAGATGACATTGGATGGACCAGTAGTTCAGATTACAATGGAATTTTTGCTAACAAACATATACACCAGAGATTTAGAAGACCTGTTCATTAGCCTGGTTTTGCAGAAAAGGCCAAAAGATGGGCTTGGGGAAAGGGCAGCGGGACTCTGAAAGGCACATGGATGAAAAAGAAAGGGGGTAGGGAGCTTACTCTCATTCCCAAGCCAGATTAATCATTATCCCAAAGTGATCTCTAATCACAATCTGGCATATGCTTTTTATTAATTTGAGGGTAATTCCCCTACCATCTCGGGTAATAAAGAAGATGTTGGTATCGTAAAAGTTTGTAGTGTCTCTTATCAAGCCAAGAAGAAGCGTAAAATCCAAGGAAATAAAATAAGTTGAATTGTTCCATCCTTTCCTTCCTTTGTCCTCTTTGGGTTTTCTTAATAGTATTATTGTATTTTATTGCTGAACATTGTGTGAGAAGAGATTTAGAGCTGGGTTATGAACAGAATATAAGTCAAGTTCATTGCAGGATGACGCTAGAGCCAGGGGTCCAAACTTCTCCTCAAAAGCCTCAATAGGTAGAAGGTAAAATACTATCTTCAAACTCTTATTGGTAGGAAGAATTCCCTCATATTCAGCCTTGTGTTTTCTGAAGAGAGGACAAAAAACAAACAAACAAACAAACAAAAACAATACCCCGGACACAAAACAAACAAAAATAAACTGTACTTATTAACCTTTTTGTTGCCGGTGATTCAGCCAACACTTGTTCTCTTGAGTGCGTGATATCCATTCATGCCACTTCCTCTAGAGCCAACAGAACAGGACAGTGGGGACAGACGGACCTCATTCAACCCCTCACTGTGCAGCGCTGTGTCCTTCCCCTGGCTTTCAAGTCCTTTGAGCTTCACTGAGACCCCCTGAAATGTAGCCCCACACTCTGACCCATTAGACATGCCCTGGGTGGGTGAGGACTGGGCATGTAGTGGCAGAGCGCACACCACCTCGAGGCACTGTTTGTTCATTTTTGGGAGAGGCTGAGCAGGACAGGGACGGGGAAGGAGCTGGCTGTGTGCTAGGATAGATGTGTTCACACAGAGCACCTCAGTCATCATCCTCAACGTCCTGTGAGGGACGAATCATGGCCACTACCTTAGAGAAGAAGGAGCCCTAGTGGTACAGCGGTTATGAATTGGTTTGCTAACGGCAAGGTCAGTTGTTCGAAACCACCAGCTGTGAGGGAGAAAGATGGGCTTTCTACTCAACAGGGGCAGTTGTACTCTGTCCCATGAGTTGACATTGACCGATGGCAGTGAGTTTGGTTGGTATTATAGATGGGTAAACTGTGGATCTGAAAGGTGAGGTAGTTCTCTCAAGGTCACACAAGTGAGTGGTAGAGCAAGGACTTCAACCCATGCCCTGGTACTCTGAGAAAGAACACCCTTTTCCGTCATTGTGATGGCCTGTGGGGGTGACCACGTTTCCCTGCAGGCTCAGGGCCCAGAAGATGCCAGGAGGCCGGTGACAGGTGTAAGGGCTCTTTCAGCTCCATTCCCTTGCTCCCAGTCCTTGGCCGAGCTTGTTTTGAGAGTGGAAGCGGAGCATGGGGCTACCTACATCCTCTCAAGAGGGAGCCTGAACCTGGGGAGCCCCTCAGCTGAGGGCTCACCATGCTCTGCATTGCTGAAGAAAACTCGGTTCCGTGGGGTTTTGTCTTCTTTCTCTCCGCCCCCCCCCCCCCGCCCCCAATGCTGAGCACAGTGCATTATTCTGGGGGGGGGGTACAGACACTGAGCGTGGGAATGGCAGAAGATGGGGTACTTCCCCAAGAAGAAGCCACATGTCTCATGTTGGGGAGAAAGGGTGGCTGTATCAGTGAGGCTGGTCTGGCCACTTAATCAGAGGGGAGGCACATGACCTCTGGGCATGAAGCAGACAGGGACAGATTCAAGCCAACCTCTGCAGCTCTTGAATTGCTTTGAACCCCACAAGAGGCCTCCCACGTGACTTTTCTGTGAAGTCTAAGGGAAGCCACAGTGATTTTTTTTCACCCCCAGCTGAATGAATTGCAGTTCCAGGCTTTAATAACTGGGCAGATCAGAATCGCACACCCTTCCCTCCCCCCACCCCCGCCCCCCATCATTCTCAAGCAATTTGTCCAACCTTGGGGATAGAAGATGTTCCTTGAAGCCCCGGCATCATGTGTCTAAAAGCTGAGACGCATCCCGGACTAGACTTCCTGGAGTGCCCAGTGTGGTGCATGGTGCAGGAACGACAGAGGCACAGCGTCTGAGGAGCAGTCTTGAGCTTAAAGCGCCCGAGAGCTGTCTAGGCGTGGTTTGGCAACCAGGAGGCGTTCTCATGAGTAGAGCTAACAAGGTGGAGGGAGCCTGGTGGAGCAGTGCCTGACCAACAGCCCCTCCAGGGGAGGAAGATGCAGCTTCCTTCTCCTGTGAAGGGTCACAGTCTTGGAAAGCTAGCTCGACGCTGCCTTGTAGGGTCACCGTGAGTCAGCATTGACCCGAGAGCAGTGAGTTCTGAGCTTTAATGATCATCGATTGGAATACAGGCGTGCGCCTCCGTACATCCCCTTGGGCGACGTGGGCCCACACAGACGAGGTGGGGACGAAGGACTAGCTTGGAAGGGCCCCAGGACGCAGAACCAGCTTGCAGTTGGCAGGGCCTGTGCAGCTGGGTCCAGCTCCTTGGGGGCTGGGACAGGCTGCAGCCCTGTGCTTTGGTGGCTGCTGCTGGTGCATGCTGCTAGGGCTGACAGCACCTGCCTTGTTTTTTCTTCACCTCTTCTACATCATCAAATCGCTGTCCTTTCATGTCCCTCTGCATTTTCAGAAACAAAAAGATGTCATAGGGAGTAAGTTTAGTTGGCTCACGTGTGTGGGGCAAGAGAGACATGCTGTTTTTTTTGCCCCAAACAGCCACACTGAGGTAGCTGCCTGAGCAGGTACATTGTCGTGGTGGCAAAACCAGTCCCCCACCTGCCACATAGCAGGATATCAGGCCTTTTTTGTCATACATAGTTATGCAATCTCTTCCTAACCTCTGAATAGAATCTCGATGAACAGTCTGACCCGGTGGATGAACTCCAAATGCACTATCCATCTCACATATAAAAAACACAACAAAAACAAATGAGCATTATCCTGATCTTGGATTTTACGTGATGAGCTTTTTTGGGCAAGGTGAAGATGGCATCTTCCGCTGGCTTGATTGATGTTTGCTTTCTGGGTCGTAAGAATAACACCATGCCTCATCGCCAGTAATGACCTGGGGAAAAATGTCTGGGTCTTTTTGGAGCTGTTCTTTCAAAGCATGCCCTGTTTCCACTCAACACTTTTTCCTGGTCAATAAGAACCCGAGGTACGCATTTTGCGTGATCCTTCTCATTCCCCAATCTTCCATGATAATTCGCTGAACGGAGCTCCAAGATAGTCCAGATAACTTCCCCATCTCTTCAATGGTCCATTGTCATCGTCGGTGTCCAACCACAAGTGCACACATTTTGTCCACATTTTCATCAGTTTGAGACGTTGATGGTCGTCCAGAACAAGGTTTGTCATCAATCAACATTTCACCTTTGTTGAAATGAGAAAACCACTCATACACTTGAGTTTTTCCCATAGTGCTGTCCTTGTAAGCTGTGTTCAACATCACAGCAGTTTCTGTGGCATTTTTCCCCGAGCAGGAAACAAAATTTAATAGCTGCCTGCTGTTCTCCTAAATCAGCCATCACAGAAAACAAGGCTCGAGTGAAACTGCTTTTACTAAAGCATTCACTGTGACCAGAGAGAACCCAGAATCACTGGGTGAACTGACTCAGAGCAAGTGGCTAGATGCTTGCCTGTTGTGGGAAACATGCACCGTGTCTGAATCACCAAGCATCCTCTTCCTCAGACTGGTGTGGACCTGGAGACACGCACACCCGAGTTCCTTTCTTTTCATCTCATGCATTTTAAAGGCAGCTCCGCTGCGACCTCCTGGAATCGCCCAGGAAAACCTGCCTGGAGACCGACTTGATAGCCACTACAGCGCGAAGCCTATTATTTTCTCACAGAGCATTTTCAACGCAGCACAAGACCTATCCATCCCATTGCTTGTACTCCCTGAAACAAATGGAAACTCTTCTTGAGAAGTTTTTGTTGTGTTTTATTTTGTTATCCAAATGATGCAAGCTATTTTGCATGAAGTTACACCTTTGTTAGAGACAGATTTTGGTCTGGAAAATTGGTGCAGCATTTCCGTTTTTCACATCTTTACGAAATGGGGGCCTTGTGGGCAGATGTCGCAGTAGCTGACAAACCAGCCCTGTCATATGAATCCCTGCAGGTAAGGTCCTCAAATCTCTAATGAGGAGCATATGCCTTCCTAAAGGAAAAGGTTGAAATGGGCAAGTGTTTTGCAAGGTCTTGGGTATTACTCCAAATTTTGCTTTAAGTATAGAGACCCTCGCCCCAGAGTCAACTCTGCCCTCAGTGTAATCTTTTAGCTTAAACTTGAGCTTTCTAACAAGAATGACAGAAAACAACAGGGCTGACACAAGGCTCTCATTGACAGGTTACCTGGCAGTGGAGGCTCAGCCAAGGGAAGGAACCCCATGAAGCTTTCCTTTTGCTCCTTCTTATAGTTTTTTGACATTAGAAGTTGACATTTTGCACTCATCCTCAAATACCAAAATCACAGGATTGCAAGCTAGGCGCCTTTCAGCAAGGTTGGCAGCACGATCTCTTTCACAGCCATTGCCCTCTTTAGCCCTGGCCCAGAAGATCTAGTCGATATTCTCACTGTGACTCCCCCACCCGCCATGAGCCCTCTAACTAGCTTGGCCATTGCATTGCACAGGGGCACTGTTTAGGTTGCAGTCTGTATAAAAGACATCCCCAGTTCATGTGAGCGGTGCTCTGGAGTCATGGATCTGGGTACCTTGCACACCATCGTAAGAGAAGTTCAACCATATCATCAGTCAAGGAAACAGCATGGTGGTGGGAATTTGGCAAACAGCTCCTGGGCCCACTTTCTTCTCTAAGTACTTCGTCTAGCCCCTGGCTAATGCCTGGAATTCCACTCTGATTTGTACTAGTTTGGGAGCCTTACTGAGTCCCAAGGTCAATGTTTTGGCTGTTAGTTAGCTAGGTAGCTTTTAGCAATCCATGTTCCTTTCAGAGTTTTATTTTCTTCAGCAGCGAAATGAAAGGATTGAATGAGGTCAGTGTTTTTCCTGTCATGAGTTTGTAAGCCATGTGGCTTATGAAATCATTTTAAGGAGTCTTGACTGGGGGAAAAAAAACTTGGAAAAAATAAGATGTATAAGAATGAATTACCCATATGTTAGTACTATTTCATGAAAAAATTTTCCCAGTTTTTTTCTGTATAAATGTACAAAGGGGTTTCAAAAAGCTTTGGGGGAAAATGAAATAGAAAAAGAATGAAATATTTCCATGAACTTTTAAAATCCTTCTTCAATCTATTGACTTCACAGCATTGGTTTTAGTTTGGTTTTGATCAAGGTCAAGGTCAAAATACATTTGAACTATCCTGAACTAGATGAACTTGGAGGTTCCCTCAAAACCAAACTAAAATCACGGCTGCGAAGTTAATTCCCATGCATAGTGATCCTACCAGACATAATGGAACAATCTCATGGTGTTTCCAAGGCTGTAAATCTTTACAAAACCAGGCTGCTATCATTCTGTCTTATAGACTGACTGGCTGGTGGGCTCCAACCACTGACCTTCTGGGGAACAGTCGAAGGCTTCAACCATTCTAATGTTTATGCAATTCCAGTCTTTGGTAAAAGGAAAGACGTCTATGTTTAAAGCCTAAGTGCCTGTGGTGTCATCCATTGCTGGGTGAGAAGGGATGGGACCAGGCAAGAGCTTTCTCAGGGGAAGCTTACTGAGGAAGCAGAGTCTCCTGACTCAGGACATTCTGGCTTCGTTTTCTTTCTCCTTCAGTTTACCCAGCACTCTTGTATACCCTTTGGAAACCCCGTCTCTAGAAGCTGTTCTACCTCTTGGAAACCCCAGAGAGCCCCAAAGCACCTCTTTATGATGTAGCACAGTCCTTCTAAACTGTAGTGACCTATCACATGTTAGGGTCCCTGTAGGTCATCCAACTTCACCATGAGTTACTTAAACAAATTTAGTTTTCCTGAAAACCTATGTCACTAGTGTAAGTTGTCCTGGCCAACCGAGAGAGCAGAAAAGGAAATCGCTTTCCCTGAGTGACTTTATGCCATTTAACTGCAACAGATAAGCAGGTTCTTGGTGAACATCAGAACTCACTGTAATATCATTGAGTCATATCATCAAGTCCACAGAGGCCCTTACTGTATCTCTTTCATGTACCTCATTCCATGTTGGTTTCACAGCACCCTGGGAGATCAGCATGATTATCACCACTTTCTGGTGGCCTGCTAGGTCAGCAGTTCAAAACCAGCAGTCACTCTGTGGAGGAATGACAGAGTTACAGTCTTGGAAACTTACCGGGGGCAGCTCTGCTCTGTCCTATAGGGTCACTATGAGTCGTTATCAGTGGGAGGAATGGTAGTGAGGGCTTTATTTATTTATTTTCTAGACACCGGCAGTGGAAGCTAAGAGACTGTCAGAAACTTGCTGGGTCACTCAGTTTATCACAGAGTCACCTGTAACCTGTCCATCACAATGGCTGACTGATCCTTATGACTTATACTCCCATCCAGAAGCGGGGGGAATGAAGAGAGTGGGTGAGGCCACAAATGGGAACCTTAGCCACACACAACCCTATGAATCCACTTGGTTCTAATGAGGCAGCTGGGGCAGAGCAAGCGAGGTCTTCCTGCAGGCTGCGAGGAAGCTGGGGACACTGTGGAGGGAAGCGGCGGTCTGGAAGCCAGGTGCCTAGGAAGGACCTCATTGCTTTTCAACATATCCAGCGGCTGGGACTCCCTTCAGGTGAGAATTCGCATATCTCCTGCCCCCCAGTTGGGGCTGTTTTGCATATTGGGGGAGGGGTGGGAGCAATAAAAAGAAACAAAGGGCAATGGGTGCTTGTGCACACGGGCCACACCTGTCAGAGACCTGGTTCACCTGCAGATCCATATAGGGCCAGCTCTCTGTGATGTGTCCTGCCTGGAGGCCTATATCTTGTTGCTTGATTCTGCAGATTACAGTGCAGAGAAACCTTTGAAAGTAGGCCCCTCCTGTTTGAGGATGCTCTTTTTGAGGCTGGATAGAAAAAAAAAAATCACAGCAAAGAGGCAAAGAGACACACAGCCCCAGGCCAAACGTTGTCACACTGAGGAGGTCAGGGGAGGGTCAGGTAAAATGATGAGCAAAAAGGCTACCTGGAGAGTAGGGCTGTGCCCGGTCCCCAGCTCCCCCTCCTGAACCTCAAGTTCACAGTTGGGGATGGAGGTGGAGGGTGGGGAGGTTCAGGGGGCATCAGTGTGGGAGGGCACAAAGCCAAAGACTCGCTTTTCTTTCTTTTTAAAAAAAAAATCATTTTATTGGGGGCTCGTACAATTCTTATCACAATCCATACATCCATCCACTGTGTCAAGAACATTTGTACATTTGTTTCCATCATCATTCTCAAAACATTTTCTTTCTACTTGAGCCCTTGGTAGCAGCTCCTCATTTCTTCCTCCCTCTCTGGAACCCCTCCCTCATGAATCCTTGATAATTTATAAATTATTATTATTTTGTCATGTCTTACACTGACGTCTCCCTTCACCCACTTTTCTGTTGTCCATCCCCCAGGGAGGGGGTTCTATGTAGATCCTTGTGATCAGTTCTCCCTTTCTACCCCCACCCACCCTTTCCCCTCCTGGTATCGCTACTCTCATTATTGGTCCTGAGGGGTTTATCTGTCCTGGATTCCCTGAGTTTCCAGTTCCTATTTGTACCAGTGTACATGCTCTGGTCTAGCCGGATTTGTAAGGTAGAATTGGGATCATGATAGTGGAGGGGAGAAAGCATTAAAGAACTAGAGGAAAGTTGTATGTTTCATCGTAGCAAAGCCTCACTTTTCAATCACCCAGAATGCTGCTTATCAAAAGCATTACACTGTTAGATGGGGAGGGGACGGTTACTGGGAACGACCCCCCCCTCCCCCCCAGCGCTGGGATGATACATTGTTTTGTTGTTGAATGTAGTTGAATCGGTTCCAACTCATAGTGGCCCAATGTATAACCCAAGAGAACACTTCCCGATCCAGTGCCAGGCTCAGAATCCCTGCGGTCCTGTTTGAGCCCGTTGTGGCAGCCACGGTGCCAGTCCATCTGTCAGTGTCATCCTCCTTGTCGCTGTCCCTCCATCTTACCAAGCAGGATGTTCCCTCTTCAGGGACTGGTCCCTCCGGGTAGGATGTCCAAAGTTTGTGAGATGAAGTCTGGCTTCTAAGGAGTATTTTGGCTGCACTTCCGCGCAGACTGAAAACCCCTCCCAACTTACTGCCATCGAGTCAGCTTCGACTCACGGTGACCCGATAGGGCAGGGCAGAACTTTCCCTGTGGGTTTCTGAGACTATAACTCTTTATGGGAGTTTCAAACTGCTGACCTTGTGGTCAGCGGCAGTCCAGAGTACACACAATATATGTTTTCCAACACCATGAGTCATGTGCACCAGTTCTTCTTTGGTCTTCCTTAGTGATTGCACGGTTTTCACAGGTATCTAAGGGGATTGGAAATAGTATAACTTGGGTCAGGTGCATTGTCGTTCTCCAAGTGAAATAAAAAAAACCCCCAATTTATAAGGAGGTCTTTTGTAGATTTGTCAAATGCGACACCTCCTTTGATTTCTTGATGGCTGCTTCCATGGGCATTGATCATGGAAGGGGCCCTGTGCTCCAGGGCTGCTTTAATAAAGTGCAGTGCTGGGGGTGAGCTGCACTAGACATTCATCCATGGGCAGCAGCTGGGCCCTCTCCGAAGATCAGGACAGCCTGGGCAGGCCGAGGAGGCTCTTACATGGAAGTGACAGCTCTTTGAGCAAGAATATGGCCCAGACTAGTGGACAGGGTGCCTGCACACTGCAGAATATCCTAGGAGCACACACATTTCTGAGGTGATAAGAATGCTGCATGGTTCTGAGCAGAGAAACCCTGGAAAACAATTAGCCAGAGAAGCAAGATCACCTGTTGAAATGAGCGCTGTGCACTTCACTTCTCTTAATAAATTCTCTGGCCGCCTTGTCCCGGCTCCGGGCCTGGCCTTTGATCCCTTTAGTAGTAGGGGGAATTAAGTCTTCAAAGTTTCACCTACCTGTCTGGCTTCAGCTAGCAGTACCACTTCCTTGACTGGATACCTTTCAAAAGTGTTGTCTACATAGATTATAATTTAATATATGGTAGAACTAACACAAGGTTGCCTGTTTCTTGAATCCAAAATGTCAAAATCTGCATTTACATGTTCTGAATTTTCTCCGACACGGCGTGCACTGGAAATAGTAATCACAGCGTATTGAAGAATTAAAAGACATTATACTGATTTGCTTTTTCCTCTGCGCTCTTCACTGGTGCCGCAAGAAGAGGCGCAGGCTGTGGACTCAGCTGGCTCCCCGCCCAGAGGGGACACTCCCTTCACCCGCATTTCTGTTGTTTGTCCCCCTGGGGAGGAGCAAGGTTGGTTATATGTCGATCATTGTAATCAGTTCCCAATTTTCTGCCCCTTCTCCCACCTTCCCCCTACTCTCATGATATCACTAGTTTCATTATTGATCCTGAGGGGTTTACTTGTCTTGGATTCCCTATGTCAAGAGCTCTTGTCTGTACCAGTATACATGCTCCGGTCTAGCCGATTTTGCAAGGTAGAACTGGGATCATGATTGTGGGGCAGGGGGTAGAGGGGTGGGGAGCATTAAAGAACTAGACCAGAGGTTCTCAATCTTCCTACTGCTGAGGCCCTTTAATACAGTTTCTCATGTTGTGGTGACCCCCAACCATAAAATTATTTTCGTTGCTACTTCATCACTGTCATTTTGCTACTGTTATGA
>NW_022103899.1:31705470-31731265 GCF_000313985.2 Echinops telfairi | reverse complement strand
GCTGCTGAAGCCTTGACATTTTTCTTCAATTATTTCAGCTTGAGAAATGCTTAGTGTACAATTCCCTTTTGCTTTTCGAACTCCAGATCTTTGCATATCATTTTATATTACTTTAGTTTGTCTTCTCCAGCTACCCTTTGAAGTCTTCTGTCTAATTTTATTATTTGTTCCAATTGCTTTAGCTACTCTACATTCAAGAACAAGTTTTAAACAATTCATTCAATGGACTGACATCAGTCTACATGACCCTGAGATCAGAAGAACTAGATGCTGCCCAGTTATCTCTACCAATTACTCTGAAGAGCACATTAGAATGTCTTGGGTAGAATGGGGAGAAATATGGAACAAAACAAAAGTCCTCACAGAGACCAGACTTACTGGTAAGATATAAACTGGTGGAAGCCCAAGTGTAAGCCAGTAGCCACCCTTCAGGGCTGGAACTAAACTCTCCCATGGCTCCATTTGCAGCCAAATTACAGGTCTAAAAGGGGAGCACCACCACTGGTGAAATATGCACTCCTTAGAATAATCTACCATTTCATGTCATTATCTCCACTTTAGAATGCTCAACCATTTGATATCAAAAGGGTAGCAATTACTGAAGGACACAGTTCAGATGGGTTGGGTAAAAAAAGGAGGGATGAAAACTGGAAACACAGGGTTGAAGTGGAATAAGTAATGACTGACACAAAATAAAATGTATATGCATTGTTGAATGTAAAACTGATGATCCTTTCTATAAATCTTCCCCTCACTCACAATGAAAAATAAAACAGAACAAGCTTCAGAGTCCACTTTGGTCATTTCTCACATCCTTGTCTCTTTAATGATCATTTGCTTTTTTCAGATGTGATGCCTTTGATATCACCATCATTTGTCTGTTCTCGGGCCATTCATGTTCAATGCGTCACATCTGTTCTTGACATGTCAAGTACATGTCAAGATTGTACTTGGGTTTCTTGGGCTTGTTTTAATTTTTTCAGCCTTAACTTGAACTTGCATATGAACAATTGATCATTTGTTTCTGCAGTTGGCCCCTGGCCTTGTTCTGATTGATAGTATTGAGCTCCATAATCTCTTCCCACAAATGTAGTCAATTTGATTCTTGTGTTTTCCATCTGGTGAGTTCCTTGCATATAATCATCATTTTCGTTGTTGAAAATGAGGTATTTGCAATGAATAAGTCATTGGAAATTTCTATCCTGTGATCTCCAGCATTGTTTCTGTCACCAAGACCTATGTCCCAGCTACCTACCCTTCTGCTTTGTTTCTGATTTCAGCATTCCAAGCTCCAGTTGCTACGAATGCAGCTTACTGCCAATTTGATCGATTTGAGGATGCAGATGTCGGTTACAAACTTCAATTTCTTTATTTCTGACATGAGTGGGTGGTGCATAACTGATCTTCCTTGTAGGCACATGAACATTATCCTATCGCTGACAGCATTGTACTTCAGAACAGATCTTGACATGTCCTTTTGGAGGATGACTCTGTGGCCATTTCCATTCCAGTTATTATTCTACTTATGGTAAACTATATGCTTGCCCTATGCAAAATGGCCAGTCCATTTCAGCCCACTTATACATTCCATTTAATTGTTGACAACTTCCAATTTTTCTAGATTCATATCACATACCTTCCATGTTTTGATTATTAATGTGTGTCCGCAGCCATTTCTTCTCCTTTTGAGCTGTGCCACAGCTGAGGGATTTCATCTGTTCATGTCGTTTGAGGAGGCAGCTCTGTTCCAGTCAGTTTGAGTGTCTCCCACCCAGAGGGACTGGTCTTCTGTCCTCTAACAGACAGGCTTCACCGGCCAGTGTTCTTCAGCAGTCGGTCACTAGGTCCTCTCTTCTGATCTAAATCTGCACTGAACCTGAAAACCAGGAGTAGCTCTGCTGGTATTTGAGATACTGGGGCATAGTTCACATGTCACAATAACTTGCAAGCCACCATTGTACAACAAAGTGCCAGGTAAGTGTGGGACAATGAACATGGTCCCCAAAATATAAAAAATAAAAGAAAAACAATGTTCCTCTCAATTTAGAAAACTTAAAGTAATCTCTAGAGCAGTGGTTCCCAACTTTTCTAATGCCGCGACCTTTAATACAGTTTTTCATGTTGTGGTGAACCCCTCCCCACCAACCATAAAATTATTTTTGTTGCTACTTCATCACTGTAATTTTGCTACTATTACGAATCAGGCCACCCCTGAGAAAGGGTTGTTTGACCCACAGGTTGAGAACCGCTGCTCTAGAGTCTTTGACTATGTTTAAGTAAAGCCTACCAGACCCACCGCCATCGAGTCGATTCTGGCTTCCTGTGACCCCATTGGGGCACTGTTCCTAAGGGTTCCTGAGGCTGTAAATCTCTGTGCAATCAGAAAACCCCGTCTTTCCCCCTTGCAGCAGCTAGTGGGGCTCCAACTGTTGACCTTTCAGTAAGCAGCCCAGTGTATAATGAGCAGTCTCCATTACATCTCTATTTTAGTACCATTGTACTCAAGACCAGTAGCCCTTGTGGCATTATGGGATAAGCACTGGACTACTAACGGCAAAGCTGGTGGTCCAAACCCATCAGCCATTCCATGGGAGGAAAATGAGGCTGTCTACGTGCACAAAGATATACAGTCTCGGAAACAAACCCTCTATCGGATCAGAATCCACTCAAGGACAGTGGCTTTAGTTTTGTTCCGCCATGTAGACCTCCGGTTCTTTACTGAAGATCAGAAACCATTCCAACTCACTACCTACGGTTGTTGAAAGGAAAGAGTAAAGCAAGTGATTGCAAAGCACTTGCCTCAAATCCAAGGAATTATACAACAATAATAGTAATCATCTGTCACTAAAAGTATTTCCATCTTAGTAGGTTGTAAGTAATACATTTTCTCTTTACTTAAGCCTCTCTCTACTCTTTAAATAATGCATTACCAATTGCATTTACAGTCTCCTAGCCTGCTTCATGTTTTAAATTAGAATCTGGTCTGCCCACGTGAGCTAACACCTTTCACCTCAAGCATAATACCAGGCGATCTTTAATGACAGCATTTGGAAATTTATGGTTTGAGCTGGAAGGTGGAACTTTAGCAGGGTAGCAATTCTGGAAAAGAATCTTCACACCTCATTTCTTCATTCCAATGAATCCAACAACTATTTCTTGAGCATACAGTCGGAGCCAGGCAATGTCTTACGAATGGGACCCATGTGAGAAGGCTACATGGACATGGAAACTCCTGATAACAAGGATAATAAAAGTTAGACTGAGGTTCTGCAGAACGTATATCAGTAACATGCAAGATGAAGTTACTAACAGTTCCTTGGGAGGAGGGGCTTGACGGTGTCTGGGTCAGTTTAGTGGCAGATAACTGAACCCTTTGTAGGTAGTTGAAACAGGAAGGGAATACTTATGGGAAATTGGGTCTTTCCAGAATTATTGGAAGGGCTAGAGGAGCAGGATCAAGACAAGGATTCTAGGAAGAATTCTCAGAACAACACTACAAAACTGGCTCACTAATGGAGGAGCTGCTACTCCTGCAACAATCTGCAAGGGAAAGGCTCAGAAAGTCAGCTCTTCAACTTTGGAGATGGACTGACATTGCTGCAGCTGTGATCGATCAGGACACAATGCTGACCCTCACACAGCCTCTCGGTCTTCAGGAAGCTAGACACTGGACATTCCCCCTGGGAAACCAAATGGCTCTACTAGTATGTTTGCCCACAGAAGCATGGCTGGCCCTCAGGTTCACCTTCAAGTGGGAGGGTTTGCTTGGAGCTGTGAATATGGACAATGTGGTCTCTAGTGTTACAGCTTCTAGCTTGTGGTAAATCCTATTACAAGCAGGCAGGATAAGTGTGAGAAAGTTGAACTCTACTTTCTGCCTCCCTGGCTTCTTAGAAAAGTAGCTGCTACAGAGGACAGCACTGAAACCACAGCTCAGGGAGAGAGGGTCATATCTGATCAGAGCACACAGGAGCAAGTGAAGGGAGAGGAAGAGAGAGTGGAGCACATCCTGGCCCACCAAGCCCTGAGGACGATATTCCTGCTCAGAACAGCCAATCCACAGAGAGGACCATAGGGCCGGCCCCACTATGAGACACAACGTCCCTCACTGACCCATATCCCAGCAGGGGACAACACTGGAGACACAGTGTGGGAATTGTACCTAATCTGACCCCACCAGGCTGATGCAAAATACTAAAGGCATGCAACCGAACAGCAAGGGGAGCAGAGCAAGGAAGTTTGCATGGAATACCAAAAATAGACTTTGGGGCCAGGTTGTGGCACTCCATCAGACTGGACCGGAAAATACTCCTAAAGGTCAACAAACAGACCTTGAACTAGTTACAGGCTTTTCTTTTTTTGCCCCTGTTTTTGTTGTTGTTGTTGTGTTTTCTTTTGTTGCTTTGTTTTGCTCTGTCTTTTTTTGGGTGCACATTATTATCTCTGTGGGTCTATCTAGATACGATAGATGGGGTAAATAATCTGGAGGAGAGAAGAATGGGACCAATGGTTCTGGGGGTACATGGGAGAGGAGGAAGCGGGGTGGAAAGGAAGTGGGTGTTAACAACCCTATGGACAAGGGAACAAGTGATCTAAAATTGATGGTGAGGAGGCTATAGGAGGCCTGGTAGGGCTTGATAAAGGGTAATGTAACTGAGAGGAATTACTGAAACCCAAATGAAGGCTGAACATGATAGTGGGACAAGAGGAAAGTAAAAGGAACTAGAGGAAAGAATTAGGAGGCAAAGGGCATTTATAGAGGTCTAAATACAAGCATGTACATATGTAAACATATTTATATATGATGATGGGGAAATAGATCTATGTGCACATATTATAGATTTAGTACTAAGGTAGCAGATGGACACTGGGCCTCTATTCAAATACTCCCTCAATGCAAGAACACTTTGTTCTATTAATTTGAAATTCCATAATGCTCATCTTCCTGACATGATTGCTGAAGACAAATGGGTGCATAAGCAAATGTGGTGAAGAAAGTTGATGGTGCCCAGCTACCAAAAGACATAGCATCTGGGGTCTTAAGGACTTGAAGATAAACAAGCAGCCGTCTAGCTGAGAAGCAACAAAGCCCACATAGAAGAAACATACCAGTCTGTGTGATCATGAGGTGTCGATGAGATCAGGCATCAAAGAACAAAAAATCATATTATTGTGAATGAGGGGAGTGCAGAGTGGGGGCCCAAAGCCCATCTTTAGACAACTGGACATCCCCTTACAGAAGGGTCGCCAGGAGGAGACAAGCCAGTATAGCACCAATGAAACATACAACTTTCTGCCCTCCCCACTATCATGATCCCAATTCTACCTTACAAATCCGGCTAGACCAGAAGATGTACACTAGTACAGACAGGAACTGGAAACACAGGGAATCCAGGATAGATAAACCCCTCAGGTTCAATAATGAGACTAGCAATACCAGGAGGGGAAGGGGAAGGTGGGGGAGAAAGGGGGAACTGATCACAAGGATCT
Organism: Echinops telfairi; assembly: GCF_000313985.2. Taxonomy (NCBI): domain Eukaryota; kingdom Metazoa; phylum Chordata; class Mammalia; order Afrosoricida; family Tenrecidae; genus Echinops; species Echinops telfairi. Next base: position 31,725,775 of record NW_022103899.1, on the reverse strand, counting down.
AAATATAACCCCCACCCTGGGAGATGGACAACAGAAAAGTGGGTGATGGGAGACATCGGACAGTGTAAGACATGAAAAAACATTTATAAATTATGAAGGGTTCGTGAGGGAGGGAGGGTAAAAATGAGGAGCTGCTACCAAGGGCTCAAATAGAAAGAAAGTGTTTTGAGAATGGTGATGGCAGCACATGTACAAATGTGCTTGACATGGATGCATGTATGTTTGGATGTATGCATGGCTTGTGATAAGAGTTGTACAAGCCCCCAATAAAATGATTTAAAAAGAAGAAAAAGAAATGTAGCTACTTGGCTTTAACATTTGAGGGGTGAGTGAGGATCCTTGGGACAAAGCAGGGTAAGCAACGGGAGAATGTTAGGCAGCAGTGATGTAGGTTCGTGGCATATTGCCCTGGCACAGATGTGTGAAAATGCCTATTTGAATGAAATCAATACAGACTGAAATAACAGTAGCAATGCATGGAAGCGACAACAGATGATGTGAAAGAGGCATGAGATTGATTTGAGATTGCCAACTGCTCGCTATAGTTGGTGGGGAGACACAAAACAGTTTTGAGGAGTGTGTGTTAGAAAGAGAGTGAGGTTGGGTGAGCGTAAGAATCAAGTCAAAGATTAATGTTTATTAATTGCTTAATATATTGTTTTCATTGATGTCCAAGTAAATGACACTGGTTCTCTGAAGGGTGAAGGGGAGAAAAAGTCCTGATTATTTTGGGGAGGTTTGCCAATTTCTGTAGTTTAAATATTCCCACCATGGCTGATTTCAAGCTACCAATGTGACATTGCTGAACATGAAGTTGGAAACAGATGCATACAATTGTCTCTTGGGAGCTGGTGCCAGCTGGCTCCAATGCTTCTATAAAGGCCATGTAAGTTAATTCTTAAAACAACTCTACAAGGTGTGTAATAGTTCTATTTTAGAAAGCTGTAGTCAATGATCAAAGTCATGCTGCTTCCTGAAGAGTAATATAGGCAGATCTATATTTCAGAAAAATTCCCCTGGCAAGAGCATAGAGCTGGCCTGGCTCTTTAAAGGGGAAAACAGCAAATATTTCAGGCGTTGTGGGTCACAGTGTCTCCGATGCAATTATTTACCTCTGACACAGTGGGGCCCCAGAGCCATAGCCAGCCCATAAACGAGTGGATGTGGTTGTTCACGAAAACTGTGAACAAAACCAGGAAGTTGGTAGATTTAGGGAGACGATGAGAGAGGCTATTGAAAGGTGAGACGTGAGGGGAAGACGAACCAAGGCTTGGCTGGGTATCAGAAGGCATGGGTGCATTTGGAATGCAGTGGGTGGAATTGTTGGACTTTAGCCTGATTAGATGGTGGCAGGTGGAGAAAGGGGTAGGAGATAAATGGGAAATCATGATGTCGAGGCTTCTGGTCTGGAACACGTTGGTACCTTTGGACATGACAGATTCTTGAAGAGCAGGTTTCCTTGTAGGAAATCTGGTGTTTTTTTTCCTGCATGGGCATACTGATTGAAAGGGCCTGGGGAACATCCAGGTGATGATCTCCTACGTGCAGCATGGGAGCTCGTACCACAGTCTGGACTGGAGGCACCAGTGCCCAGGTGATAGCGCACACCTTGGCTGTGAGTGGGCTTGCCTGACAGGGTGTGAGGAAAGTCTGGGAGAGAATCCAGGGAGAGAACGGAACTTCGGGATACCTGGAGGAGAACCCACGGAGAAGCACATTCCTGTAGACTTGTCAGAGGGACTCCAGCATGAAGGAGAGGTCAATAAGGCTTGACGCTGTCATGGACACGGCGAAGCACCGTCCAGACTGCTCCTTGAGGAAAGGACTCATTCCCCAGCCCCAGTGAGCTCCTCTTAAAGACGGCCCTCACACGCACGCCTCTGTGGATCGCCTCAACTAAAGAAACCGCTCGGCCCAATCTCACCTCTTCCAAGTGAGTCCAGTGGATCCCATCTCATGGTCACCAAAAATGAAAACTGGAAACCAGGTGCCGGCACATCTCTTCTGACTCATGGAGCCTTGCTGTGCACTAGAGGAGCTCTGTGTTCCACAGGGCTTTCAAGGGGCTGATTTAGGGGAAGTAGACTGTATGTCTGTTCTCTCCAGGTGCTCCTTAACCACCCAATCTTAAGCAGTTAAGTTGTTGACTGCATCACCCAGGGCAGGGCCTCCCTTCATGACCACTGTGGGCATAGAAGCCTAGCTCTCACCCCACTCTGTCTGGCCATTCCAGCTTCAGACTTTGCTGCAGGGTTGCCAACAATCCAAGTTGGGGGTGCACTGCAGCTCAAATTCTCTCCCTCTCCCCTAAACTCCTTGGCCCCCTCCCCTTGCCCCCTATCATCCATTGGTATTGAATTGAAACCACGTGCACTTGCCAACACCTGCTGACTAATCTCCATCTCAGCCCCTGAGTCTCGGGAAGTCAGCAGGGCACAAATGCTCTTTCCTCTTGGACTCTGTTCTCCAGGCGTCCCTAGGTGGTGCGAACCATTCCTGTGCTAATGGACAAGCTGGCAGCTTGAGTCCAGCCAGAGGTGCCTCTGAAGACAGCAACGACACTCTGCTTCTGAACAACTAGCCACCGCACACCCTCCCTGGCACATGGAAAAGATGTCTTTTGATCTGGTGTCAAATGGTTTCAACCCAGAGTGTGTGGAATCAACGGTGATCAGGCCAAGCCGGGCCTGTTCCTCCGGAGACGCCAGAAGCAAACTAGCGGTGATTGGAAACCACGACTCAGACATCTTGTTGACTGAATAGAAGTTTGTTTTAATGCAAAATAAAACAAGTCAAATTTATATATTTGTATATAACAACATCCAAAATATTTTCTGTGATACAAATGGGATTATCCTCAAAAGCTTGTAAAAAAATTACCATATGCCAAAATAGGATTTCAGATAGTTTGTCTCTGACACTGATGAACAGGCTTGGTCTGAGCAGCACTGGAGACCCAGGGACCGTGACAATCGCTGGTTTTGTTTTAGTTCTCAGCAGCAAGCGGCACTGCACGCGTCGCGATGGAGCAGCTGTGGTTCTCAGATGTGTTAACTGTGCATGGTGCAGCGCAGACTGCAAGAGACCCGAGGTTCCTTCCCTCCCCACTACACTTGGGGCCCAGCCCCCTTCCGAAAGCCAGGCTGTGGGGTTCTACTACGATTTCTAGGGAGTTTCACTTAGAGTCACTGCATTGGGCGGAGGTTGCAGGGCTTATGTTAAATATCTAACTGGTATTCATTCTCTCTTTCTCAGAAAGGAGCCTTTGTAGGGGTATCTAATGAGGACGAATTTCTTAGTCTCCTTTCCAGCTAGGTCAGGAGGACGGCTAGTGTAAAGAAACAACACTATGGGCCATTTCTGAACCCAACTCCTTTTTGCCTTAAATCTGGAGCGTCTGTTGCTCATGGGCTCAGAAAGCATTAGGGCGTTGACCCAATTTAATGCCAATTTGCAGGCCACACGATGTAGATCTCAGAGTGTAATCCGAGGGAATTTGACAGGTCTCATTCTTTGTCATTTCAAACTCTCAGGTATCAACCCCCATGTGCCAGCTGTTTCTCCAAAGCCAGTGGGTGTGGAGCTACAGACGAAGGAACAAGCACTCCCAACGCAGCTCAGGGGACAGAGATGGGTGTCGCGATTTCCCCGGTCACGAGGCATTCCTTCAGAAGTTAGATTGAGTAAAACATTTCTGCCACTCTTTGAAAGGCATTAGAAATCATATTATTATTTTAATTAGTTGATAGTAAAAAAAAAAGTCGTGCTATAATTTTACTTTATTGCTAACCATAAGGTTAGCCGTTTGAAAGCACTCTCGGTTCCTTAGGAGAAAGATGAGGCTTTCTACTCCTGTAAAGAGTTAGTCTCAGAAGCCCACTGGGGCTGTTCTACCTACCGTCGGATCCGACTCAATGGTTTGGTGTGGGTAGCATAAAAAAGCTACACTCGGCTCTCAGTTCTTGGTGTCAGATTGCCCCGGCTTACTTGTGCTTTCTTACTGATCTGTAAGGGATAGTTTTACATTTTTCACACCAAAGATTCTGCTTCTAGGTATGACTGGTATCTGACGCTCTCTCAGCCCTATAGAATCTTCCTACAGAATCAAAGCCTTTTTTCAAATTAACAATCCTGAACCTGGACAGAGTACCTAATAAGCAAGGTCAACACAGGATTACCTTTACTTACCTACTAATTTGTAGAGACTGCACACATTGTCCCACCACATGTCAAAAACTACCTGTAGTAAAGGTAAAGCATGTGAAAGGGTCTACTACAGATTAGTAAGCACGAACAAGCATGTTTCCCTTGCTTTTGGGGTAATTCACCCACCAACTCTCCTCTATCAGGAATGGTGCACAGGCTTTATTATGGGATTGTGGAACCCTACTGTGCTCATGGGTATAAGATCTTTGCTTCACGCAATCTTGGGGGTGTTACATCCATGCTCAAAAACCAAATACCAATGAGCTTCAGAGAGTTTGTCCAGTTTTGCATCTTGCAGGGAAAAAATCATGGTTGAAGCAAATGTACGTGTCTTTGAGTTTGCCTTCCATCTACTGAGTTGGCCTTGTGGAGAAGCAACGTTCTAGGAAGAGTGCTGGCACACAGCCCAGTGGCACAATGGATTCATGAGACATGCTTGTCTTCCTTTGGAGGACTGAATTATCCAGACCCCAGAGCTAGGAATGTATTAGCAGGTGACCGGATAAAGAAACTTGGGTACATATACACAATGGGATAACATGCATCCCTAAAAACCACGGATGAAACAATGAAGCACCTCAGGGCAGGGGTGAACCTGGAGTTCACTATGTTGAGAGAAGTCGGTCAATCACAAAAGGATACATGTCGCAGGAGACACTACTATCAGGATAAAAGCCAGGAAACACCCTGCATCCCATAGGATGAAAAATTGGGAGGTTTCCAAAGAAGGGTGGGGCGCTGAAGCAATGGAGTTGAGGATTGACAGGTGTGGGGGTGGGAGGAAGGGAGGGCCAAAAGAGGGAGGAGAGAATCCGAGGAGCGGAGATGGGTGGTTTGACCTGGTGAATGCCCAGTTGATGGTCCCCTCCATTCACAATGAAAAACATAGCTCAGGGTGGCCGGCTCCCTTTCATCATCCTACACCTCCAGAGAGAGGGACCAGAAGAGCCTTAAAACCGCTCTGACTTGAGGCCACAGCCTCATTTCAAGGCCTAAATGACTCAGTGCTCAAATGAGCAGTGGGCGGGCACATGTTGATGGGTTGGAGTAGTTCTTCACGCCACTCAATTCCTGGGGAACTGAGTTATGGGGAGACATGATTGAGTTCTGCGTATAAATGGAAAGCTATTTCCTGCTACTGGACGTCTACGGATGATAGCCTGATCATCTAAAACACCAAACACTGGGGGGGGGGCGGGGAGTTCTGTAACCCTGGGGGTGGTGACAACTAGAGGGTGGTACAAAGGCATGGATAAAGGCGACCTTCAGGCTATTCGTCATCGTGGCTGGGCTTGCTGGGGCCTCTGTCACAAACATCACAAGAGCAGCTCTCCAGTGGGATAGAATGAAGCCCGTGTTAGGCTTGCGCACGGGCAGCGAACTGTTGGGATCTAGCTGGTGTTCCCTGTAAGAGTGCCCTCTTTCATTCACCCGCTGACCCTCTGGAGTTGCACCTTCTGTGTTCCCACACAGAAGCCTGCTTGGGAGCGGCCTGTGTTTCAGAGGGATTGTGCACACAGTGGCTCCGCTGGGGCGAGCACAGGTGCACTCTTCCACAAGAGCCTCTTCTCCAACTTGCCATGAGTAGCTCAGTTGATACGATTGCCCCTTGTTGCCCTTAGCCTCCAGCCAGAGGGAAACTTCTGGGGTGGTTCTGTACACTCATCTGTGGAAATTTATTTAACGTTCCGAATGCGCTAGGCAACTGACCTTGAAGGCTTCCGAACAAGTTCCATTTCCCTCTCACTTTCATTTGCTTCCTGATGGTTTAGTTCGCTGGAGGGAGAGGCAGCTTTGGACCTATTGGCAAAGAAGCCTGAGAGCTTCCCACACTGCCTGGAGGGGAGCAAGGCCCTCATGTGGTACCCTGTTTGCACACATTGCAAGCAATCCAAAGGTGGCTGGCTGAAGAGAGATGGCAGAGGCAGAAAACAGCTTGACAATCTGCTCCGAGACAGCCCCAAGTCAATTGTGGTCTCGAAAACGATCCTCTTGCAGTCCGGTAAATAACCCTATCTATGTCTGAGAACAGCACTGTGTTACTCCTGGTAACAGATCTCTATTTTAAAGAGTAAGAGTAAACTGGGCTAGCAGATAATCTATGCATTCAAGGATACGATAATTTATTAAATCCTGTCCACCAGAAGTATCCTAATCGCACCCCACATATGTCTACATTTCTCTTAAGGCCTTATTTATTTATTTTGGGAGGAAATGAGAAAGGCATATGAAAAGACTTAAAAGATTTCAAGAGCAATGGGCAAGTTAAATGGCTGCTCCAAGTTTGCCCGTTTTTCCAACAGTCCTTTGTTGGTGCTCGCATTGCGATCTGGTTGGATGTTTTGGACACTGTTGAAATACAAAAACATAGATGCAAAGTTCAAAAGGAAGTGTGCTGGGTGTGCCTTGCTGAAAGCATCTTAGAAGGCTGGGTTTTAGTTTTCAAAGTCCTAACCTTGGGGTGGACCTGACTTTTACTTAGGAAATACACTAGACATCGACTGACTTTGTTTCATGCCTCTTCTCCCTTCCTCTTACTTCTTCCCTTCTTAATCTCTTTCTCAGCAAACTGTTCAGAAAGTCTTTGCATCCCCCAGTCCCCCTGTTAGGCATCTCTCTCCCTGGAGACACTTATGGTCACTCATTGTCACCAACTTCCTGTTCCGAGTTCCCTCCCACAATCAGCTCCTCCCTGTCTCAGAGTGCAGATGGTGTGTTTGGCACTGATTCTAAAGCTGGAATCTCTAGGGTCTTGCTTGTCATGTGATCTAACAAGGTGGCCCTTTCCCCCAAATAAAAGCCTTAGAGACCCCAGTTAAAGTCATTACAGGCAGGATCCTCGTTTGGAGGTGACCCTGAAACGAGATTTCTCCATGTTCTCATTCCTGGGTCATGGGAAGGAAGGAACAAGAGAATCATGGGAGTTTCAGCCTCTGACCCTGAGTGGCTCGGTGGTCGGTGGTCGGAGTGAGTTTCCTGCTAAAAGCTCTGAATGAGTTTCCCATCTTCTCCCAAGACCTAACACTAGACTTGCATTTTCCTGACTTTTATGCTGAAAGTGATGAACCAAGGAACGTTTACTAGAAATCCCAGAGTGTCTACTATTAGAGAAGCGTAGCCTTCCTCCAGGTAAACACGGGTCAAGGTGACTAGTCATGCTTGCTGCAGTTTTGTTTTGTTTTCAATGAAGACCATTCACTTCAGAGACCCTACGTTCGCAGGCTCTCTGCCACTCTTCCGACTTAACAACTCCACCAGGGTGGCTGAGGCTTAGCCTCTGAAGAGATAACCACCCCTGGCTGAGAAAGCCCTGCCACTTCTGTGGTTTGCATGCATCTGTGTGTGTGCACACGCATGCATGCACAAGGGTATACCGTGTACAAGGGTACACAGGCCAACGAGCCAGGGAGGTAGCATATAGTCTATCTCCATTGAGATTTGCTTATTCGGTAGCTTCTCTCACTGAACTTAATAATCTTAAAAGCATCTCAGACAGACGGACGTTGTTAACAGTGCCTTCCTCTTCCTTCTGAGTTTTCTTTCTCTAAAAAGACCTGCTTCTTCCTCGCCCCTCAGACTCGCCTTATGGGTTGTCGCCTCAGTGAGAAAAGTCTGAGCTGTCCCAGATGACCCTGGAGAAGACTGAACGGCAAGAAGGTCCTAAGGTCTGGGCAGGGCACAGGGCCTGGTAGACGCCTTCCTTTCTGGACTGATCTGGGTGGCGCTCAATTACACAGCCGCAGTCACGGGGTTCTTCTGCCGAGGATCCTGGGTTTGGTAGGGGTACTGGTCTGGGCTGCCCCCACGGGGCCCTGCTCTGCCCACTTCCTGGTAGGCTGGGGCTCTGTGGTGCTGAGGAGGGGAAGGTGGAACATCTTGCCGGAAGGGTCCTTTGTGCTGGGGGGCTGGTGGTGGTGGGTAGTACTGAGGATACCGAAGGTCTGCCACCCTCAGATCCGGGGGGCGGGGATACCCCCCTTTGGGCGGATGTGCAGGATGAGCCCCTGGGTAATATGGAAGCTCCCTCTCCTTGTAGAGCCCTCGAGGTCCGGCTGTCAGGTAGTCTACAGGTCCTCCCCTGTAAAAGAAGAACACACACACGTTAGCAGCTGGTCATGTTTCTCAGCCTGCTGTGCAGTCTGGAGTACTTGTAGGCCATATTTCTCAGGATTCTGTGCAGTGGAGTGTGTCCATGGGCTAAGTATGACCCGTGGGAGGTAAGACGTCGTGTGTGCCTGTAAAAAGAAGAGACTTTCTTTCCTTCTCCCCTTCCTGTGACCAGATGTGAGCGTTCCACGCTGATGAAGGCAGAGCAACAAGAGGGCAGGATCCTGGGCCCCAACACTAGGGAGCCAGCCTGCAGCCCAGTGCAATGTAGGCTCAGTACAACGTAGGGACATGAGAGAGGGATATGCCTCTATCTTCTTAGGCCTTCTTACGGCGACGTTTTTTGGATCAGCCAAGTCAATATCCTAACCAAGACAAGGAGCTTGAGCCTCAACATGTGACGATCATTCGACTCCTCCCCATCTCTGCTGAATTCAGTCCTGGACGTGGTCACAGAACCAGAGGCTATATGGAGGATCGTTGTCCCATGTGTTGGATTGCCTCCCCTTCTAGATTTGTGGGGGGCTCGAAGGGATGGTGGTCCTGGCTGAAGTAACCTGTGGTGCTCTGGGGCTAGAGTGCTGAACTCCCGGGGGCGGGGGGAGGGGGGACATCTGTGCTTGATTCCTGGCCAGTGGCCGTGAAGCATATCTGGCGGTGGTCTTATGTGTTCTCCTGGTGCAGAACAAGTTTTGACGGAATGTTCACATACAAACAGACTGGAAAGAAAAGCCTAATGATTTTTCCCCCGCTCCCGCCCCCCCCCCCAAAAAAACCAAACAAACCCAAACAAACAAAAACCCAGCCAATGAAAGCCTTATGGATCTCGATGGGCCACCAAGATGGATCACCAGCAGCAACGGTAGGATGACGTCGGGTTGGCTGCGAGCACATCCTGTAAGTGCTGGCATGCCTTCGTCAATCCACGGTCCCCAGCAGCCCCAGCTCAGAGGGCTGGAACGTCACCCATGCAGAACGCTGATAAGGCAATGCGACTGCAAAGACACCAGGCCTGTACCAGGTGGGAGCTACCAGGCCGGTAGCCGGTGGGAGCAACCAAAACAGTTGCACCTTGAACTCGGAAAGGTCTAGGGTCCGAATAAACATGAGCAGAGAGGGAGTCTGTCTGGCTCTCTCAGCTGAAGGCAACACGTATCCCTGGCTCCATTTGGCATAGCAGAAGCTACACGTCTCTAAACGATGTGCAGATGACCGCCTTCTATCTAGCCCGGGGTTAAACAGATGAGTGCTGTTTGCAGCTTTTAAAAATCTCATAAACCCACCACCAGATCCACCCCACTGTTGACGCCCCTCCTTGCATTTCTGTTTCTTTAAAGGAAACGGGCCACTAGAAGAAGTAATGGAAAGCCTTCCGGTGGCAGAGTACAAGCTCCTAGAGCCCTGGGACAGAAGTAACAGGGCTGTGAGGACATGGGGTCTGAGGTTGATCCCGGACTGCCAACAGCAGGCAGCATTGCCCTGTCATCCGGGGAGTCTGATGTGAAAACAGCCCGGCAAGATCCCTGAATTGAGGGAGGTTTGACCCGCTCGAGCACCGGCCTGGAAAGCAGCCCACAGCCACGGCCGTGAAAGACGTGGAGCCCTCTCACCCTGTTGGGATCCTCATTTGACTCTGTTTAACCAGAGGAGAGAGATCCTGAGATGTGGGTAATGCAGCCAGTAAAACTTTTCCGAAACAAACAAACAAACAAAACAAGACCAAGCAAAACCAAATTGAATCGTGTGTGTGTGTGTGTGTGTGTGTGTGTGCGTGCGCGCAAGTTATTGTAGCACCTGCCCTACTATTGCGTGCACTTTGCTTGGCTCTAGTTTACACGGTAAATAGAGCCCTGGGAAATACAGGGCTGCTATTTTAGACTTTTCCTTTCAAATTTAACCCTCCTCCTTTTTTTTTTTTTGAGGTGGGGGGTGGGGGCTATAGAGAATTGGTCCAGTGTTCGCTTTATCTTTTATTACAAAATGTTTAAAATCCCCTCCCACCCCAGTACTCATTTTTATTTCCTTTCAGTTCCTGTTAGAGATTTCCGAAACACTTAAAAAAAAAAAAGGAAAAAAAAGAAATCCTTAACCTGTGCTTTCTCTCAAAACCTAGTGAAGCTCTTTCTCTGCGTGAAGTGAAACATGTGGTTTTGCTGCACTCATTTTAAGCCCTCGGGACGAATCCCTGACATTTGCAACACACAAACATTATCTGCCTTAAAATGAACACCCGGCTCCTGCTCCCTCGGGACTCTCTGAGCGCGGACGTTTCCTGTCTGAAAGGAAAGGGAGCGAGGGGGAATTCCAGGCCTTGGACCTGCAGGGTCCTGTTCTCTCCCGGGAGAGTTCGCCCTTTTAAAGGAGACAATTATAAAAGGCAGGTTCACCGTGACTTATTCGTTCATTGTTTTAGAGAGACAACCCAGATCAAGTGGTGATGGCGCAGAAGCCACCCTGGAGCTGCTGGGACAGCCCAGGCCGTACGCAGGTGGGGGACCCCGGCTCCCTTTCCTCCCCACTGTGTGCCTCTCGGACTCGCGACCAGCTCTCCCAGTGAGAACGAGGTCTCCCCGGGCAGATCCCTTATTGCCTGCTCTGAGGGGAGATTTTATGTCTGGGAGCTTGCTTCACATATGGCAGCGGCCCAGTCAGGTAGCTGTTCTTTGTCAAGGAGTGAAATCCTAGAACCCTTCCTGTCCTGTGGAACTCGTTATAATGGTTATCAGTTTTAATGTTTCAGAGGGAAGAAAAACCATGAGCGGGCCTATCCAAACAAGGTTTCAGGTTCAAAGAGGACCCGAGGGGGAGTTTTTTTTCTTCTATTCTTTCTTTCTTCTGAGGGGAGGGGTGTTGCTATTGTTTATAATAACTTTTTTTTTTTACCGCCAAAGAAGCATTTCCAGCCATCTGCTCTCATGAAGATTGACAGTTTCCAAAACCCTGTACAGGATTATCCCCTGGACTTGATGGCAGAGGGTGTTTGTCAAAACATCGGAGCACCTGCCACTACCATTGGGTGTGTGTCGCACAGGGAGTCACGGGGTCGCCCTCAGTTACATCGGGCTGCCACCAGTTGGAGTCAGGTCGCCACAATCGGTGGGTGTATCCAGGTCAAATGCAGTGTTTGTAGAAACGACAGCACCCAGTCTGTCCTGGGGGCCTAGGAAATGCTTACTGTGGTGTCTGACTTGGGGGGGGGGCGCCCGCATGCTTTGAGGCAACTCTGAGGAATTCAGGGGCAGCCTCCCCTGGAGAGTCGGATTAAAATGAGGACCCAAAGAGCAAATGCCTCAGCCCATCAAGAACCCCTCATGTTTCATGCGCTTGTGGGAGCTTTAGTTGGATGTATGACGGTTTCTCTTAAAAGAAGAAGGAACAAAGCCCTTCATCTTCAAATCAAATTTCTGTAAGCCGTGTGTCCTCAAGAAACGAGAAATAGGCCTATGTCCGCCTTCTTTCTTATTCTTTGAGAATTCCCATCATGGACTTCTCTATACGTTTCCCCCCCTTTTGTTGTGTTGTCCTTGGGCTTGGGTGCATTTCTGGAGGCCAGAGGACTTAGAGTTTGCTCTGAATGCTCACAGGGGTGACCGCGGGCACCCAACAGCACCCAGTCACATTCCTGCCCACAGCAAGGAATGGTGTGACTTAGCCATACTGTTATTGACGTGCTGTGGATCACGTGAGGAAACATTAAGGAACACTTCCCTCCCCTTCTTTTTAACGAGAGGTTTTTCACATTTTGTCAATTTTCGTATGCCACTATAATTTTTTTATTAAATAAAAATGGATGGAGAAGAAGAGGCTAAAAGAGTCAGATAGCTGAGACTAGCCCCCTTCATTTTCTGGATGGATAGAAGGCATGTTGCTAAACATGCTAAGGCTCCCCATTTGAAAGACTGACCCTGGGATCGATGAAGGGCCATGGACCCAGTCGTATCCTCCCAGCCACCCTTGGGCACACATAGTTGTAAAAGAAACCTCTTTTCTCGGTGCTCATCACAGTAGATCACTCTCACCTCATCAGTTTTCACCCTGTCTCACGACTAGTTAAGCCTTGGGAAGGAAGGAACTGAGTCTCATTCATCTAGTGAGCTCCCTCTTGCAGCTTCGCATAGGGCCTTGCCCCTGGTAGATATGCTACACATGTTGAACATGTTAAAGAGAGTTGACGGAAAGCGCCACCACCACTCAAGCATCCACTCTCCACCATCACCGCTCACAAGCCTCCAAGTAATCACAGTGGATCGGATGTGTGCAGGGGCACAGTGCTGGAGGATGAAGAGCAGAAAGTGAACTCTGATTGGGAGCCTAAGACTGATAATGCTTGAGGCATGATGCCTGAGGAAAAGAGGCAGGGAAGGACAATGTGTGCTGAGGAAAGCAGTAGGGTGGACCTAATAAAGAACCATTGCAGACTTTATAAGGGTAGGAGCTATCATGTGAGTACTCGTCTTGTTTGTCAAGAACAAGATGCTATCTACCTTATCTCCGCTGGTTTGTATAGTGCTTGAAACAAACACAGTAGAGGGGTCAATGAATCTTGGACTTCAATTTACTTGTCTTGACTTATAACTAAGGTCAGCATTACTAAGTGGTACTTAGGAAACTGAGCTATCCTGAGTGAAAATTAGCTGGGAGATGAGCCTATGAAGAACAAGATTAAGTGAATCTATTAAAAACAACAACCCAAAAAACAGTTCAGGATGGTTTTCATTGTGATCCAGCAAAGCAATTTTCTTTAATCATGTTATGAACACACCAGTGTAAGAGTATATTAATGGACGAGTTTAAAATACAGTGCAGAGGGTTTCAGATAAAGGCTTTAGGGAGATGAGGCAGAAGTTAGCAACCAGGTCTATGTACCACAGCTTCTCACACCTGGGCTTGAGGACTGATGGACTTGAACCAGAGGCCCCCTGTGATATCCAGTTGCCCTCTGTCGCAGTGAATCCAACCCTTTATGCAGAATACACATGATGGATAACTTTCAGATAAGCCACATGTGCACAAGAGAGCGAGATGCTAGGCTTATGCAAACGTGTCTATCGCCAGCAGTAGCTCACTGTTCTCTGCTCCCATCCCGGAAAACACCAGGGAATGAAGAGAGCGAGGGCAACAGGATTAGGGGAGGGGAGCCTCGAGGCTGCGATCGTTTATGGAAACAAATCATTTGAGACCTTCAGTTCGTCAAGGATCAGTAGCAAATCCTTGGCATGTAGAGCATTCCTTGATTCATCTGTGCGTCTGGAGGCTGCGTTGAAGCTCTCTGCTGAATTTCCTTCAATGAGCTCACAAGTAGGACGAGGGAGGACAGATGAAGTCGAAGAATAACAAGGGAGAAAAACAACAATGGAGAAGGGGACACATTTGTGGCTTTCAGGTGGTTGGCGTGGAGAGTGGGCAGGGAGGGATGGTTAGTAGGCAGAGAAACAAGACCTGCAGTTAAAAGTGTGAAAAAACCATAAAGAATTTATGAGCAGAGGGGAGGAGGCCCAGCTTAGGCATAAAGCTTTGGATTTCCCACCTATGAGAAAGATTCCAAAGGGTGGCCGCTTGCTCCCTGTCATTTCTGTCAAATGTGAAATGTGTGGTGAAAACAATCTCTTGAACTTCCAGGGTAGCCCCTCTGGATTTCCTTTTTTGGTAAAAAGTGGCTATGACCAAATTTGGGGGTTAAAATGGGAAGGTGTAATACAGCATGGGACTCCCGGTGCTGGCTGAGGGGGCTGCTTGGGCCCTCTCTGCAGAGGTAGACAGACATCTGGCAAAGCCACCGTGGCTCAAAAGTACAGATTATTTAGTGAGTGAGCCAGTGTGGGGCTTTCTTCTGCAAACACTGCAAAGCCAAAGAAAGATCAGTGCAAACTAATATCCTCGCAGGCACTGGAGTGGGCCAAACTACGTGGGCAGAGATGCTTCCGTCAGGGTTTGGAATTCCTCCCGTGTTGGGTTTCTATGAACTCAGCCTCCATCCTGGGTCCAGGCACGAATGTGGTCGGCCAGGATTAGCAGGGGCCTCTGCAACATATATTACATAGCTTTGATTTTGGCAGATTTTACAGCATGGCAAACTGTCATGATCATTTGATGGCCTGTGTTACAGAAGGGATTATGTGGGGGGGGGGGGCCGGAATCCCACTTTCCTCGCTCACATTTCCCATTTTGGGATGAGGAGAGGGCACTGGCTCTTTGCTAAGAAACGCAGCATGGAGAGGTGCTCGCAGGACAGACGCTCGGGCCCTTGTTAGCACCCAGGGAAGGTGTGCAGAGAAAATGGAAGAGAAGTGATAAAAACTGCATGCTCCGCGGAGGTTTCAACGCGGACGATCAAAATCAGGCCGCTTAGAACACACACAGAAGGGGTCTCACTTCGCAAGTCCACATCGAATGCTTCTCAACTCTGACCACACATCTTGAGAATTTGGTTGTGAACAACGTGCTTGCACGAGGATCCTGTATCGCAGCTCAGCAGATGTTACATCGTGGGACATAAAGAGTCTTGATGACGCCATGGTGTTAATAGAAAGACGGGTCATTCTGACCCACCATCCCTTTGGTTGGCAGCTGAGAGCAAATTGTTCGTGTCGCCCAGAGGGACCTTTGAATGGTTTCATGTATTAGCATCTGCCCACTGCTCTTATCATTTCTTTCTGAAGCCTGTGCAGAAAAAGGAGGTCTCTGATGGAGAACTACCGGTGGCATTTTGTTCTTGTTCCATCTTGGCGAGTCCCCTCTGACCCACAGCTCCCCTGTGCACGACAGGCAGAGACATTGTCTGGGGCGGCACCACCATCATCATGGTTTGAGCCAATTGCTGCCACCATTGTGTCTAGTCATCTTGTGGAGGGCTTTTTCTCAGACCCTCTCACTTTACCAAGCATGATGTGATTTTCCAGGGGTTGGTGGCTCCTGAGAATATGTGCAAAGCATATAGGATGCAGGCACTTTGAAGGAGGGTTCTGGCTGTACATCTCCCAAGACAGATTTGGTGGTTTTTCGGTCAGTCTATGGCACATTCCGTGTTCTTCACCACACCCTAATTCAAAGGCACCTGTTCTGTTTTGGTCTTCCTTGTTCATTGTTCAGCTGCACAGCATCCGGTGCTGCATGAAAAGACCACAGTGTGGACCAGGCAGACCTTAGTCTTCAAAGTAGCTTATTTGCCTTTTAACACTTTAAAGACATCTTTTCCAGCAGATTTTTCCAGTGCCATTTGTTCGTGACTTCTGCTTGCCCGGGTATTGGCTGTGGATGCAAGGATGTCTTTGACAACCTCACTATTTTCTATCGGTATCGTGGTGTTACTTATTGGTCGAGTTGTGGGAACTTTGGTTTTCTTTCTGTTCCAGCGGAAGCCCTACTATAGTCTTTGATCTTCGTCCGTAAGTGGTTCAGGTGTTCTTCATTTTCCGCAAGTGAGGTTGTGGCATCTTTTTATTGCAGGTGGTTCATGCCATGTTCTTCTTCATGGAGCCTCGCTTCTTGGCTTAGATGCTCAGCCTACAGCATGCAGACACTCTCTGATTTGAAACCATGTGACATCAGATCATTACAATCTCTCTTCATCAACGGCAGGTAAATGCTGGTACTTCCACATGAGTCAGGGGGACGTTGTATGTAAGACCCAGGATTTCAGTAAGACATGGGAGAATCCGGCCACTGCAGTTCGACTTTGAAATTCAGAAGCAGCACTCTAAGTGTGGGACAACGGACGCCGTGCTCAGTGGCGCACTCACAAGCCACACATAGTAGATCTAGTAGCAGCAAGTGTTCCAGAACTGTGAGCCCAGTCTTTCCCAAAGGCCAGCAGCTGACTTGGAGCCACTCTGAGCATTTCCTGCATGTTCACGTCTTTACTTCTCAAAGCAACACTGCCAGGTAAGCAAGCTTACTATCCCTGGTTTAGAGGCGAGAAGCCTGAGTAACAGAGATAGTAAGTAACATGACCAAAGTCATACAGAAGGTGGTAGAGCTTACATTCAAGTCCAGGCAGCTGGATCCACATGCTACATGGCCGTTAAGCTAGACTGTATCAGTCTGGGTTGACTAGAGAAACAAATTCATGGACACTGATATGGGTATAAGAGAGTTTTGTATAAAGGGTAATTGTACATTAAGAAAGCATCCCAACACAGTCCAGTCCAAGCCCATAACTCTGATATTAGCCTATATTAAGGTGACCAGATTTTAACATTGGTAAAGCAGGACACCATTGATAAAACTCATCCTGGTGAAATAGGCACATGGCAGCCAAAAACCGTATACCCTAGCTTATCATACATTCTTTCCAAAAATTGGGACTTTTAAAAAATGCTGTGGGATGTGGGAAAAATTGTTAAAAATCAGGACTGTCCCGCCAAAAGCGGATGTCTGGTCACCTTAGCCTATATGTCCAATACTGATCTATAAAGTCATTTTCAGACTCATGAAGCACATGCAATGATGCCGAGTGCAGGACGATCACAGGTCAGTGGGTAGACAGTCTTTGGATCCAGTAGTGGTGTAAGCACCTCAGTGCTGACAGGGGTCTCCACCTGGCTGCTCCAGTTCCTAGGGCACTAGCGCAGTTCCATGTCTCTTGTCAGTAGAGTGTCTTCCAGGGAGTGAGAAAGAGAGAGAGAAGTGTCTCCTGCCTCTAAGGAGGAAATCCAGGAATTCCCAGAATTCTCAGGAGAAGGCCATGCCCACACAGAAGCCTCATTAGTTATATCTTGATTGACAAGCCACACCACACCCCTTCACTCATAATCCTCCCAAATTGACACCAGATTATGTAGCTACTACATAGACCATCCTTAAGAGTTGAAGTGTGCTCCTTAAATAATACGGGTATGCTGAAGTTTCAATCCCCAGTACATTTGACTATGATTTACTTTGGAAATAGGGCCTCCAAAGACACACTTAATTAAGGGAAAAGTCAGAATGAGGTAGGGTGGGTTCTAATTCAATATGATCGATGTCCTTCTACAAAGAGAAGAGCTACAGAGGGATGATGTCCATGTGAAGACAGGGGGAGACATTGAGTGATGCATCTACAAGTTAATGACAATCAAGAGTTGCTAAAAACTCCCAGAAGCTAGGAAGAAGCAAGGAAGGATCATCCCCTAGAGCCTTCGGTGAGATTATGGGCTGTAGACACCTCGTCTTGTTTCTAGAACCTTGAAGCCAGGCATCTCTGTTGTTTTAAGATAATACCTTCTATTGTGTTAGATTGTGATCCTTAGTTATGGGGGCGCTGGGAAACTAATACAGCATGAGAGCTCAGCTCTCTTCAGCTTCTCACTAGCTCACACTTGTGCTCACTGGCAGCAGTTTAAAATTTTGATTCATATTTGGAAAACCTTTACCAAAAAATAAGTCAATAAAAAGGAATCAAATGGATAAAGAGGCAAAGAACTTCTCCCCTGACCCCAGTGGGGAACGAAACTGATAGTAAAGGTAGAATACGCAAGCGCACAGACCCGATTCCATATAGAGAGTTCCACTGCAGTTGCCTTTCCCTGAAGAAAACAAGTGTTCTGGTACCTCTTAAGAAAATCTATGTTTGCAAGACCTTGCGTTCAAAACTAAGCATTTCAAACATTGGTGGCTTTAAGAATAATTAGGAGGATTAATAAGAAAATGGAAGATTCTGGGGCTCCACACCCAGAGACTGGTTGGTCTGCAAGGAACCTAGGAATCAGTTTTTTTTTTCTTTTTTAAACAAAAGCCCTGTTGATTCTGATGCAGGTAGAGTTGACACCATGCGTTGAGAAATCATACTGTGATCACATGAGTTATTAGGATAAGTAAGCTGCTCATCAAATACTCTGATATCTGGTAGACACACCTGGAATGCAAGAGCAGGTAGGAGGCCTAGCATTCTGAGCGGCAACAATAGGAGTAGAGACATGGGGCGGCAGACTCCAGATGCAGAGACGGTTATTATGCTAGCAGCTCACGAAGAGCTGGAAACTGAGAAGCAGAAGCTGTCTGCAAAGGGGATTTGGAGCCTGATAAAGACCTAGAATGCCGAGGAAGGGGAGTAACAACACCAGTTGCTTTCGGTCGTTCCAACTCATGGAGACCCCATGTGTGTCAGTAGAACTATGCTCTGTGGGGTGTTCAGTAGCTGACTCTTTGAAAGTAGGTCACTAGTCCTTTCTTTGAGGAGCCTCTTGGTGCACGTGAACCCTGCGTGAGTCATTTATATCACCCAGGGACTCCAGAGAGGGTAAAAGAGTGTGTATGTTGTGAAAGATTTGGATCAGGGTAGTGAAGCCCCCTCATCTGTGAGTCTGCGATGCCGTGGTGGCTTGCATGTGATGCTGATGCTGATGCGATGGCACCAGGATTTCAAAGACCAGCAGGATCACCCACAGAGAACAAGTTCCAGCAGAGCTTCCAGACTAAGCGCATGCACAGAAGTGGGAAGAGGTGGGCCACTTCTGAGAAGTTAGCCGTGGACAATCTTCTGCACAGCAGTGGCACACTGTCTGATATAGTCTCAGAAGACAAGTCCCCTGGGTTGGAAGGCCCTCAAAATACAACTGGGGAAGGGCTGTCTCCTTGGAGGCGACCTCAGCGATGTAAAGTAACAAAGCTTTGGAGCCTCCAGTTGCTGATGGAGTCTGACTCCAAGTGAGAGGACACGGTTGCAAATGTCCACGAATAATTGGAACGTGAAATATATGAAGTTATGAATCTAGGAAAGCTGTCCAAAGCAAAATGGAGTGTATAAAGGTAAATATTATAGGCGTTAGTGAGCTGAAATGTACTAGGATTGGTCATGTTGGATCTGACAATCAGGTGATTTACTCTGCTGGGAATGGCAGATTCCAGAGGAATGAAGTCACACTGATTGCCAAAAAGTAACATTTCGAGATCTATCTTGAGGCACAAGGCTGTATGTGAAATGATAACATCAATATGCCTACAAGGAACATCAGTTAGTACAACGATGTTTCAAATTTAGCTACCAACACTAAAGCCTATGATGAAGAAACTGAAAATTTCTACCAGATTTTCAGACTGAAATTGATTAACCATGCAATTAAGACATGTAATAATTAATGGTGATTGGAATGCAAATTTTGGAAACAAAAAGGATCACTAGTTGGAAAATATAGCTTTGCTGATAGAATTGAAGCTGGAGATCAAATGATAGCGTTCTGTATGACAAATAGCTTCTATATTGTAAATACCTTACTTCAACTACACACATGTTCACTAAATTCATGGACCTCCCCAGATGGAATACACGGGAATCAAATTTACTATATTGGTGGGAAGAGAGGATGGAGAATTTCAAGATTATTAGTCAAAACCAGGCCAGTTCTGACTGTGGAACAGACCATATGAAAGCTCAGGTTAACATTTAGGAGAATTTAAACAAGCTCATGAGGGCAAATATTATAACCTTGAGTATATCCTATCTACATGTAGTGACCACCTCAAGAACAACTTGGTGCATCAAACTCGACTGACTGAAAATCAGAGGAGTTGTATGTAGTATGACATCGAGAACATCACACATGAAGGAAGCAATGTCATTAAAAAGAGCAAAGCGCGTGTCACAGAGATACTGAAACTCACTCTTAAACAGAGAGGAGCTAAAGCAAGAGGAAGGAATGAAAATGAAGTAAAAGAGCTGCAGAGAACATTTCAAAAAGCAGCTAGAGAAGAAAAAGGCCAAGGTTAAGTGAAATGAGCAATGAGCTGGGCTTCGGAAACCAGAAGGGAAGAGGACTCTCAGCCTATCTCTGGCTGCAAGGACTGAAGGAAAACGGTGAGCCTCCAGTGGCCATATTGGAAGGATGACATCGTGGGTTATACGCCGGGCTGCTAACAGCAAGCCCAGCAGTTCAAAACCACCAGTTACTCGGTGAAATTAAGAGGAGGATTTCTGCTCCGTAGTGATCCAGTCTTGGGAATCCACAGGGGCAGTTTCACCCGGTCCTGTAGGGCCTCTAAGGGTCTGAGCTGACTCTGTGGCAGTGGGTTTGGAGCA
>NW_022103899.1:31692035-31705370 GCF_000313985.2 Echinops telfairi | reverse complement strand
CAGATTCCAGAGGAATGAAGTCACACTGATTGCCAAAAAGTAACATTTCGAGATCTATCTTGAGGCACAAGGCTGTATGTGAAATGATAACATCAATATGCCTACAAGGAACATCAGTTAGTACAACGATGTTTCAAATTTAGCTACCAACACTAAAGCCTATGATGAAGAAACTGAAAATTTCTACCAGATTTTCAGACTGAAATTGATTAACCATGCAATTAAGACATGTAATAATTAATGGTGATTGGAATGCAAATTTTGGAAACAAAAAGGATCACTAATTGGAAAATATAGCTTTGCTGATAGAATTGAAGCTGGAGATCAAATGATAGCGTTCTGTATGACAAATAGCTTCTATATTGTAAATACCTTACTTCAACTACACACATGTTCACTAAATTCATGGACCTCCCCAGATGGAATACACGGGAATCAAATTTACTATATTGGTGGGAAGAGAGGATGGAGAATTTCAAGATTATTAGTCAAAACCAGGACAGTTCTGACTGTGGAACAGACCATATGAAAGCTCAGGTTAACATTTAGGAGAATTTAAACAAGCTCATGAGGGCAAATATTATAACCTTGAGTATATCCTATCTACATGCAGTGACCACCTCAAGAACAACTTGGTGCATCAAACTCGACTGACTGAAAATCAGAGGAGTTGTATGTAGTATGACATCGAGAACATCACACATGAAGGAAGCAATGTCATTAAAAAGAGCAAAGCGCGTGTCACAGAGATACTGAAACTCACTCTTAAACAGAGAGGAGCTAAAGCAAGAGGAAGGAATGAAAATGAAGTAAAAGAGCTGCAGAGAACATTTCAAAAAGCAGCTAGAGAAGAAAAAGGCCAAGGTTAAGTGAAATGAGCAATGAGCTGGGCTTCGGAAACCAGAAGGGAAGAGGACTCTCAGCCTATCTCTGGCTGCAAGGACTGAAGGAAAACGGTGAGCCTCCAGTGGCCATATTGGAAGGATGACATCGTGGGTTATACGCCGGGCTGCTAACAGCAAGCCCAGCAGTTCAAAACCACCAGTTACTCGGTGAAATTAAGAGGAGGATTTCTGCTCCGTAGTGATCCAGTCTTGGGAATCCACAGGGGCAGTTTCACCCGGTCCTGTAGGGCCTCTAAGGGTCTGAGCTGACTCTGTGGCAGTGGGTTTGGAGCATGGGCAAACGGCAGGAAACACTGAAAGAAGATGAAAGGCAGCTACAGAGGGGCAGTGGCAAAAGATGTGGTTGGCATCCTACCATTTCCAAAGGTAGCATCTGTACTGACGTAGAAAGTTCCAGCTGCACAGACACCATTCATAAAAACAAAGTGCCTGGAATTGACAGCAGGTCATTTAAAACGTTTCCACAGGCTGATGTTGCTCACTGAAAGCACTCACTGGTCTATGCCAAGGACTTTAGGAGACAGCTACTGGCCAGCTGGTTGGAAGAGATCCATATTTATGCCCATTGAAAAGAAAGGTAACCCAGCGGAATGGGAATTATCAAACAGTATCATTACTATCACATGCCAGTAACATTTTACCAAAGACCAGCCAATAATGGTTGCAACAGCACATTGACAGAGAGCTGCCAGAGAATCGGGCTGGATTCAGAAGAAGATGTGGGACAAGGGCCATCATCGCTGAGGTCAGGTGGATCTTGGCGAAATGCAAAGACTGCCCGAATGATGTTTCCTTCTTGTTTTATCGGCCATACAAAGACTGTGGATCGTAACCAACTCTGGATAACATTGAGAAGAATGGGAATTCCAGAAGCCTTCATCATGCTCCTGAGAACCCTATCCACAGACCAGAAGGACGTCAAGGGGATATGGCCAGGTTTACAATCAGGAGGCGGATGCGTCAGGGGTGTAGCCTTTCACCAGCTTGAATCAAGCTGTCTGCTGCGCAAATGCTCTGAAAAGCTGACGTGTCTGAAAAGAACGTGGCGTCAGGATCGGAGGAAGGCTCTGATATGGAGATGACAACTGAGCTTGCTGAAGATGAGGAGGACTCAAAACACTTAATGATGAAGATTACAGCCGATATCCAGCCTTCCACACGGATTACACCTCGATGTAAAGAAAACAAAAGTCCTCCCAACCGCACCAAGACAACTTGACAAATGAAGAAAAAATGGCAGTTGTCAAGAATTTCATTTGACTTGGATGTGTAAGCAATGTCCATGGAAGAAGCAGTCTAGAAACAAAAACTTACTGCATTGGGCAAAGCTGCTGGTAAAGAACAAAGCTATCCCTCTGAGGGCTGCTTGTTGGATTCAGATCATGGCCTTTCCCATCCCCTAATGTGCTCGTGAAAGCTGGACCGTGACTACCTAAGGCCAGAGAAGAACCAACACATTCCAATGATGGCGTTGGTCGAGAATATTGAGGTGGTCATGGACTCCGAGAAGAGGAGACAGATCTGTCTTGGAATAAGCACACTAGAACGTTCCTTAGAAGCGAGGAGGGGAGGACTTCATCTCAAGCACGTGGGCTACATTCTCAGGAGAGACCAGTCCCTGGGAGAGGGAGTCAGGCTGGATAAAACAGGCTAGTGAAGACGAAGGGGACATTTAGGAGACGGATCGACACAGTGGCTGCAACAATGGGCTCAAACATAACAACAGTTGTACAGCTGTCTTGGGATCACGCAGTGGCTAGTTGTAATGCATCACCAGGAGTCTGAAACAACAACAGTGATGGGAATTACCTGTGGGAAGCTCTGTTTGGGGGTTCCTGAGGAGCGTCCCACTTAAGGTACGAAGTGATAAGGTTACCTTGCCCCAACTAGCTGCCCTTCCTGTGGTTGCTCTGGAGAAGGACATGGCTCACATGTCTGACCAAGCTAGAACTAACTCTAGCCTACTCCACTCCAGCCAAACAATAGATCCTAGCAAATAACGTGTTAGATAATCTTTGCTCTGCTGTGACTTTATTTCTGACTCAAATCACTTCCTTCTCCTCTGGAATAATATTCCAATAGCAATACTGTATTAGGACTAGCAGAGAGGTAGGTAACGCTCTGGACCAACTTCACAAAGTTTCAACCCAACAAGGTGCATGTGACTCTACAGTACAGGCGACCTTTACAGCTCCCAGCCAGTGGCCTTCAACTTTGAAACAGTTTTGAGCTCACCATCACCCACTCTCAAACGGAAACCTGGCACCATTTTGAAATACAGGAAAGTTTGTTTTGCTTTGAGGAACAGTGTGAGCATTTGCCTATTTTTCAGATATGATATTTCAAGTTTAAATTCTGACAACTTATTTGAGAAGAGTTTTTGTCTTTTGACTCAATATGAAATCCGCTCTAAGTTTTCATGTTTTGGAAACATCAGATAATCCCCCTTTCCACAGGAGGACAAGACTAAGTGAAGTTTATACAACCCTAGTTCTCAAACCCCAAGATCAACCCTCTGCATTAAGAAATGAGCATCTTAGTAGCTTAGGGAATTAGCAGTTTAACTGCAACACAGCAATTGAAAGACAAATGGTCTTGGGACAATATAAAACTAAGAGTGCAAGGTCCGTTGCTCTGTAGGGAGGGCTTGACACTAGTGCCTGGCAGTCCTAACTGAATAGTGCCTCTGTGTAGTCTTGCTCAGCCTTCTCTCCACAGTGACTGGACCTTCTTGGTCCTAGCCTGCAGCTGAGACTGTGCTACAGGAAGGTAGGGCAGGGACCGGGGGCCTCATTTGCTTCCAATGTGCCATGCGGGAGGGCCTATGGGCGGTAGTCACTAGTTCAGCTACAAATATGCTTGGCTTTGTCTTGAAGAGCTATACTTATATTTTCGTTGAGCACTCTCACTTGGGACCACCACCAAGGCAATGGATCCCTTCTTCAATTTCTACCAGCTCATAAATGCAGGTGCTTTTGACTTTCCCCTATTAACGGTGTGATGACATCGTCAGTACCTCGCAGTAATTTTGACTAACATGTGGAAGCTAATGCTTAGCCTTCATTTCCTGTGTGTGCTGAGCAGGTTCCCGAGCCCCAGCCTGGGCCCAGTGGGACACAGAGGCCCAGACCTTGAACCCACTCAGCCCTCCCATCCGGATTCCAGCTCATTACAGTGGGGCGCTGGGGGGCATCAGCATCAGAGTGCATGCTGTGCAGCTTTCCGCTTGGCAGATGAAATGGATTTAGAGCACAAAGGTTACTGAACTGTATTGTCGAAATGATTTTCAACAAACACTAAAAGTTATTAAGCGTCTCAGGCACCGATGATTAGTGTTGAGTTCCTTGTATGCTGCCCTGGTCTCTTAATTTTCTGGCTGATCGTTACCTGGCTGGTAAAGAC
The DNA here is from genome assembly GCF_000313985.2 of Echinops telfairi. NCBI lineage: Eukaryota > Metazoa > Chordata > Mammalia > Afrosoricida > Tenrecidae > Echinops > Echinops telfairi. The sequence continues at coordinate 31,701,063 of NW_022103899.1, read as the reverse complement.
TAGCTATTAATGCCATTGCCCACCTTTTAGCTTCAAATTTCCATTTATTGAAAAGAAAGCCTTCTTTGTCACTTCTCCTTTTGCTGTGATATCGGCTGACTGTCAGCCCTGCTTCCTCTGCTGCCATCCTTGCCGTTGATGCTGGTAAAATTGAGCAGTTAGCAAATCAGGGCTGGTCATCACCCAAACTGATGGGGGCTTCACAATTACCCTGTTCTCATCTTTACCTTTTTTGGGGGAGGTGGTAGTGCGCAGAGGAACCTTCTGGCACAATTACTGTCTTGAGCCTTTCTGCTCCCCCCTCCCATTCCCCATCTCTACCTCTTTTATGAAGTAATGTTGAGGTCTGGATCCATCGATAAGTGCTTTTTCAAAAGGAGGGAACAAGAGATGTTTTTCTTGTGAGCGAGCTACTTCAGATGTTATTTCAGCTTACATTTGTTCTCGAACTCCCTGATTCATTGATTTATTCTTTGAGCAATTCAAAGAAAACTGTACATCCTTCCCGCCCCCGCCCCCACCCCACCCCCCACCCTCCCCTTCCCTTTCTTTGATTGCTGCTTTGCTCCGGGCCTTTTGGTCCAGCATGTGTTTCTCTAGGAAATGCGTCCTCCTGGTTTATCACATGCATTCTAAGCTCTGCAGCACCCATTTCTCAGCCGAGTCACGATGTGGCAGCTTTAATAATTTAAAGAAATGCTTATTGTAGAAAAGCAAATATTTACAAGGATGACTCCTCTAATTTAAAGAAAATAATTAAAAGTAAATGCCGAAGTGATTTAAAACTAAAGAGCCACCACCCAATAAAATGGTATGTACCATTTGTTCCAACGCCAGCTCTTTGTCAACTTCAGAGAGCCGGAACTCCCAGGTCTCCTGGAGCCTTGATGGATCTTAAGCTTCTCCCAAAGTACCAGACCTGGATTCGATCTCATTTGCCCTTTTGAGGTGGGCGGGACTCCTTAGCATTTTTTTTTGGTACATCTGAAAAGTCTGCCATTGGAAGCCATTGGAGCACACTTCTATTCTGACACATGTGGGGGCACCCTGAAAGTCAGAATCAGCTGGTGGCAACTGGCTTAGGTTCTCTGGTGAGCCTCTGTGGCCCTTTCAGCTCCTGCTGCACCCCAATAAATCTCTAGAGCCCAGCATCTTCCTACTCCATTTCCATCTTCCACTTAGGAGTGTGGGTGATCCACTTTGAAGAGCGGAATATCCCCAGGAATGGCTCACTGCATCCATTGTCTCCCTGGGTCCACTTTGAAATCTCTACAAAAGAAATTCTCCATAAACCGCTCGGCCTTCAAGAGAGGCCATGTGTGGGGAAGGAGGAACTCCTTAGCCTGGGTCACATCCCAGGGGCTTTCTCACAAGTCATTTTACTTTCTCAGAGCTTATCTTGAACTCTGTAAAATGAAGGCATTAGCATGGGTGTTCCCCCTCAAAGTGCTGTTGGGGGCTACAATTTCCCAGTCCTGTCCCTGGTGACCTCAGGCCATGGCGCTGCACTGTGGTCTGACCCCTGGCAGGGTGACCCTGGCGGGGCCTCTTCACTTATCTGTGCCTTGGTTTCTCCATCTGTAAAATAATATGTGCTTTTTCTTCTTGCACAGGAGAAGGAAGTGATATGGTTGAAAACACCGTGGAGCACAAGGGGTGTAAGATGAACCCTAGCTCTAATATGACTCTGGGTCTCAGAGGCTGCCAACGTGGTGGGAAACCTGCTCTACCCAAGGCTTTTGGTGCAGGATTTGCAATCTCTGCCGAGAGGCTTTCCAAGGGCTATTTCCACGGGCTGGAGACACGGCTGGTCAGGGGGAGCTCAGCCCTGGGCAGAGAGAGACCAGTGCTCAACTCAAGGGAACGTGGGTCCCACTTCCCAAGAGCTGGACTCTCATTTCCCTCCCTGCTCAATGCCTTTTATGAGGCATGTATGCAGTTCACTGTTATCAGCTTGTTAAGCAATTTGATGAGGTGTGAACTAGCCATTTAATTGTTTTATTTACAACATACTTCTCCTTCACTTATACCCCTATGGGGAATTCTCTACTTAGTTGATTAATTTAATGGAGGTCTAGTGAGTCACAATTTGGTAAAAACAGAAGCTGAAAAACATCCATTTCATTTTTAGCAATTGTATAAGTCGTTTATAAAAAGCGAATATGCTCAGTTGGGGTTAAAAAAAAAGTATCAACCAAAAGATTGGATTCAATTGTTAATTATCCTCAGCTCTACCATTTAAAGAGTAATAACACGGAACATCAAGATGGGGAAAATCACTAAATGTAAATCCACTTGTTCTTTTCTGAATGTTGTTTTCCCTTGTAAGGAAAAAAAAAAGGTAGCAAAGTATATCATTTTTCAGGGACAGCAATCAGAGTTGCTCTTAGGAAAAAAAATGCTTAGTTAAAAACCATTCTCTTATTTATCCTCTATAGTTCTACATCTGGACAGTCAGAACTCCCCAACACTACCCTGGCCCAGAGGGTCATCTTACCCCTTGGTGACAGTGAAGGATAAACTTTGAAAAATGATGAACAAACATCTACTCAAATGTTCAGGAGATCTCGCTGTGTAATGAGTTAGGGCTTGGCTGCTAACGGACAGGTTGGTGTCTGTGGGAGAAAGAATTTGCAATCTGCCTCTCTGAAGATGACAGTCAGGCACAGATCGACTCTGTCACAGGGGTTGCTAGGATGAGACAGCACCTAACAAACAACACTAAAATGTTACAGGCCCTGATGTCTGCCCCAAGGGAGTCACAGCTGAGCCGGGAAGACAAAGGCAAACACAGTCAGTGTGACGGGGAGGGGTTTGGGTGAGACTGGGCCTTCAGGAACTGTGGAAGGAGTTGAGCCAGCCGGGAGGAGAAGGTGAGGAATGTTACACCTATAATGAAAAAACTGGTTCACTATCTGTCATACTGTGTGATTTGTACAGGGGCAGTGAATTATTTAATGTGTCTCTTCTAGCCAAATTCTTTAATTCCCACCAAATGACTTTCCCTGCCTGGGTCTGGTATGAAGGTGAGGGAAGACACTGATAGGATTCACCTGTGAATAACTGCAAACAGGACTCCCTCGATGCAAGAACACTTTGTTCTATTCAACTGGCATTCCATGATGCTCACCTTCCCGACAGGATCACTCAAGACAAAGCAGGTGCATAAGCAAATATGGTGAAGAAAGCTGATGGTGCCTGGCTATCAAAAGATATAGCATGTGGGGTCTTAAAGGCTTGAAAGTAAACAAGGGGCCATCTAGCTGAGAAGCAGCAAAGCCCACATGGAGGAAGCACACCAGCTTGTGTGATCACGGGGTGTTGAAGGGATCAGGAATCAGGCATCAAAGAACAAAAAAAATCATATCATTGTGAATGAGCGGGAGTGTGGAATGGGAACCCAAAGCTCATCTGTAGGCAACTGGACATCCTCTTACAGAAGGGCCATGGGGAGGAGATGAGCCAATCAGGGTGGAATGTAGCAATGATGAAACATATAACTCTTCTCTAGTTCTTAAATGCTTCCTCCCCACCACTATCATGATCCCAATTCTGCCTTACAAATCTGGCTAGACGAGAGGATGTACACTGGTACAGACAGAAACTGGAAACACAGGTAATACAGGACAGATGACCCCTTCAGGACCGGCAGTGAGAGTGGCAATACTGGGAGGGTGGACGGAAGGTGGGGTAGAAAGGGGGAACCGATTAAAAGCATCTCCATATAACTCCATCCTTGGGGGATGGACAACAGAAAAGTGGGTGAAGGGAGACATCAGACAATGTAAGACATGACAAAATAAAAATAATTTATAAATTACCAAGGGTCTGTGAGGGAGAGGGGTAAGGAGAGAGGGGAAAAATGAGCTGCTACCAAGGGCTTAAGTAGAAAGCAAATGTTTTGAGAATGATGATGGCAACAACTGTACAAATGTGCTTGACACAATGGATGTGAGTATGGATTGTGATAAGAGTTGTACAAGCCCCAATAGAATCATTTACAAAAAATTGCAAACAGGATTCCCTGAAATGGCAACCTGCTATGTATAAAATGAGCCTTCTGGGACGGAGGAGGAGGTATCTCAGTACCAGCAAGAAGCAAGAGTGGAGCGTGTCCTCTGGATCCCAGATTCCTGCACAGTGAACCTCCTGGAAGCAGATGCTCTCTATACTATCAAAGGAGCAGCAGCAGAACCAGGAGGCAGAGCATGGTGTGATGGAGGTAAGGACTTCCCCCTCATTGGTGTTAGTAAAGCTGAGTGCTTTTGTTCAGGTTACTGACTCTGGAACTTAAGCTGAATGCCTTTGGGTTGAGACTTCTAGCAGAGTGGTGTGCACTGTGGGCATTTATTAGCAGACTGCAAAGAACTTTGTAACATGACCTGAAAAACAACTCGAGCCTTAGCGTTTCTCACTTGCATTATAGCTTGTTAACTTCCTTAATTAAGCCCTTTAATCATGGATGTTGTCTGAGTTCTGTGTATCCATTGCAATGGGTCTTAGAGCCCTGCGGGGTAAAATAGAGAACACTAACTAAGCTTGTGTGTTGCTGTGATATTGGAAGCTATGCCACCACTATCTCAAATACCAGCAGGGCCACACAGGGTGGAACGGTTTCACTGAGCTTCCAGACTGAGAAAGACTAGAAAGAAAAGCCTGGAGATCTATTTCAGAAGGATTAGCCGATGAGAACAAAATAGTGTTCAACATAATGCCAGAACGTGCGCCGGCTAGGTTGGAAGTCATTGAAAGTGCACAGTGGCTCTTAGCCACTGACCCCAGCCTATGGGTGAAGATGATGCGGGGCTGGGTAACACCGAGTTCTGTTGTGTGTAGTGTCAACACAAAGCAATTGCATGGGGAAGTTCACAGTACTGAAGACGTGCTCTGATTGTAAATGCCAAACCTTACTGATGTCAGCACACATTCCTATCCCTTCATTTCTGAATCAGGTAGTCCTCATATTAGCTTATGCCTGTCATTTTAGCAAATGAAGTAATGACTGGTTTAAATTTATATTTAAACTAAATTATATAAGCTCATGAAACACTTTAACACATATTTTACAGTTATATAAGACACATTCTGCTATCTCAATGGAAACACTAACCACTATATTTAATTCTCTCTCTCTGTATACACATGTGTCCTGAATAAACTCTAAGCTTTTCATTGGCAATGACTATTCACCAAATTCAAACACAGCGCCTAGCCATAGTAGGCACTTAATAAAACATGTATTAAATGGGTGTTAATCTGAGTAATATTCTTGCGTGAGTAAAGGTCCTCTTTTCTTTCATCTGAGTGGGACCGATGCATGAAACCTAAGAAAAACACAGGCCTGGCACCTTTCAACCTTTCAACTTTCTTCCCTAGCAACTGGCTTCTTGCTTGTTGTCTAGCGACCAACCTCCCATCCTGAGCACTTTCTAGTACAGGAGTCTTCGTGTTGATGCTCCACTCAGTTGCTTTATGATACAGAAGATCACTGGCCTTGAAGTCAAAATATCTGGGTTCAAGTTCCTGAGCTCCCACTGGCTCTGTGTGAGAAATGCCTCTGTGTTCATTTTCTTGGCTCTACATTATCAGGCCAACCTCACAGTCTTGAGGGAGGATCTCGCTAGAGAAGGCACGGAAAAGCACCACCAAACTAACAAAGACTTACTCGATTAGAAGATAGTATTATTGGTAAGCCATCTTACCAATCAATTTTCCTTCATCCAAGGTTCTGCCCCACTCATTAAAATCCGACGAGGAATGAGGTCTAAACTCTGAGTCTTCATATTCAGGGCCAGGTGCCTTCATCTGCTGCTGGATCTTCAGCTGTCAACAGAATCTGTGCCTTTCTGGACCAGAGGATGCACACTGGTACGGACAGGAACTGGAAACATAGGGAATCCAGGACAGATGACCCCTCAGGACCAATGGTGAGAGTGGCGATACCAGGAGGGTGGGTTGGAAAGGGGGAACCGATTATAAGAATCTATGCATAACCCTCTCCCTGTGGGATGGACAACAGAAAAGTGGGTGAAGGGAGATGTCAGACAGTGTAAGATATGACAAAGTAATAATAATTTATAAATTATCAAGGGTTCATGCAGGAGGGGGGCAGGGAGGCGGGGTGAGGAGCTGATATCAAGGGCTCAAGTAGAAAGCAAATGTTTTGAGAATGATGATGACAACAAATGTACAAATGTGCTTGACCCAATGGATGGATGGATGGATTGTGATAAGAGTTGTACGAGCCCCCAATAAAATGATTTAAAAAAAGAAGGATGTGTGCCTTTGCATGTTTATATGACACCCTTCCTGGCAGGGTTCCTTTCTGCCTGTTGAGACCTTGGATTTTGATCCCAATTAGAGTAACTTCTCGTCTCCCATGACCTAGCTGACCAAACCTCCATGGTGGATCTCTCTTCTGGAGTCTCTCCACATGGTCTCCTTCTACCTCCAGGTTCAATAGGCCTCAGCCAACCTTGCCAAAAAGCAGTCTTGTCCATCTGCACAGACCAGGCTGTGAGCATCTAGGGATTTAAGAGGAAGGTTAGACGGCAAAGAAAGGTGTCCGGTTCATGGGTACATGACCTTGGACAAGTTGTCTAGCCTCTGCCAAATGGCCTCAGATTTCTCTTCTGTAGAGTGGGGATCATAACGGTCACCAAAGAGAATCGTCTCCCACCCTGAGGTGTCTTGAACAAAAGGCCTGGCAATCTACTTTGGGGGCAGGGGTGGGAGGACTCCTGCAAAGCCTACAGAGGGCAGATTTACTCAGACATACGGCCACAGAGTTGACCTCTGACTACATGGTAACCGGTCTCCATCGTTCCTTGTTTCGAGGAGCAATTAGGAGGAGGTCCTGCAGAGCCCTGAGCACTGTGCTTAGGCAGAGAAAGGGACTGGAAAAGGTCGGCTATTATTTTTGTCACTAATATATCTAGCTGCTTATTGGCTGATTCCTGACTCCATAAGAACTTACACACCTTTCTCCTCCCTTCAAATAGTCCACTATGAGCAGAGGCCTGTTGATTCTCCCCAAATCTACTTCCTCCAGATGGAAATGAGGTAAGTTATCGCCACTTTCCCCAAATTTATGTCCTCTGCACATCCCCAGGGAAAAACATCTACACGAAATACTCCAAAACAGTCCTCCTTTGTTAGCGTGCATTATCTTTGGGCAGAGCTACTTAGAGCCTCAATGTTGACTTGCTCTTAGTTGTGTATCCCTCGTGGTGTCACTTCCTGGAAAATTGTTAGATGGCTTAGATTTGGGGTGGTTCGTGTTCTCAGAGAAAGACAAACAGCTTTGCATGTGCAGCCAGGAAGGTGAGCTACAGACTCCTGCATGTAAACCCAAAGGAAGCTGGGCAGCAGCCAAAAAACCATCAGGCATGGTCTCAAAAGAGACGTAACATCCGCGTCTCTCTTGTCTTTTTCCTTTACATGGGATTAGCTGGATGGCTGAAACTCCGGCTGTCCTTCTGAGAGGAAGCACCGGGGAAGCCTTGGGGGTCAGATGACAGTCAGACTCAGAAGAGATCAGGGTTAGTGCACTGATCTGGCAGATCATTTGTAGGGCTTTGGCACCCATCCCACTCTTTGTGGCTGTGGCAACAGGGCATGACTTTCTCTCTCCTCCTGCCCTCTGTCTTTCCTTCTTCCCTTGGGATCAGAAATCACCGGTCTTGCTTGTTCAGCATCTGTTCGGCCTTACTCTGGGATCTACTCTATACCCTCTTCTCAGTTGGTGTGGCTCCACTCTGTCAGACTAAGTGTGGACATGTGACCCAGGCCTGACCAATCAGTACCTGCCACACGTTGACTCTGGTGATGATCCAGGAGAGAGTTTGTGGTAAAGGTCATTGTGGTTCCATTTTAGTTGTCCATGAAGTTGTTGAAGTTTCTTCCTATGGTCAAGTCCATAGCTCAGTCAAAGCAATCTGAGACAAGGTTGGGGCCACTGCTGCTGTTGTTGTTGTTGTTGTTGTTAGGGGCCTTTGAATCGGTTCTTCCTCTTAGTGACCCTACCTTCAACAGAATGAAACACTGCCTGGGCTTTTGTTGGAAAGGTTCAGATGAGAGAACCCTTCTTTGGATTGGCTGAGACGATAGGGAAGAAGTCCAGCCTGCTGGTGGCCCATTGACATCATACAAGGAGTGCTTGTCTGAAAATGGACAGAAGGAGGAGTCCAAAGATGAGAAGAGAACCCCAGACCTGATGGCTTTCTCAGATTCCTGGGTACCACTGAGGCCAAACAAGGCCACCTCTCGGACTTTGGGAGGTTGTATTTGCCAGTATTTTCCTTGTATATTGGATGTATAAGAAAATCTGCTAATATAAAGGGAAGCCAATAACATCTACCTCTTGCTCATGGGTGGAGAAATGTATTGAATGCTGTGACTATAAAGGCCGTGACATCCAATAGAAAGGGGAGCTGACCACGCACTTTTGTGATGCCACCTTGTCTTGATGCAGCTCATTTGATCTCAGCCCCGTTCCCAACACTGCCAGGAACAGAGAACGTGTAAAGCAAGAGGCCTTGATGAATTCCCTCTTTCAACCGGAACAAGAGGGTTTGGATGGGGCGGACAGGTGGACAGGTAGGGAATGCTTTTTGGCTTTCTAGTTCCTGACACGCTTTGCATGGGTTCCAGCCCATAATGACCCTGCGTACAACAGTGCGAAGCTCTGCCTGGTCCTGCATCATCCCCACATTTGTTCCCATGGGTACATGGGCCTGTACCCCATTCTTTAACCCCACTTATGGGTACGTTTGTCTAATTCTGGGACAGTGGATAATCTATCATCCACTAGCAATTCTCCAACAAGTGATAGGAATGTGAGCATGCAGATAATTAGCAATTCATTTATATATTATATATATTGTTCAGGGTCAATAGTGCCTATGCAGATGCAACAGAGTGATTACAAGGACGCGCTTTCCCACTGTACCCACTCTTCCAGCCTGCTCCACTTCCTTCCAACCACAGAAACATGCAGCCTTGATCAGTCCTCCATCTCTGCCTGCAG